>NC_089755.1:49986797-50011797 GCF_040412425.1 Macrobrachium rosenbergii | reverse complement strand
GACATACATAAGTGCTGAAATGCATTTCGATATTTTTCGTCAACTGCAAAGCTACTTTCCCTACATTATATAAATGCTCGCCGCTAAACATACGAGAATTTGCAGACTCTCAAAACATAAGTTCATGAAATACAGAAGTATAGGAATATGCTTAAGCATTAACAACCCTGTTATGACAACTTGCATTTCCAGGATCATAATGATGAGTTTTATCAAATATAAACCAGTAAAAAATACGCCCCAGTTTCTTCGGCGCAATCGATTTTCTGTACAGCTTATAATGCTGTATGAAACTCTCAGCCACGGTCCATGAAACTCTCAGCCGGCCTTGGTGGCCTGTGTTGTTTCAGTGCCTGACGCACGAGTATGGCTAACTTTAACCTTAAATAAAATAAAGATTACTGAGGCTAGAGGGCTGCAACTTGGTATGTTTGATGATTAGAGGGTGGGTGATCAACATACCAATTTGCAACCCTCTACCCTCAGTAGTTTTTAAGGTCTGAGGGCGGGCAGAAAATGTGCGAACAGAAAAATTGCGGACGGACAGACCAAGGCATCTCAATAGTTTTCTTTTACAGAAAACTAAAAATTGTCTCTTGAATTACTGGTATCATTTTCATAAAATTATGAACACACATTTCAGAGTCACCTCAAGAACAGTGAAGCTAAACTTTATGAAATGCAGTCATAAATATAGACCACACGGTATTACACTAACTGCATGAAAACCTGTCCAGGAATGCAAGAGGATAATTCATAAAATACAGGGACACGACTCAAGAAATACTTAGCCATTTCACTGACTTCAAGAAACAGTTCCACGAACTACAGGGACACGCTTCCTGTGTGACAGACTCAACGTGTTACAAAAGTTCAGAGCCAGAAGACTTTCACTGTGAAACGTAGAAATAAAATCACATAAAAGACGATTTTATTTCCGTCAGGAGACACAAAAATCTTACATGACCGAAATAAAAGCTCGTCGCAAAATGTCGTAAAAAAAAAATAATCGTATCGTATCAGAGATTTATTTTACTTCCGCCAGGAGACACAAAAATCTTACATGACAGAAAAAAAAGGCTTGTCGCAAAATATCGTTAAAAAAAAATTATCATATCGTGGTTATTTGTTTCTGGATGGATAGATGAACAGAGATGTTTGTAGAGAAAGTAGCGGTGAATAATTACAAATTTCATCTGTACTAAGGAATGATTTCTTCTAATTATTCTTTTGACAAAGAAAGCGCAAGTGTTTGTCAGAAGAAAAATTAAATGATGGTGCAAAGAGAGACGGGAAAAGAAGAGGTTGGGGTTTAATTGTAAGCGAAATAATGGAGTGATTTAGGAGATTATTCTTGCTACGGAGAAAATGGAGAATGATAGGGGACAAAATAAATCAGAGAGAGAGAGAGAGAGAGAGAGAGAGAGAGAGAGAGAGAGAGAGAGAGACCCATACTAATCCCGCGTAATGTCATTGATTGATTGTGTGACATCATCTTTACCATTCTTCTCTTACGACCAAAGAAAAGCCTGCATGAAATGATGGATCTTTTGTCAATCTCGAATGCATTAAGGCAATGAAGCGATGAATCATTAACGGGCAGATAGGAGAAGCCGGTATTAAAAATGCCCGTTTGGGTGGGTGGGGGGGGGGGCGATTGAGAGGGGGCGTGGTGGTGGGGGAGGGGGTAGAAGGCAAGGCACCTAAACCCTCACTTTCATTTATTCGTCTTTCTCGAATTCTTTCTCCGTCATTTGGTATTCGTTGGCTCTCCGTCCATCTTTTCTGTCGCTTTCGTTGGACGCATGAAAAATTGTCCTTGGGAAATGTGAAAGACTTTTCCGTTCGCAGTGAAAGAAGAGCTGTCCAAAAAAAAAAAAAAAGGATCTTTCCTATATAGTGACCCCAAGGGTTTTTCACCCGGTGCGTATCCACCTTTGCGGCGTGCTTAGTACAACCCGGTGGGGATGACCGTAAAAACATAAACAAAAGACTCTAAATATCATAAAGTTAATGACCCTCAAGAAATATTAGGCCAAGTTAACGACCCCCGAAAACCCTTGGGGGTCACTATCTAGGAAAGATTCACAAAAATTAATAAAAAAAAAAAATGTCTTGAATGCTGGGAACATGTTCATTGGAAAGTTTCAAAAATTGTCCTTAGATGTAAAATATGAACTCTCATTCTTGGGAAAATCCAGCCACTGAAAAACGAGAAAAATTTTCATTTTGTAAATGAAAAATTGTCTCAAGAAAATGTGAAATACCGTCATGAGAAAGGAGAAAACTGATAATAAAACCAAGTTATTAATGGCTAAAAGACCCTAATTTTTCACTTACTGTCCCCTGCCCTCCATCCAATTTCATTCCCCTGTCACTTACAGCCATTAATTCATGAAAAATGGTCTCCAGAAAACGAGAATATTTAGTTGGAAAAGTTATATATCCTTTACTAATCACCATTCTTTTATTATTTTTGTCCGTTGATTCTTATTGTGAATACATGAGAAAAATCCGAGAGAACAAAATTTTTTTGGACTTTAAGTTCTTTGTTATAGAACTGGGCAGTATTCATTATACATATTCCACACAATTCCTTTATGCATACCTTCCATCCTCTGGCAACAGATAGAAAGCTTTACATTATTCATTCGTGAATACATGAAAATAAAATCCAAAAAAAATTATTTTGGACTTCAAATTCTTTGTTACAGAATTTGACAGTATTCATTATACATAGCCCCCACAATTTTTTATACATACCTTCCATCCTCTGGCAACTGACAGAGGCTTTACATTATTCATTCCTGTCAAAATATTTTACATCCAGAAAAAAATCCAAAAAAAAAACTCTTTATTCACAGACGGCTGAGGTAAAAAAAAAAAAAAAAAAAAAAAAAAATTCTACGAAGTCAAATGGAGAAGCCTCGCTTTTCACTGGCGGCTGAAAAGAAACTTCACGTGTATTTGTTGTTCGAATGACGCTCTGCATAAACGAAAAATCGAGTGGAGGAAAAACTCCCAACAGGCTTGGGTGAAGAAATATGGCCGAGCCTTTGTTTCCAATGGTTCTGTAACACAGCGTCGCAACGCACCTGTGTTGCTCAACGCTTTATGCCGTACAGCATGGAAAGAAAGAAGGAGAGAGAGAGAGAGAGAGAGAGAGAGAGAGAGAGAGAGAGAGAGAGAGAGAGAGAGAGAGAAACGTAACCTAGAAAGCATGAAATAAAACAAAGGAGCGTCTGAATTATTTTTGGATAATTGAGTCTGAAGTTCCGACGAGATCATTTGATATTTGCATTCCATTTTTTGTACGAGCGTGGCAGAAGAGGAACTGAATTCGAAAATAAACTGGGGACGATAGTAAGAGTAAACAGGAGCCAAATTCATGACAGAAAAGTATGAAAATAAAGTTCGACAGGATATAAATAAAAGAAGGAAAGGTTTCGGCGATAGCAGTGACTTGGGAATGAGAATCGAGGAGAGATAAGACCCTTGAGAAGAATTACATGGCCAGGAGAACATTCCTTCCTGCCACCAGTGGTGATCCTGGGTGAAAAAAATCACCTACCCCTCCCAGATGGGCCCCGAACAACTTCACGATGCAAGGAAACAGCCCCTCCTTGGACCTTTTAGAAGACGGTACGAGAAGAATTGAGAGGGAGATAGATTTATACAACAGCGTACGCGATCAAAATGCTATAAAAACAAGTAAAAAATGTGTGGTATGTTTCTTCAGCGCAATCGAGTTTTCTATACAGCGTATAATCAGTCACCGAAAATAGATCTGTCTTTCGGTGGTCTCAGTCTCATGCTGTATGAGCCGTGGACCATGAATCTTTAACCAGGGCCCGGTGGTGGCCTGTCCTTTATCGTCGCCAGATGCACGATTATGGCTAACTTTAACCTTAAATAAAATAAAAACTATTGAGGCTAGAGGGCTGCAATCTGGTATGTTTGATGATTGGAGGGTGGATGATCAACATGACAATTTGCAGCCTTCTAGCCTTAGTAGTCTTTAAGAGCTGAGGGCGGACGAACAGATAAAGCCGGCACAATAGTTTTCTTTTACAGAAAACTAAAAACCAACAAATTCATGTGCCGTAAGAGCTTAGGCTCTGAGTATGAGAAGGCAAATCTCTCTTGTCATTTCTGAACGTCATTTCATTCCGGTCATAAAAACGCAAAGAAGAAATGCTATTGAAGAAGAAAAAAAAGTCATAAACCGTAAGAATTCGGACTCCATGTGAGAGAATGCAAACGCTCTCTTATCATTTCTCAGTGCCATTTTATTCCCGTCACAAAAACGCAAGGAAGGAAAATTTACGGGTGATAACGGCATATCTAATGGTGTGATTCAATGAATATCACTTTAGACACATTATAACTGCTCTTTGCCTCGTTATTTCTGGTATCCAGAAATAACGAGGTATTACACAGATTGTTTTTCACAAAATTGTGAATCTCTTAGCAATAATAATAATAATAATGATAATAATAATAATAATAATGTATGTAATAAAAATCCACAATTGTATAGTAAATATTACTATGTAATATATTTATTACTACTATATAAATGTGGACTTTTATTACACAGATTGTTTTTCACGAAATTGTGAATCTCTTAGCAATAATAATAATAATAATAATAATAATAATAATAATAATAATGATAATAATAATAATAATAATAATAAAAAGGAGCATCTCGAATCAGCCGCTTCTCTCGTTCGTAAACAACAATACGCGAATCCGTCGCCATCTTCGTTCGTACACAATCCATTTGCTCTCCAGACGAAGGTCGGAAAGTCTCACGGTCGAAATCAAACGCCCAGAGATTCCGACCGACATCGGATACCCTCGTAACTTCTTATTCAGACGACCTGAGAACCGGAGATGTTAATTCGGAGAGAGATTCGCCGTTAATAACCGAGTTGTTCGATACTTGCGATCACTTTCGGATGGCGAGAGGAGACGTTCCAGCCCCCTTGATGGAGGGATTCATCTGGAGAAGAGGCGCCTGATTGCATTCGCTCGACCCCGTCTGCAGGGTTAGAAGCGATGAACTTCTCGTCAGGTTTTTTTTTTTTATTTTCTGTTTTTGTTCATGGCTTATACACTTTTTTTTTTTACTTTATATATATATATATATATATATATATATATATATATATATATATATATATATATATATATATATATATATATATATATACATACACACACCAAATGAGTAAATGTGAAACTTCCCCTACTACAAGGAAAACGTTTCAGGTCACTGCTGCTTCACTGCTGACTTCGGAATAAAGAAAGATGTCTTTTGGTGCTACAAATCTATGGTTTCTATATGTTCTTACACAAATAATGCCTACGCAAGCTGTCGACACAGTTCAGAGCAGCTCTTGTATGTATTCACGTGCCATTCGTTAAAATGCGTCACAGACGACATACATACACAAACTTACATACAAACACACACGTATGTATATATAGACATATGTATCACACATTACCACAGGTGAAAAATCAGAGACGGGGTGTAGGTCCTGACCGGTTTCGACTTTATTTCCAAGCCATTGACGAAGGACTGATACAGAGTATTAGAAGTCATAAATATATATATACTACAGAAACAGTACTGACGAACATACACAACCGTTTGAGACTACTATACACACACATATATATATAGAGGACTGATACAGAGTATTAGAAGTCATACATATATATACTACAGAAACAGTACTGACGAACATACACAACCGTTTGAGACTATACACACACACACACACACACACACACACATATATATATATATATATATATATATATATATATATATATATATATATATATATATATATATATATATATATATATACAAACTCATATTTCTGCTACGTCAAGATATCGCAGAACAATGACAAGGGGCGAAAATTGGCTCTCCGCCTCCGCTACGTGACTTTCCGCGTTTGTACGTGTCCCGAAACGCACGTGTCTACATGTGCATGCACGTGTGCGCATGTAGTACGACTTTTCCACTCGTCTTCCGTGTGCTTACGTATCAGTTCCACGTCACTCAACACAAACTTTTTTTTCTTAGTTGTTCTCTTTCTTGATAATTATTCTGTGCCTTGTGAGGTTTCTTTCTACGCATGTGTTCATAGATAGATAGATAGATAGTTCAGTTCATCATCAGATAGATAGATAGATACATAGACAGATAGATAGATAGATAGATAGATACATAGACAGACAGATAGATAGATAGATAGATAGATACATAGACAGATAGATAGATAGATAAACTGATGGATAGATAGACTGATAGATTGATAGATAGACAGATTGATAGATAGAGGTAGATCGGTAGTTAGACAGACAGATAGTTCAGTTCATCATCAGATAGATAGATAGACAGATAGATAGATAGATAGATAGATAGATAGATAGATAGATAGATAGATAGAGAGTTTAGTTCAGTTCTGTTCATCATCGGATAGATAGACAGATTGATAAATGGAATGATAGATATGTAGATATGTAGACAGATATACTCGTACAGGTAAATAGACTGATTGATAGATTGATTGATATTTTGATAGATAGACTGATAGACTGATTGACTGACTGATAGATAGACAGACAGATGGATAGTAGATAGTTCAGTTCAGTTCATCATCATTTCATATCAAAGATACTTGGGTAATAAAAGAAAATCTTTTTAAATAACCTAATAAACAAATTACAGTGACTTGTTCATATATTTAATATTCAATACCAGATCTTTACCCGCCCTCTAGGCTATATAAGCTGTGGAACTTTCTCCATCATTCTGTTTTTCCTGATTTCTGCAATCCTCCTTCTTTCCGGTTAGAACCTACTTACCTAATTCAAACAACACTCAGCTAAGTTTGCCTTTGCAGAAAAACATACCCAATCTTTTCAAACAGCCCGGGCAAACAAGTCTGATTGGATCATTATCACGCCCTGGCAAACCATCACTGAAGTAATCGGATGCCCTGTTGACCCATAGGTTGCCAGGGCACGAAAATGAAACTCCTGACTGTAAAGTGGTATTGGATTGTCCCATCAGTCTGCCGTGGTAAAAAAAAAAAAAAAAAAAAAAAAAAAAAAAGGACATTTAAGGACTGACTCCGCGCAGAAGCTGCTCTAAGGGTGTCAGAATTCCCCTCCTCTTCGTTTGCAGAAGAAAAATAATTCAATAGATAAATCTTAGAGACTTTCAGTAACTTTGATCAATTAGGTGGGAGTCGATACAAAAACGGACACTGTCTTATTAGATCGGTGTTAAAACCACGATTTTATTTATCATATCAAACGAAAACACGCTAAACCCATCACCGCTGATTGCATGCAATCAAGGGGCCTCTAACGTTGACGTACGTAATATAAATGTCAACAAATAAATTCTTGTTAGACCTTAAATGAACCTACATAGAAGAACAGTTTTTACTTTTATTCTTTCGGTCACTTCTTTTCTTTTATTTTTTCACTTACTAACGAGCAAACCCTTATATCCCTGAGACTTTGTTCGACAAGCCACATCAAGTTGTCTGCCTCGTAAGCCTCCTAAGAAGAAGAAGAAGAAGAAGAAGAAGAAAGAAGAAGAAAGAAGAAGAAAGAAGAAGAAGAAGAAGAAGAATAGGTTTCCCTAGCAACTAAACCCGTGTTAAAACAATGGCCACCAAGTGGCACTCCGCAGATGGCACTCGGCAGAGGCAGCCGAAGATTGTTCGCTCTTCCCAGAATCTTTCGCGTTTTTTTGGCGGTCGTGTTCCGCCCTTCTTCTGCGGGCTGGAGAAGTGATTAAAAGTTTTTAATAGGGCTCCTCGCCAACGGCAATTATGCTAATAAAGATGGCTTCCGGGAAAATGCCTTTTCATCCTCAATTTCTGGTTTAATTTGCTGCTTCCCCCCCTTTTGTTTATTTCATTTTCTCCTGTTTTATTCCCTTTTCGCCTTTTCTCTTAAGAGCTTTCTCGCAGTCTTTATTTACCAGTTTACTTTTTTCTTCTCTCGACATCTTACAATATATTTATTCTGTGGCCTTTTTCATATTAAAAATCGATTCGATTTTTAACAAATCATGGTGGCATCATTGCTAGTGATCCGAAGGGAACCTTCATTATTTTGGAAAAGTACAGGGACTAATTCTCTCTCTCTCTCTCTCTCTCTCTCTCTCTCTCTCTCTCTCTCTCTCTCTCATTAAAAATTATACACACACAAAACACACACACACACACACACACACACATATATATATATATATATATATATATATATATATATATATATATATATATATATATATATATATACATATATATATATACATGTATATATTATATATATAATGTGTGTATGTGTGTGTGAATCATTATTCCATCCCTCGACATTCCTATACATAATTAATACGCAAACTGAAGAAAAAAAATGGAAGGTAGAACGAAGACAATGTAGCAGAGAGAGAGAGAATAACAAAAACTTTTCCTCCCTTCTTCCTGAAAGAAGATAATCGCATTCTCTGAATTTTCAAAAAAAAAAAACTGAATAAAAACATAAAAGCGAATCTCCAGTTTTTCAATCTTCCCTTTTCTCGAAGCGGCAGTTCGACACGCCTTTGCGTCACGTTCCAAACGGAAGCGATGTCTCCCCCCCTCCCTACTCTCTCTCTCTCTCTCTCTCTCTCTCTCTCTCTCTCTCTCTCTCTCTCTCTCTCTCTCTCTCTCTCTCTCTCTCCTTTCTGTGTTCCATGAAATTCGTTAACTGCACCATCATTGTTAATGGGCCTTTTGTTTTCCTTTTGACAATGTACTTCCAGATAGATACTGTATGTTTGTATGTGTGTGTGTATGTATGTATGTATGTATGTATGTATGTATGTGCATATATATATAACTATACTGTGTATATGTGTGTGTGTGTGTATGCGTGAGTATGTCTGTGTCCGTGTGCGTGCGTGTGTGAATGTGTGTTTGAAACCACCAGAACACGTGATGTATATATGCAGACGTACCACAAGGAAAAATGAAACATTGGGTACAAATCTTGACCCGTTTCGTCTTTAGTTTTCCAACTCATCTTCAAGAGGACCCATGAAGAGTGAGAAATACATATATATATATATATATATATATATATATATATATATATATATATATATATATATATATATATATATGTGTGTGTGTGTGTGTGTGTGTGTGTGTGTGTGTGTATATGTATGTATGTATGTATGTGTATGTATGTATATAGTATATGTATACTCCTCTTTTTTCGTTTATTAGTTGTAATTATTTTTCCAACCATTTGTATGTTCGTTTGAACTGTCACTGTAGCACATATATATATTTTTGATGATGTGTAAAAAAAAAACTACTGAGGCTAGAGGGCTGCAATTTGGTATGTTTGATATTTGGAGGGTGGATGGTCGACACACCAATTTGCAGCCCTCTAGCCTCAGTGGTTTTTAAGATCTGAGGGCGGACAGAAAAAGTGCGAACGGACAAATAAAGCCGGCACAATAGCTTCCTTTAAAGAAAACTAAAAACGGGAGTGAAAGAAATATCTCTCAGAAATCTGCAAAAAAAATTTATTAAAATATAACCGCAAAGGCAATATCTCTAGACCTGACCACATCCACACTGGCGAGCAGTGCCTAAGGACTTTGGACGTTTGCCGACTCAATCTTTTCTCCGTCGAATCAAATAAAGAATCTCCTCGTAAAAGAGAGTGTAAATCCTTCAGATCTGGACCAAGTTGGATTTTATCTTTTTCTTTTTTTTTTATTTTGTGCGATTTTCTTCTTTACTTCATTCTTGGTTCGTTTTTTCGCTTACGTCTTGGTCGAATCTCATTTTCCTCTTCTATCACTTTATTGAGTCCGATCTGATTTTCATTCATTTCCTTTTTAATTGTTGTGTACTTAGAATTTCTCATCATTTTATTTTCTTTTATTTCCTCAAATCTGGGTTCAAGTGTTTTTTTCTCATACTTTTATTTCATTTCAAATTACTTTTTTTTATTAATGTAGATCCATTCGACCTTGATTTATTCCATCAAGTTTGACATGGCCATAAGTCAGTTTAAATTAATCATTACCTTTGCCTTTTTATTTTTACTTTAATTATTCTCTTTTATGTCATCAGACCCATTTCCCTTTAATCTTATCCTTTTCACACACTTTGGTTTCATATTATGTAACAGTAATTGTATTTGATCTCTGTGTAATAATATGACGTCGGATAAAAAAAATTAAGATGAATATAATCCTTAATGTTAAAATGAAGTCAAACAAATGGCAGAAATTCCACTCATGTTGCGGCGAAAAATAAAAATCTTTTAATTAGTATACTTAAACTGAGGAACAAAAATAGTCACCAGATAACGCCAACATTCAACTTCAGGGCGGCAATAAAATGACAAATAAAACTCTGGATTCCATACACGCACACAAACGCACACACACACATGGACACACAAACGCATGTACAAACAGACAGCCTTGGGGTGATGAATGCCAGCTAGACGAATAAAGAGTAAAAAAAAAATGGCTATTGTTTTATCGCCATTATTAGTTTTATGACAGCTTTAAATAAGCACGCAGAAATTGTATTCTTTTCTTTTCAAGGCCTTTTCGTGACATTTCATAGTTGATAAGGAATATTTAAAAGTCGACTGTAAATAATAGTGGAGCAATTACGGTAAAGACTAGTTGGCAACCTTCACACCCAGATGTATCGAGGCGAATTTGAACAAACGTGGAAGAGGCTCATACGACAGGCCTTTAAAGGCTGGTTCTGCGAGGCTTCAAGCGACTTCCTTGGCGAATGACTTCGAATGCTTGCTGTCGCAAAGTCTTCAGAGGCAGTTGCTTTTCAAAGGCTCGAGTTTTCTAGACAGCATCCTTGACTTTAAAGGGGCTTTTCAAAAATCCTCAGGCTTTATTTTCAAAGTGTGCTAAAAGGTTTGCTGAATGAAATGTCTTCTAGTACTCGGTTTTAAGGAGCCTGCGAAGAATTGCATTTAAGAAGGTTTGCTTTCAAAGGCTTTCTGTTGCAAACGCTTGCATCTCGCGGCTAGTTAAGTAGTTGCATTAATATTCCATGCTTCCGTGCTATCAATGCATCTCACATGCAGTGCCGTATGCATGTCATATGCAGGTATTCACTCTCTATGTAGGCATGTAATTTGTATTCAGGTATTTATGAGGCAATTATGTTCATACGTTGCATGCATGCACGAATGCTGGAATAAGTATTTGTTCTCTGTAGAACCTCTTTTATTCCATGTCTGCAATGACATGGACGAAAGAGAGAGAGAGAGAGAGAGAGAGAGAGAGAGAGAGAGAGAGAGAGAGAATATTGATGTGACAAAGTTTTGCTTGTGTGGCATTTATATGTATGTATGTATGTATGTATGTATGCATACATACATACATAATATATGTATGTATGCATGCATACATAATATACCACACAAGCATATATATGTATATATACAGATACATATATATATACATATATATATATAGAGAGAGAGAGAGAGAGAGGACACACGACATTCTAACACCAGAGAAAAAAGTGTGATTGAGAGAGAGAGAGAGAGAGAGAGAGAGAGAGAGAGAGAGAGAGAGAGAGACCCATAATCGATAAGAAGAACCCTCGTACGCAATAAGAAAGTCCTTGTCCCCACTTTAAAAATAGTCCGTAATGCAGGGAAGAAACTCATGCCTTGTTTGTAATAACTTAGAGATATTTTGAAATTTACCTTTTATAGAAACTGGGATATATGTGCCATGAATGAATCTTCACGTTTAAGTATGAGTTTATCTTAAAGAAAATATACATATTTAAGCATACTCCACTAATGTTTCTTCATCAGTTAATAGTTTTCTGAATAGTTCCATAATTGGCGAAAACCAGAATTATATGAAATAAATACTTTAGATACTCAATTTTCATGAAGTTCCTCTGCGGGGAAAATTAATAAATTGCATGTAATTCATTTAAGGCAATCTGAATTAATCGAACAAGGGAAAATGAAAATAGACTTCGCTCGCTTCACTGTATATTCTTCATTGTTTTCACAATTTCCTTGTACTGAGAACATTAAAATGACTTTCAGTATAATTAAAATATCTAGTCTTCATCCTGCACTTTGGAAATACACGAAGATTGCATTCAATCAATTAAAAATCGAAGTATTCAAATAGGATAAGTGGAACTAGCGCTTCCATTTTTCGCCCTCCTGTCGAATCTGCTATCATTTCGAACCGTTCCCCGTACAGAGAAAAAGCCTATACAATGCCAGGAATCAATTAACACCCGGGGCTTTGAAATAAAATACGTGAAAATGGTTCATCTGTTTTATATCACCTCGTCCACTCGATTTTATCAGCAGTGAAAGGTCTGAAGAAACCCCCTTCTCCTAATCTTTTATTTCGGTTTTCGGGTCTCATGGCCTCGCCCGGACTCAAATTCCTGAGATGTATGCTAGTACTGCACCAGCCCGGTTTTTTTTTTTTTTTTTTTGCCATGTCCCTTGGTTAGGTAAGGTTAGTCCAACACCCCCATTGTAATTTGGGTTTGGGAAATATGTTTTCAAGAAAATTCTATGGTCAGTTTTTAAGACAAGGCGTCCCGCTTTTTTTCAGGGAAAGGTCCCTGTACTCGGTTACATCTCGGCAAAATGCCGCCCGGGCAAATCTGGAGACTTGGGTCACAGCGCCCATTTCTAGGTTGCAAAAATTACGGGAAATTGAAATCCGGAGAGAGGGGAAATTTCTTCTTCTGCAGGCCGCGTCGCCAGTGACGTCATTCTTCATGAATCGAACGGAATTTTATGTGTCTTTATTTTAAAGCGTTTTTAAAAAGTTAGATCTGGAAACAAACAAGTAATAAATGCCCCAAAGTTTCTTCCGCGCAATCGAGTTTTCTGTACAGCCGCTACAGTGTACAATCAAGGCCACCGAAAATATATCTATCTTTCAGTGGTCTCGGTATAATGCTGTATGAGCCGCGGACCATGAAACTTTAACCACGGCTCGATGGTGGCCTATCCTATATCGTTGCCAGAAGCACGATTATGGCTAACTTTAACCTTAAATCCAATAAAAACAACCGAGGCTAGATGGCTGCTATTTGGCAATAGTTTATCCCTCTATCGGGAAATAACGGCAACAGTTTATTCCCCTACCGGGAAAAACAGCAACGGTTTATCCCTCTACCGGGAAATAACGGCAAGTTTATTCCCCTATCGGAAAATAACGGCAACAGTTCATTCCCCTATCGGGGAATAACGGCAACAGTTTATCTCTCTACCGGGAAATAACGGCAACAGTTTATCCATCTACCAGGTAATAACGGCAACAGTTTATTCCTCTACCGGGAAATAACGGCAACAATTTATTCCTCTACCTGGAAATAACAGCAACTGTTTATTCTCCTACCGGGAAATAACAGCAATGATTTACCCCTCTACCGGGAAATAACGGCAACTGTTTATTCTCCTACCGGGAAATAACAGCAATGGTTTATCCCTCTACCGGGAAATAACGGCAACTTTTTATTCTCCTACCGGGAGATAACAGCAATGGTTTATCCCTGTACCGAGAAATAACAGAAATAATTCATCCCTTCGTAAGAAAATAATGACAATGATTCATCCCTTCATAAAGAATAATGATTTAGGGGCAACAATTCATCCCCCTTTGTAATATTTCACCTATCTTCAGTGGGAGAGCGAACAGTTGGCAAATGTTGGATAAATGTACGAAGTACTAGTTAGAACTACCAATAAGTCGCCGACTTGTTTTGAACCTGTATGTGACTTGCGTGCGATAGACTGACGACGTGTGTGTTTATGTCATGTTTTACTGTAACGTGTACGTACCCTAGCGCTCGACGATGTAGAATTCCTTTAGAGGGAAAGTTGTTATTTATTTTTATAATTATTATCGCCATCGACAAAGCCCCATGGATTCTTTATAAATATGATTGTTCATCTGTCAACAAGATACCTAAAAAAAAAAAATAAAGGACAGATTTCAAAGAGATTTTGTGGAATGGTGGAACATAGGCCAAGGAAGTCTACCAACTTTTAAGATGGATCCGGATTAATATTGTTACTATTTTTCAGAAGATAAAACCTGTTCATATGGAACAAGCCCAGCAAAGGGGCCACTGACTTGGAATTCAAGCTTCCAAAGAATATTATGGTGTTCATTAGGAAGAAGTAAGAGGAGATAAAAGGAAATACAAAAAGAACAGATCCCACTCACTTATTAAAAAAGAAAAAAAAATAACAAATTAACAAATAGATGAAAATGTATCGAAAGTGTTTTTATTTCTTTTAATTTACTCACTAGCCCTCCGTCCATCAACTGTCGTTCGTCAGGTTATAAACGTTGCACGATAAAACTCACTATCAAATAACTTTCCGCAATCTTTAATATTTACCCAATTAACAGTTACAGAAACCTTTTCGGCGTCAGTGACCCTGTCAGCTGGGATTCCTGATAATTCTCAATGAATCAGTCATTCAGTCCTGGAATAGGGCCGAGCTTCCGAGCTACTAATGACAGACTTGATTGCTTTTCTCCTCTCTTTGGGGACTAAGTGTGACGTCAGAGCGAACTTGATGACGTCATACTTGATCCGTGGAAAACGAGGTCATATAATGAAGCTGAATATACCCAACAAGGTCATATAACGAAGATGGTTGAATATACCCAGCGAGGTCAGATAACGAGGATGGTTGAATATACCCAGCGAGGTCATATAACGAAGATGGTTGAATATACCCAGCGAGGTCATATAACGAGGATGGTTGAATATACCCAGCGAGGTCATATAACGAAGATGGTTGAATATACCCAACGGGGTCATATAACGAAGATGGTTGAATGTACCCAGCTTTATTTCTCTGTTCCTTATCAAAAATCAACCATTGTTAAATATTAGCTAGATCTGATGGCAGTGACAATCTTAAATCACTGTTTTGTTCATAAGTTTTAGTTATCAGTAGCAAAGGAATGTCTCGCAAATGATGCGTACTTCTGTAATCCATTCAAACTGAAACGGATCAGTTTAACGTCACATAGAAGTTTAAATGTACTGTGCAACACTGTCTACAGAAAATATCAAAGGTGGTGTTCCCACGGTCAAGGGAACTAAAACGGAGACAAAAGATCTAAATATCAAATAGACAGTAAAAAAAAAAAAAAAAAATCCTAGCGACGGAAGATTAAAAGAAAAAAAGCTCTCCGTTTGCAACCTATTCTCCTCAAAGCCGAGATCTTGACATACGTAAGCATGTTACGGACCGAGTCTTTTATTTCTAAGGGTTCAAGACGATCAGCGCTTATTCCAACGAACTGAGGCTTTTATTTCTAAGGATTCAAGACGATGCGCACTTATTCCTGAGTCCTCAGAGCGGAGACAGGGCTTTTTTGGATCCGGACATTCGAAGAAAAAGTAAAGATTCTGTTTACTGTGTCCACCTCTTTAAAATTGGATTACGCGGCATCCCTGAGCAGTGTTCATGCTCAAATGGTGGGGAGAGACTGACTCAGCAGACATAGACATAAATGAATGACTTCCTCGTTCAAAATGTCTTGTCTGGCTTCTCGGAATATTTACCAATATCTCTCTCTCTCTCTCTCTCTCTCTCTCTCTCTCTCTCTCTCTCTCTCTCATATGAAACTACTTTCAAATTTATTTGTTCATTTTTTAGATTCCTATTTTAATTTATTACGGCGTCAGCAACCTAGGTGTTGTGACGGCAGTTTTAGTAGCTATAATCAATCTCTCTCTCTCTCTCTCTCTCTCTCTCTCTCTCTCTCTCTCTCTCTCTCTCTCTCTCTCTCTCTCTCTCTATTGTGAAACTCCTTTCAAATTTATTTATTTTTTAGATTCCTATTTTAATGTATTACGGCGCCAGTAACCTAGGTGTTGTGACGCCAGTTTTAGTAGCTATAATCAATCAATCAATCAATCAATCAATCTCTCTCTCTCTCATTGTGAAACTACTTTCAAATTTATTTATTTTTTAGATTCCTATTTTATTGTATTACGGCGTCAATAACCTAGGTGGTGTGACGCCAGTTTTAGTAGCTATAATCAATCTCTCTCTCTCTCTCTCTCTCTCTCTCTCTCTCTCTCTCTCTCTCTCTCTCTCTCTTCTTACCTGCTTAGGCTCTCTTTCGCTGTAGTAGGGGCAATCTGAGCTCATAACCGAGAAGGTCCGAGTTCGATGCCGTAAAGAAAGGAATAATAATAATCTAGGCACGCTGGATAAGCACCTTCTTTGTCCAATATTTTGTTTGGCTTCTGAGAATGTTTATTCCGCGATTAGTCTCTCTCTCTCTCTCTCTCTCTCTCTCTCTCTCTCTCTCTCTCTCTCTCTCTCTCTGCCTTTAGAATGCAGTAGTAATAAATTCGACTTATATATCCGAAAAGGCCTGCGATCAATTATTATTATTGTCGCTGTTATTATCATTATTATTATTATATTATTATTATTATTATTATTATTATTATTATTATGAATCATGATGATGATGATGATTATATATTATATTTGTATATATATAATAAAGAATATATATTTATATATACATATATATAAAATATATGTATATATACAGTATATATATATATATATATATATATATATATATATATATATATATATATATATATATTACATGATTAGGAGATAACTCCTTAAATTCATCACAACTTCAACAAAACTTCTAGGAAACTGTGGCACTGAACTTCACGAAACAAATTACTTCTTCCGGAATTAACATCAAGTCTAACTGTATGCGGTGGATGGTATAGTCAGGGAAGTTCTGAATGCATAGGGCGGTCAGTCGTATGTAATATTTCATATGTCAAGAAAAGTGAATTAATCGAGTGACAGCATCTGTAATTAATACTAAGATCTGGGATAAGAGATTTAACAGAACCCGAGTTTTTCGTCCAGAGGATAAAAATATTTCCTCAGGATAGACAGATCTTCGAAAATACTGAAAGGCTTTCTAATTAATCTTTCTTTCAAGGAGAGATTTGTTTCTCAAGATTGAAATTACAATCAAGAATGGCATTTACAATTCTAAATATGCAAGTAGTATAAAAAAAAAAGTGAAAAACGCGCCGAGTAAGCACTCGATTTTTCTGTAAAACTTTCATCCGCGGCCCATGAAACTCAGCCACGGTCAGGTGGTGGCCTGTGTTGTTGGTACCTACTGTATATCGTTGCCAGAAGCACAATTATGGCTAACTTTAACCTTAAATAAAATAAAAACTGAGGATGCTAGAGGGCTGCAATATACTAATTTGCAGCCCTCTGGCCTCAGTAGTTTTTAAGATCTGAGCGCGGACAGAATAAAGTGCAGACGGACAGACAAGGCCGTCACAATAGTTGTCTTTTACAGAAAAATAAAAATTATAAAATTCTAAGGAGATTTCTCGTCACGTTACGAGTGTCCCCACGAGAGGCAATGTTGAGTCGCAGTGAAACGATCAATTCTGAGCAACTGATTCACATGACAATGAACATATGAATGAAAATACTATATTAATCGTTTTTTTTTTCGTAAAGACGGAATTCGTTCATGTACAGCGACAACTTGGAGGCGAGTGCTGAGATGAAAAAATAGAGAATTCGATGAATACCCAAACGTCGAAAAGATAATAGATCAAATAGAATGATGGTAAAATCAAAGTCCGAAAATATTCCAGGATTTGTTGCATATAAGAAAATATACAATTATATCTGTAAATTTTATTATCTGTAAAGATAAAAACCAGTACTTTTGAGGGACTGAACGGTGCTCCACCTAGGTTTTTTTAACACAAACACTGAGTCGAAAGTCTGTTTTTTACTTTTACAAATTATATAATTTATTGAAATAATTACGGATTTTTAATATACAACAATTTAATCGTGACACTGTGAATCTCACAGCATTCCGGGATTCACTCAGGATTAATTAGCTTCTTGCCTATCACTAATTCCAAGAATACCACGGACACAAGACGCGCTAAGGACCACCAAGCATACCAGAAATCCTCGTGAATTCTAACAGACACTGTCACACTGTCAGAGTCGCCCAGAAATAAGTCAGGAAACCAGAAATCACCAAGGACACTGAGTCACCACTTACAAATGAGTTTCACCAACATTTACCTGCTTTCTGTTTGAAACTCACATACAGCGTTATCGAACGTGCTTATATCTCTTACCCTACGACTTTCAATGTTACATAGATAATGAAAAGGCATTAACTGGACAAGTTTCCTGTAAATTCTTTCTTCTGTGTAGCTGAACCATGTCATTACCACAAGTAGGTAACCTAACATTCATATCACAGGCAGGTCCAAAATAAATCAAAGACCGCAAGTGGAGATCAGATCTTTGTTAGATGCTGGATAATTTTATGAAACACAGGTTAGAATTACCAATAAATCGTTGACTTGTATTCAGCCTGTTTGGGATAAGCTACCGACACGTGTTCATGGCATTTTTTTTACTAGTGATAGACGCACTCTAACACAGGTATTCAAATTATAATCTGTAACTTAAGGCAAAAGTTAGAGCTACCAATATGTCGTTGATCTGATTATATCAGGTCACAATACAGCGATATACCATAGATCGTATAACTCACAATGATAGACACTGTACACATACAGATGAATGGATATGGACGAGTGTGTCATCTCCGCACCCATTCATTGACAGAGGTAAAAAAAAAAAAAAAACACCCCTAGCGAATTACACGCGTGAAAGGACATAAAGAAAACCCAGAATGGGTGAGGGTGTTTTCACCAAAAGCTCAATTTGCATACGCTTTGTCGACGAGCGCCCTCTCCCCCAATCGCCCGTGACTCAGACGTCTGAGGGCGGCATTATTGACCCGGGGCGATGGGTGCCTGCGTCAGGATACGGGGTTCATGGCAGCAAAAGTGATACAGGTCAGGGAACAGGGGCCGGGGAAGAGAGAGAGAGAGAGAGAGAGGCGGGGCACTAGGGTATTGCTATTAAAGGTGATGCAGGTCAAGTAACACCGGAAACCAAAGTTCGACAGAGAGAGAGAGAGAGAGAGAGAGAGAGAGAGAGAGAGAGAGAGAGAGAGATAGAGAGAGAGAGAGAGAATGACGAGCTTGTTAAACAATAAGTGTAGAAGGGACGTATCACGCTATCATTTGCGCTCAAAGAAACGTTTGTAGTGTGTATGAGAGAGAGAGAGAGAGAGAGAGAGAGAGAGAGAGAGAGAGAGAGAGAGAGAGAGAGAGAGAATGACGAGCTTGTTAAGCAATAAGTGCAGAAGAGACGTATCAAGCTATCATTTGCGCTCGAAAAAGCGTTTGTAGTGTGCATGTGAAAGCTAGAGAGAGAGAGAGAGAGAGAGAGAGAGAGAGAGAGAGAGAGAGAGGAGGCTATCTGGTAACATCTTCAAAAACAATAATTCCACGCTGTAACTGTTGATGTGCGGGACACACATTTAGCATGTGTATGTTCCTGAGAGCGAGGGAGATAGGGAGGACACCTTTTTAAACAACCGGTATGGTCGATACCATAGCGGAAGTGTTGTCATGCTGCCGAGAGAGAGAGAGAGAGAGAGAGAGAGAGAGAGAGAGAGAGAGAGAGAGAGAGAGAGAGAGAGAGAGAGAGGAGATTAATTGCATTCGGTGCCATAACTAATGAGAGAAATTGTATGCATACTAATGACAATTATACAAATGAAGAGAATACTTTTCATTACAAATTAGTAACTTCATATTAGATCATTTATTTCCATAATAATATTCTCTCTGTCGCAGAGGCGTTTTCAGTTTGGGAAACGTAGTCCTTAAAAGGGCCATTTCCAAGAAAGTCCAGTACTAACTGACGAACTATATACACATACATACATTTTATGTGTATATACAAAGTATATATACATATATATATATATATATATTTACACATATATGTGTATATATACACATTTATATGTATATATACATATATATATATGTATATACTTATACATGTATACATACATATACATACATATATATACACGTGTGTATAAGATTTTATTTTTAGTACCTTGGGTTCTTTTCGGATTTCTGGTGACATATTTGTGTCTCTTATGTATATATGTATGTATGAATGTATATGTAAGTGTGTTTGTATGTATGTATATATATATATATATATATATATATATATATATATATATATATATATATATATATATATATATGCTGTTGTATCTGAAAACCCCAAGATTCACAAACCCTGCTTATCAGAATGAATCACAGACCTAGAGAGGTGGGATTCAAAATAAATCAAAGCAAAACTGAATAAATGAGGAGAGTGTATACACAAAGGGGCCAAGGCAATATCAGATGAAGAAAGGATTAATGAAGTTGAATCTCCCAAACATCTGCAACCAAGCACAGGTTCTTCTGAGTTGGAATTTAGTGAAAGAATAAATAAACAAGTAAAAAATGCGCCGAAAATCGAGTTTTCTGTACAGCGTATAATGCTGTATGAAACTCCCAGCCACGGCCCGGTGCGCAGTGTGAGGATTCTCCAGTCGTTATGAGTTAATACTAAAAAAAGAATCGAGAGTGACGATTATTTCTCAAGTCGTTATGTGTCCATAATAAGAGAACCAGGTGAACTGATTCTTGTTGTATATATACTTAAAAAAAAGGGAAAAAATCGTGTCATGAATCTCAGGATGTTCTGCGCTAATACTAAGTAAAGAACAAAAAAAAAAAAATCTCAAGCAGCACACAATAAGGGAGGACGTTCAAGGAAGGCCCGAGAGTCGATAGTTCTCTCATCGATTAATTCTCCATGCCGTGACAATGGGTCGTAAAAGGACGAAGAAAATAAGTACAAAAATAACCTTTTTTCTTCTTTCCGGGTCTTCCTTCCCGTCAAGGTGCTCTTTGTTGTCTTCAAACAATATTTTCTGTTGTATTTTCACTGATTTCCATATTTTATCTTTTTGGTGAATTTTAACAGAAACTCGTCATCACTTCCGTAATTCAGTAAAAGATGGAATATTATTCAATATTTCAGTCCTCCTCTAAAGGCACTGAATTGCTTCACATCAAGATTTTCAATGGAATTTTCATTAAATCTTTAACGAATATCAATAAAAAAAAAGTCTCAGATTTTCATCGCTCCGGGAAAAATTATTTCCCAATTTTATCAAAATCAGTATTTCCTATTGAATATTCATTACTTTTTAGATACTGTTCTTTTAATACGAACTGAACGTTTTAACATTTCCAGAATAAATTTCCCCTTTTGAAAAGGCTTCGTTACCAAGCTTAATATCTCTCTAAGTGAGTAATTTATATATTGTACTGAATATTTTACATAAATATGAATAAGATATTACAATACCCATTGACCGTGAGTGTTTTCATCCAAATGAGAGAGAGAGAGAGAGAGAGAGAGAGAGAGAGAGCATATGAGTGCAAAGCGACGAACCAACAAGGCAGGGAGAAACAATACAGCACTTCAATGAAAACATCATCCCATATCCGCCTTCGGCAAAGCATGCTATGCTGAATGAGCGCATCGTCACTCTATTGAAGGTTTAGCCGGGAGGTTATAGTAGCCTTAAGGATATTAGTTTTATCATTTGCCTGTCAAACTAAACTGATTGGTTCATTATCTTTATTTTCTTTATCTTCTTTTGTCCCTCTTCCTCTTTGTCACTGAAGAATAAAAGTAATCACTTGAGTGCCCTTTCTTTTATTATTATTCTGCTCTTTCTCATACCAGTTTTTCATGCTCGCGTTTTCTGTTCCCATTCATTTTAAAAGTCACAAAAACCGACATTGCTTTACTTTTCTCAACGTAGGCCGCCCCGTAGGTGGGGCGGGTGGGTGGGGTTAGTGCCGTCAGTGCACCTCTTGCGGTGCACTGTAGGCATTACCTGATGTTCTTTGCAGCGTCCCTTCGGCCCCTAGCTGCAACCTATTTCATTCATATAACTGTACCTCTGTTCATAATCTCTTTCTTCCATCTTACTTCCCACCCTCTCTTAACAGTTGTTTCATGGTGCAACTGCGAGGCTTGCCTCCTGCTACACCTTTCAAACCTTTCGACTATCACTGTCCCTTTCAGCGCTGAACGAACTTATAGGTCCCAGCGCTTGGCCTTGGGCCAAAACTCTACATTCCATTCCATTCCAACGGAGGCCGACGGGATGCGTTTTTGAATGCTTTTTTTCCAAACTCCGCGCCAAAGAAAGAACGAAAAGGGTGGCAGGGTAAATAACTGAGGCCTAATTTTCGACTGGGCCTAACCCGGAATTAAAAACTCGCTCGTGAACGTAAACTGGTGTGAAACTCATTTGCGGTCGCCACATGAAACACACTATGAAATATATAACTTATTTTTCTCTCGGACACGAGAGCTGGGCAGCACGTTATAATCATTCGGAGTGGGAATAACATTATCTCTTATTAAAGTGAATTTTCTCTCTCTCTCTCTCTCTCTCTCTCTCTCTCTCTCTCTCTCTCTCTCTCTCTCTTTCTGCATATAGACACTTGTTTATATATATATATATATATATATATATATATATATATATATATACATATATATATATATATATATATATATATATATATATATATATATATATACATATATATATATATATACATATATATATATATATGTATATATATATATATATATATATATATATATACAGATAGATAGATAGATAGAAAGATATATATGCATATATATGTGTGTGTATGTGTGTGTTTGTAACTGGGTATAAGCGTCTGTTGGGGTCAAGTAAATGGGCGTGGGGTTAACTTCTGTCTCCCATTTATATGTGTAAATAAACATCTATATATATATATATATATATATATATATATATATATATATATATATATATATATATATATATATATATATATATATATATATATGTATATATAACCTATACCAAACTATAGCTTCCTTTAAAAGCTTATGATGTCCTTGGCCTGAATCATTAAATTCTTCAGCCTTTATTGACGTCCGTGAGACAAAAGCCCTTCATACCTGCTGTTTGTAAACTTCAATCAGAGCCCCTAACTTGGTTACATCCCTGGGCTTACACCGAGGGTAATTGATCTCTCTCTCTCTCTCTCTCTCTCTCTCTCTCTCTCTCTCTCTCTCTCTCTCTCTCTCTCTCTCTCTCTCTCTCTCTGTGGCAGACCGAACGAGGAACCAGGAAATTATTCAGATGTATAGCACGGGAAAGTTGTAGCCCGGCCTCCATTTCCAAAATTCATTTTGGCGGATGCAAAATGAGGGTCGGCCGCTCCCATTATTCATTCTACACGATGTCCGCGCTCGCTTGCTCTGTTTTCTATCCAGTTTGAAAAAAAATACGAACAAAAAAGGTTTCATGAATTTTCCATCTCAAAATTCGTGAATACCTTACTGTTTTGAAAGGCAACAACGAGGAATATTTCACAGTTTTTCGCTATCGTTTGGTTTTCAGGGGATGTGAGGAGGTGGGGGGGGGGGTTACTGGAGAGTTCACGGGGTTCGTCTATTTCAAAGTACGTTGTGAATTTGTTTGTGTACAAGCACACGTACTCAAATTCATGCATACGTGTTTTATTGCACGAGCATAAACAAATAATTCACATTTTTTCCCTTGATCAAGTAAAGATGTTTATTGTACTGTATACGGATATTTTATTTTGTAGACACATACACTCACACTCACACAACACACACACACACATGTATATATATATATATATATATATATATATATATATATATATATATATATATATATATATATATATATATATATATATATATACTGTATATGTTTTCTTGCACTGGTTATGCACCTCTTTTGAAATGACTAATTTCTTAATTAAACAGTATTATTTCAATACATAGTATATAGTAATTTATAAATATGTAATACATGAACGTGCACTAATAACATCCATCCACATTCTTCGGGGTCCACAGATTTTAATTACGTTACATTTTTGGAAGCGTTCGTGTCTCAGTTTGAAATTTCTTATTTCGTGCAAATTCACATCAGCTCCTAAATACACTCCCGCACAAGATTCACTTGTAATCATTCGCCATCAATTATTAATTCTATCACGCTATTAGTCAGCGGTTCATTAACTATAATTAATAACTATAATTCATGAGCTTCGACGAAATTTGTAATTATGACGTCATCAAAATTTTACAGTCAACCAACCTATAATACATTTTCCGTAGTTATAAAACAATGCCAGTTTTCAGAAAAAAAGGGAAATTAGATCACTCGTGATTCTTGAGGTGAGAATAATTCGATACTACCGGTAGTCCCGGAAGGAATTCTCATAACACGAACCACATCCTGTGTATTAAGGGCGAAAATTAAACAAAATTATTACTACTGAAAACTACAGGGAATTCTAAGAGTTCATACTTCAACTGCTGACAAAGTAGTTTATTATTTTCAAATCGTGGTACAACCATGATTGAATTTTTTTCACCAAGATCCAAAATATTAACCGATTTGGCAATGCTAACAAAAATCATATATAAAAACAGTCTGGGTCGACATCGGGATTCATCTCAAAATCTACCTAAGCTTCTCTTGGCTCAAAGCCCACCATAAAATTTTCATTGACATCCATCAATATTTTTCTGAGATAATTCTGAGATAACTTATGACAGACAAACAAATACGGGCACACAACCCGCGTATGACTTCGCTCACGGAGATAATGAAACCTTTTTCTAACTTCTGATTAACCTATCTACGTGAACCTTCGAATATTGTAGTGGGCTATGACAAAACATATGCCTCGATAGAGTGCCTTATTCTTCACGACACATTAGATATGAAAAATTCTATACAGATATGTTTGGCAGTCACGTTATAGAGAAACTTAGCGCCATACCCATTACTTCAGTC
>NC_089755.1:49961797-49981797 GCF_040412425.1 Macrobrachium rosenbergii | reverse complement strand
TGTCTGTTTTTTTCCTTTTATCTGGTAACAGATTCGATATTTGGATGTATTCTAATATTCAACAGTAATGTCTTTACATCGAGTAGTGGTTTTCATATTTGCAGATTTTAAAAATAATGTTTTCGGATCTCCGACACCTGTTGCCAGACTCTCACGGGAATGATCAGATTTGGGGTGTCAAGCCAAGCACTTGGGACGTTTTTGACCATCCAGCACTTAGGACACTGGGAGGAGGGAGTTGGAGCGGTTGAACAGCAAGATTAAAAAAAAATCCAGAAAATAAAGGAGATGAAGCACCAGGAACTAAAGGCAGAACTGGGAGGAAACCCCACGGTTGCCCAAAGTAGTAATAGTTTGAGAGGTTGGACAGGAAAACTGAAGAAAGGAAGCAGGAACAGAGGTGAACGGCTAAAAGGTGGGTGCAGCTAGGGGTCAAAGGGACGCTACAAACTTCATACAGTAATGCCCACAGTGCACCGCGCAAGATGCGCTGACGACAATACCCGCCTTTGGTGTCGTAGCACCAGATTACACTTAATCGACCAGTTAATCTCAAAATATGTGCCAAAATAATACCTACAGTGCACCACGTAAGATGCACTGACGCCACTACCCGTCTTTGGTGTATATAGTACCAGATTACATTCGATCGATCAGTTAATCCCAGGAAATGTCGAAGACTGTGGGAACTGAGATTTGTAAAACCTATGTGAATTGTAACACGAAGAGAAGCTTCAGAATTCATAAAGGTTACGGGACCTATTTGGTAAATACGGTGAGGACGAAAGTGACATTATGACGGGATATCAACGCGACATTTAAGGTGAGACCGGAAGTATCGGTTGTCATCAATGTTGCATAGCCTACGTGGAGTGCGGTGCGATGAGAACTCAGGCAACACTATTTTTAAAAATTGATTCGGAATCGATGCGAATCGTGAAGCGAGACCGAAGGCATCAGCTTTCACGCCGGCTTTACAAAGTATTTGTAAAAGTAACATGAGACTGTTGCCAACCGCTTAGCTACGATAACACCCTTCCGAAAATTTTACAGGAGACGGGCGAAAGATATCACTAGACGAAGCTGAAGGAGGTGGACAGCCAGGTTTGATGAGACCAGTGTGAACTAATGTAAATTAAAAGGCAGAAAGAAATGCCACTGAACTAAATTAATTAAATTACGTGATTTCAACCATTTAGGTACAAATTGGAACATCGACCATTAAATGTACCGGTACACTACAAACCGAAAAATTTGCTCAAGAAACTTATCAGTAAATAAAAACAGACACAAAACTAAAGCTACTTTAAATTTTTCATCCTCAAACATAACTTAGCTTTAATTTTCATAATGGTTTACTTTTTAAATCTTAAAATAATGAGCATTTATCGTTAATATTCTTCATATTTAACGGTAAGTACTATATAACTTTTCTCTAGAAGCCAGGATCTCAGTCAAAATGAAAAGGTCATTTATACAATTAAGTGAATGAAAATAAAGTATGGAGGAAATGACTACTCTAAAATTATGTGGCAAGATTCTTGTTTCTGCAAGAACGGATAAAAGTCAATTTAATAACAGCGTCTCGCGTATAAAAAATGTCTACTTTCAACTAATATGAAATTTTTAAATCTGGAAGACAGAACTAATTATGAAACGTGAAGCTTAAATTCAGAATTCTAATTTAACAAAATAAAAACGCTCGGTGCAATTAGAACTGGACATTTGTTTACAGCGTTTTCATTAACAAGCATGTGAAAAATGCGCCGAAGTTTCTTCGGCGCAATAGAGTTTTCTGTACAGCTTAAAATGCTGTATGAAATTCTCAGCCACGGCCCATGAAACTCTCAGCCTCGGCCCATGAAACTTTCAGGCACGGCCCAGTGGTGGCATGTGTTCATGGCACCTATAGTGGTGCCAGACGTACGTTCATACGTAACTTTAACCCTAAATAAAATAAAAACTACTGAGGCTAGAGGGCTTCAATTTATTATGTTTGATGATTAAAGGATGGATGATCAACATACCAATTTGCAGCCCTCTAGCCTCTGTAGTTTTAAGATCTGAGGGCGGACAGAAAAAGTGCGGACGGACAGACAAATAGCCATCTCAATAGTTTTCTTTTCCAGAAAACTAGAATAACGATCTTTTTTCTACAACACTAAACTGAGACTAAAACGGAAAGCTTATTTGCAACGTATCCAAAATCTTCACTGAGGAAAATAGCTATTTTTAACGTCTGTGAAATCATCTATTTTTTTCTGAAGACCGGATTAAAATTATTATTGTGTGGAGCTTTCGTGCGAGATATTCAGATGAAAAATATCGTCATTTGTCATCATTATGGTGATGGATTCCTTTGTTCTCTTTCATCAAGGCGAGTCCATTGCCTTGGTTCACGTGAAGAAGTTGCTAATATATTCAATGAATTTGGAAAATTGTTATTTACTATAATAATAATAATAATAATAATAATAATAATAATAATAATAATAATAATAATAATAATAATAATAATAATAATAATGTGAGTAATTAACACTGATGAGGAACACCGTTCAGGTGTTCGAAAGTCTTTTGTTCTTTTTGCATAGTAATAATATATTTACTATATAATTGTGGATTTCTATTACTTAGATTGTTTTTCACGAAATTGTGAATCTATTAATAATAATAATAATAATAATAATAATAATAATAATAATAATAATAATAACCGTGCAAACATATAAACTCTTCAATCATAATCATGTAAATACAGTATATGAGATTTTCAATTATAATAATAATCCAGTTAATCTCTATTAAACATTTCAGCAACAATAATTCAAATATTAAATAAACAATGTAATAATAATAATAATAATAATAATAATAATAATAATAATAATAATAATAATAATAATAGTAATAATAATAATAATAACGCAACCATATATCATTTTAATCTTTTGGTTAATGACGATAATACATAGACAATATTAGTATGCTTGTATATTCGTTAAACTTGCAGTAGCTATAAGCCTAAATTATAGAAATGAGATTTTCTTGTCGATGTAAGAAGGTGATTGCACCGATATATTTCTTAACCGGAAGTAGACTCCTTGCGTTGCCCGGCCACCAAATGTATGACAATAATCATTGCTGTCGAGAGATGCGTACAGTGGATTTTATTTGCTTAAATTCGATAAGAAACCAACGCTGTTTTTACATTATAATTCTCTCAAACTGCTTGGCGGAACTTCTTCAAAATGCATGAAGAGAATGCTTGACTGAAATATAAAATCAATGTGAAACTTAATTTGCATTTATAGGTAGTAATGAATGTTTTAGTCATATTTTCCATCGCAAAAGATTCTCCGTGATCAAATTTGGAGTGTAAATGTATGTATGTAAGTATATTATATATGTGTATGTGTGTGTGTATATATATATATATATATATATATATATATATATATATATATATATATATATATACACACACACGAACAGATACCACGCTACAGTGATCGCTCTCTCTCTCTCTCTCTCTCTCTCTCTCTCTCTCTCTCTCTCTCTGCGCTTTGATACGTTGAAATTACCATTTGCAAACTAGATTTTCTCTGCATCCTTGCCTTGGAAACTCTCTCTCTCTCTCTCTCTCTCTCTCTCTCTCTCTCTCTCTCTCTCTCTCTCCTTCCTCCAGGAGCTTGAAATTCCTTCTCACCGAAGCGTCTCCATTTCTCCACCGCCGAGTTCTCACCCACGGTCCCGCGCCCCCCGTGAGCGTCCTCTAATCCTCTTTCCTCTCTTCTTATCTCTTATGCCAATATACTTCATTGCACCATTCCAACTTCAGTCCGTTCGTCTCTCATGCATTATTCGCCTTCCTTGTCTCCGCCTCCCGCTTCTTTTCTCGGAAATTTTTAAACGTATTATTTTTTTCATTCGGGGTTTTATGCTTGTTTCTTCACTCTCTCTCTCTCTCTCTCTCTCTCTCTCTCTCTCTCTCTCTCTCTCTCTCTCTCTCTCTCAGTTACTGTTTTCAAACTAGTCTTTTTCTACATCCCTGCCCGAGAAAATCTCTCTCTCTCTCTCTCTCTCTCTCTCCTCTCTCTCTCTCTCTCTCTCTCTCTTCTTGGGTACGTTGCAATTACCATTTGCAAAGTATATTTTCTCTGCATCCTTGCCCTGGAAATTCTCTCTCTCTCTCTCTCTCTCTCTCTCTCTCTCTCTCTCTCTCTCTCTCCGCTTTGATACGTTGCAATTACCATTTGCAATCTAGATTTTCTCTGCATCCTTGCCCTGGAAACTCTCTTCCTTCCCCATCTCTCTCTCTCTCTCTCTCTCTCTCTCTCTCTCTCTCTCTCTCTCTCTCTCTCTCTCTCTCTCTCTCTCTCTCTCTCTCTCTCTGCTTGCATGCTTTGTAATTACCATTTTCAAACTAGATTTTTCCCGCAACCCTGCCTCAGAAACTCTCTCTCTCTCTCTCTCTCTCTCTCTCTCTCTCTCTCTCTCTCTCTCTCTCGTTAATGCAAAACTAGTGCAGTTAATTTTTAAGCACAAATAATAAGAAGAAATATATTTACTTCTAGCCCTCTGTCAATATACTGTATATCCGTATATTTATAAACTTACAGACACATGGCTAGGTGGTCGTTAATAGACCTGGCTGGGTAGTCTAATCATGCTACCCTATTCGATTAAAAGATCTGTTTCCCCTTTGGCTGAAAATTTGGATAGTTATTCGAACGAGTAAATATACTAATCTAACTCAATCATTAAAATAAAGGATCTATATTAAAATGGCGTCAATGCATAGCATTTTAATTGAAGCTTGAATTTTTTCGTCTAACCACATTATAAAAATACGTACTTGTTATAAAACACTGATTTTGAAGTCACCTTAAGATGATTCTTAGGGTGTAAAAAGTCATTTTAGTTTGTTTCTTACGAATATGTGCATCTTACGGGTATTAGTAGTGGTAGTAGTAGTAGTAATAATGATACGAAACTCAAAATATCGTAATAAACTATGTAATAAAAATCCACAAATACATCAATAAATTGATTTGGTATCTTAACGTAAAACGCTGACGAGGAACACCGTTCAGGTGTTCGAAAGTCTTTGTTTTGTCATTTGCATATTAATACAATTTATTTATATAATTGTGGGTTTCTATCACATAATAATAATAATAATAATAATAATAATAATAATAATAATAATAATAATAATAATAATAATAATAATAATAAAAGGAAATTTGTAATATACAATTTACTCTTTTCGTCTTTTTCCCAGCTGTTATTCACGCTGTTTTCCAAACACATCCCTCCAAACCTCAGACCCCCAATGATATGTTAATCTGACAACCGAGTGACAGGTGCGACAGGTGAGAAAACCCCTGATATGGGAATTCTCCCTTTCTGTTATGCTTAGATAACAGATGTCAGGATGACACCGAAGCCAAGACAATGGCCTTATTAGGAAAGATTAAAATTCTCTCTCTCTCTCTCTCTCTCTCTCTCTCTCTCTCTCTCTCTCTCTCTCTCTCTCTCTCTCATACACACACATACTGTGATCTAAGACAGAGGGCTACGAGAAGAAATTAAGATTCTTTCTGTATATATTTTTCCTTACCGATTTTGGTATGGTGAATATATTACATGGAATTTAAGTCACAAAGAAAATATTTCGAAGTCTCGATTCACCAGTTTGACATTAACTGAAAATCTCTCTCTCTCTCTCTCTCTCTCTCTCTCTCTCTCTCTCTCTCTCTCTCTCTCTCTCTCTCTCTCTCTCTCTGGGACCTATGAAGTCATTCAGCGCTGAAATGGAAATTGAAAGTAAAAAGGTTTGAAAGGCGTAACAGGAGGAAAACCTCGCAGTTGTACTATGAATTGAGTGTTAGGAGAGGGTGGAAAGGAAGATGGAAGAAAGAGAATATGAACGGACGTACAGTAAAAGGCATGTAAAGGGGTTGCAGCTAGGGCCTGAGGGGAAGCTGCAAAGAACCCTAAGTAACGCCTACAGTGCACCGCATGAGGTGCACTGACGGCACTAGCACCCTACGGGGAAATTAAATTGATAAGAAATCAAGTCAATACCGCGACAGTTTTCTCCTCCGGCGGGAATTACACCACGGCCTCGACAACAGGAAAACAGGCGTTGGGGCAGGAGGGTCGAATATCGATTTTCCCCTCGACGTTCAAAACTCTTTGGCTGATGGAAGAAAAACATTCGTTTCATAGACGGTCTGAAATCAGAGCCTTCTCCCCGGCCGCGGCGTTTCGAGTCCAGCTTTCAAACGGATATGCGCTTTAAGGGAGCCGAAATTCAAGCCGGGTGTTCAAATTGAATTCTCCTCCCTTCTGCGAACTGATTCCCATTAGGGTGCTGTGTTTGCAGTGCGACTTAGGTGGTATCGAGTTTTTTTAAGCACTTCTTTTGACCAAGAGTACCATGATACAGCGTTCACTTTACATAATCCTTCAGACGAGGCCTTGAGGTTCAGTGGTCTTGATACAATTCTTGGAAACACAAAGGATAATGACTTTTTATTTTCAATAAAATTTTCTTATTTTATGGAAAGAGGATCAAAATTAAAATGATATTGCAGTAGATATTAGAGATACGCTGCATAGATTTTAGTAATGATCTAGGTGCACTATTGAAAAAGTATTCTTTACAAATCGTTTAAAAAAAAGTTGCATGCAGAAACACACACACACACTAACTATATATATATATATATATATATATATATATATATATATATATATATATATATATATATATATATATATATATATATATATATATATATATATATATATATATATATATATATATATATATATATATATATATATATATATATACAGATAGATAGATATTCTGACGAGTGTAATACTCTTATTATATTAATAATTCTGCAAATTAAAAAAATGAAATTGTAGATGTAAAATTTCCGGTGGAAGCAATTTCAGCAGTGACATAAAAAAAAAATTAAGCACATTTGTCCTTGAAGATCACTATCAAATTCTTATCAAGTTTTATCAATTTCAAGTTAATCTTCCGTAGATACAGCAGTGATGACCATGGTAGTTATAATATCAGTTCGGACTATTGAATCGCGCTATCTCCCGTAGAGAAAGGGATTGCTAGGGTTCGCTTTTTAGTTTTCTGTAAAAGAAAACTGTTGTGACGGCTTTGTCTGTCCGTCCGCACTTTTTCTGTCCGCACTTTTTCTGTCCGCCCTCAGAACTTAAAAACTACTGAGGCTAGAGGGCTGCAAATTGGTATGGTGATCATCCACCCTCCAGCCACGAAACATACCAAATTGCAGCCCTCTAGCCTTTGTAGTTTTTATTTTATTTAAGGTTAAATTTAGCCATAATCGTGCTTATGGCAACGATATAGGATAGGCCACCAGCGGGCCGTGGTTAAAGTTTCGTGGGTCGCGGCTCATGCAGCAGTATACCGAGACCACCAAAAGATAGATGTTTTCGGCGGCCTTGATTATACGATGTACAGAAAACTCAACTGCGCTGATGAAACTTCGGCGTAATTTCTACTCGTGTTTTTATAATAAGAAATTTCTTGTTAGTACTCATCTGACATTATAAAGTGTATGTATGTGTGTGTATATATATACATATATATATATATATATATATATATATATATATATATATATATATATATATACATATACTGTATATATATATATATTATATATGAACCTGGCCACGGAGCGGAGGGGTTGGGGAGGGATGGAGGACTTTGGAAGGTCATCCGCATGAAAAAAGATCTGCCAAAACCAATTATGAAATGACCCGTTCAAGACAAAACCAGATGGAGGAGGTTCACTAAAAACAGCGACCCCGACAAGGGATTAAGTCCGGCGTTTCGTGAACCCCAAAAAGACAGCTTATAAACAGCGCATAATGTCCCCTTCACTTTCGCCGTGCTTTATGCACCTACTCAATCTTCATCGAAGGTGATAATTACCATGGCGAAGTTGCTTGTAATATCTGTCTATTTCTATACGCTGCCTAAAGTGATGGGAGTCACAAAAAAAAAACTATTTGAATTATTTATCTGATTAGGTTACCAGTCACATAAAACTCCATAACGACTCGGAACGGATCACCCAATCACTGGGAAAATAATTACTTAAACGATGTTAATGCCATGCCTGATCCTCATCATATAAAGGCGAGCCTATGAAAATGGCTTCCATCACTCTAATGGATTCCTTTAATAACGCTAATTCCCAAAATTCGACTATGTTATGCCTGTTATTTCCTTAATGTTATTGATAATGTGCCTCTCATTATCTGCGTTCGGAAGTCAGGTGAAACCGCTCGGGAAATAAATTCCGTTTACGGTCAGCAGTGGTCACTGGGTTCCTGGAACCTTGGGCTTCTTCGTGCAGAGGCCGTTGGGACTGGTAACCTGATACCGTTACCTGGACCAGGCCAGAGGGTACAAGAGAGAAGGAGAGAAGTTATAGAGTCATCGAAAGAATGGAAGACTAAGAATCATCGAAAGTGTGGAAGGCTGGAAGAATCAGGGAAACAATGAAAGATTGTAAGGATCCTCGAAAGAGTGGAAAACTTTATGGAAGACTGTAAGAATCATCGAAGGCATGACAGGCTGCAACAATCATCGAAAGAATGGAAAACTTTATAGAAGACTGTAAGAATCATCGAAGGGATGAAAGGCTGTAACAATCATCGAAAGAATGGAAGAGGGAAAGAAATTTATTTCCTTATTCTTACTTCTCTTTTTAATATTTTGGCAACCACGACGAATTATAATATTTTTTCCTATCCTTGGTAAAATCGGATCTTCCTTAGACAGTGACCCCCAGGGGTTTTAACCCGGTATGCATCCACCAATACGGCATATTTAGTACAAACCCGTTGGGGATGACCGTAAAAACATAAAAAAAAAAAACTGTAAATATCATAAAGATAATGACCCCCAAGAAATATTAGTCCTAGATAACGACCCCCGAAAACCCTTGGGGGTCGCTATCTAGGAAAGATCCGTGAAATCTTGTAACTTTCAATACGCTCAAGTATTTTGTAAGTTGTTTCCTAAAGGGCCCTTGAACATACTTCCGTCTGTCCTCCATTCCCAATATACCGAACTGGAGAACGGATTTACTCTTGAAATATCATCTAATGGAATCTATAACGCAAAGAATCCAACTAGTTTTCAGCTCGAAATACCCTTTTGACATATAAAAGACGCCTCCACCCCGCGTCCGAATGCTCTCTCTCTCTCTCTCTCTCTCTCTCTCTCTCTCTCTCTCTCTCTCTCTCTCTCTCTCTCTCGTGCGTGACACGTGACTGATGGCGTAGGCGTCAGGTATCGAATTCCAAATGTGGATGAGTTTTTGTCATCCTCCTCTAATGAACAGCAGTGCGGGAACTAGCTTCCCATGTCACAGATGGAATATTTATGTTGTTTTTAGATTAAGCTGGCCTTATGCCAACACGGGCTCTTGAAATCCATGAAAAATGGATTAAAGATGGTAAAGCTTCGACTTGTTTGAACTAATTCAATTAATTTCTCTTGGTTTCTCCGTCCTCACTGTCAATGTAATCACCGCTGAAAGGGTATACAGCTGTCGTACTTACTGATATAATTATTTAGGGTAAGACTGCCATATGTACGTCTAAAGATAAGGTAGTTTTAGCAAAGTAATACTCACCTAAAATATCTTTTTATATTTTAAATAGCAACTATTTGTTTGTTTAAATGAACAAGAAAAAGGATGCTCATAAAATCCATGAAACCATATAATAATCATATGCAAAAGACAAAACGAAAAGCATAAAATATGCAAATAAACTCTGACGAATGTTAACACGTAAAAATATCAAGACCATATCAATAAAAGTAGCTAAGATAAATTTCCCTCGAAAGCTCCCTCTCAAACGTAGCGCTCTCCTCTCCCCCGCGAAGAAACAGACCGGTTCTCCGGGCTTAGACTCCTCGGTCTATACATCAGCTCATTCTGCACCAGTGCTCGCTAAGACTCTTGACGCGCGAAATCGCATCTGGAAGCATCTGGTGAATATCCCACTTCCTTACCTTAAACTCTAGTCAAAGCATCTGGTGAATATCTGGCCCCCCTGGTATAGTGGTTAGTGTCGTGGCCTGTCACTAAGATGTAGCGGGTTCTCGTCTCCCCAAGGGCGATGGAAAATCCCTGTATCATGATCAGTTACTGCTGCAGTGTGGGGTCTGCGATGGGAGGTTAAAACCAACATTCTTTGGAAGTTTGAATTTCAAGTCAGTGGCCCCTGTGGTGTGCTTGTTCCATGTGAATAGGTTTCATCTACTGAAGTAATAATAATAATAATAATAATAATAGTAATAATAATAATAATATCACTTCCTTCCCTTCAATTCTCGGGAATCAGCTTCAGTAGTGAACTGAGTTTGCTCGAAATTTCGGTCCATACGCCTCTCAAGGACACATCCGGCCTTTTCCTCGATAGTAGCTCACACTACTGACCTGTATCACATCCAAACTTGAATTGCTAAGTCTACAAACTTCTAACACCACACATACGATATTTGAAATTTTTTACGTTTAAAATTTCCAACACCGAGCATGTTACGTACATCGCATCCCGGCTCAAAATGTACAATAGTACATGGAGATCTCGCGCTGTGTATTTTCTAGCAATTCCCTCGCCACCCAGTTTCTATAGCAACCGAGACCTTTGATCTTTCCTTTGACCAGGTATAGGTGAAATTAGCAATCAGAAAACCCTTTTCCAGGTGTGGGAAGAAGGGAGTTTTTTTTCGTCCATAATTATCAGATCGAGCAAAAGGCGTAATTAGGTACTGCACACACGCACACACACACACACACCAAAGGTAAACTGAATTTAGGTATTATGATATGTAGATATTAGATGTATGACAAAACTAGACACACACACACACACACATATATATACTGTGTATATATATATATATATATATATATATATATATATATATATATATATATATATATATATATATATATATATATATATATATATATATATATATATATATATATATATATATATATAGTATATATATATAAATATATACATATATACATATATATATATTATACATATTTATATATATAGTATATGTATATAAATATATATATACATATATATATAGATATATATATATATATATATATATATATATATATATATATATATATATATATATATTTTGTCATACACCTAATGTTCTACATATCTTAATATCTAACTTCACTTCATCTTTGGTGTATCTAACACCCAGGCGGAATTATAATAGGTAACTGCAGCTGCCCGGCCAGGATTCGAAGTCATGCTTTCTGGACCAGATTCAGAGATAGACAGCTGACTCACCATTTCGGCCATCAGCCAAGATTCGAACTTCTGCCTTTTGCAGGTTCGAATCCTGAATCAATGCCTTTTGGACTGGATACAGACATACGTTTGACTCATCCAATATGGTGTCAAAGGATAGCTCCTCAATGGAGATGTTGACTGTCTATCTCTATAACTAATCCAAAAGGGATAGGTTCGAATCCTGGACAGGGCAGACGCAACCATCATTTATAATTCCTTTCGGATGTAAGTTATTCCCAAGGTAAAGTGAATACAGTATTAAGGGGTAGTTTTGTTTACATATATATATATATATATATATATATATATATATATATATATATATATATATATATATATATATATATATATATATATATATATATATATATATATATATATATATATATATATATATATATATATATATATATAACCACTAGCGTTAATATTCAGAGAAATAGTGTGCTACATTTCCACGAGTTTCGTCCTGAAACATTTTGCAAAGCTTTTTCTCTGACAGTAATCCGTTGTGCATTTAGTACATATATATTACATATATATACGTATATATATGTATATGCATATACTGTATATGTATACGTATATATATATACATATATATATAATATATAGGCTACATATATATACATATATAAATGTGTGTATATATATATATATATATATATATATATATATATATATATATATATATATACATACATACATACATACATACATGCATACATACATACATACACATACATATACCATCAGTCTAAAACGCATCCGCCTATCCTTGTGCATATATTTACATACACCGTATGTATTTATAATCACACACAAGGAAAGAGAGAAAAAATACGGTCTCTCAACTCGAGGAAAACCGGATGGGGAAAATGCGTTTGTGCTATATTTGTCTCTTTAATAGTTTATGGCTGTGATACTGTGCCATGAATATTCAAACGGCCATCAAATATGTCAGCCAGTTATTAATAGATGAATTGGCTTTCCATAAACTTTCTCCCAAAACCCCCTCCCCCCAACGTCCCCACCCCTCACGAAAAAAAAATGTTGCCCTACTTTCCGCAGGCCACGGAAGCGTTCCAAAAACCACTTTCGGTTCGTCATTCATTTATGGAAGTTATTCCGGTGTATTTAGAAAAATGTTCTGGATACGTTCGAGTTAAACCAGAAGGTAACAGTGACCCCGGAAGTACGAGCGAGAAATGTGGCGGTGATGAAAGACTAAGGAAAAGAGTTATACAAGTGAGGATTCCGATTCAATCTGCTTCTGAACTGTCTATCTAAAGACATCTCTGTCATTTTTCCCCCGCTTAGTTTATTCCTTAAATTTGTATTTCTTGAGCTATTACGGCCCTGGATAGTTTTCTGCTGTAGCATCTAGGGTTGCAGGTTGGCTAATAAAAACGACAAAGTAATATTATTTCCTTTTTATAGGGAGGCCTACTTTATTCTGCTGTTTTTTTTACTTCAAGGTGACCCACTACAACATGCACTGGAGCTAGTTTTTTTTTTTTTTTTTTTTTTTTGCGCAAATTTCAGTGCCTAGTTTCCTCACAGAACGGGAGCGTTTACCCAACGCTCAACCCCCCTCGTCTGCGCCCTAGCCTGGGTAAGGTCCCTTGAACGGGTATTATTGATATGCATATCCAGACTTCACTGAAAGAAAGAGTGAAAAAGCCCACGGCCTGACCATAAACGCAGGCACAGGAGTGGGATCTTTCCTAGATAATGACCCCCAAGGGTTTTAACCCGGTATGTATCCGCCTCTGTGGCATGTTTGGCACAAGCCCGTTGGGGATGACCGTAAAAACATAAACAAGAGACTGTAAATATCACGAAGACAATGACCCCAAAAGAAGTATTAGCCCTAGATAACGACCCCCGAGCTTTGCTGGGGGTCACTATCCAAGAAAGATCCCAGGAGCGCTCCTCAGAAGGACGTTTATGGAGTTCAAGGAAAATAGAGACTTGAAGGGATTCCCCCATCCCTGAAATTACGTGGAAAAACGTGAAAATCCTCTCTAGCCTTGAGATCACTGTAATACATTCAAATATCTGTGCCGCAACGGACATAGCAAGATGAAAAACACCTCAGGTATCGTCAAGACAGTGGCTAAGACCCCGTATCTCATTGGCGAGGTAATCTGTAGGCAGTGTCGAAGACTGCATTCTATGTAATCGTCCGTTTGTTTAGGGAGAGTTGCACTGACTGCTAATGTAATCCTTGGTAATATTAGCACAGTAATGAACAAATATAGAGACATTCAAGAGAATAAAAGTATTGTAGCCAAGTAGTCGTGCAAATATGAAGATATATGCTGAGCCCAAACCTTGCAAAATCTTTCTAGGGATGCCTTCAGAGAGTTTTGTCTTCAAATCTGTTTCAGATCATGAAAAAAAACTCACCAGTTGTCATTGTGGATAGCCATTTCTTTGTTTACCATCCAGGGAATAACTGGTAATGATTACTGTCAAACCAACAATCATTCACTCTCACAATCTTAAGTACCTTTTCTTGGACGTACCTGAGTTAGACAGGAATTGAACTGAATTGAACTGAATATAGAATTTAGGTCAAAGGCCAAGCACTGGGACCTATGAGGTCATTCAGCACAGAAACGGAAATTGACAGTAAAAGGTTTGAAATGTGTAACAGGAGGAAAACCTCGCAGTTGAACTATGAATCAACTGTTAGGAAAGGGTGGAAAGTAAGATGGAAGAAAGAGAATAAGAAAGGAGATACAGTAAAAGGAACGAAAGGAGTTGCAGCTAGGGGGCCGAGGCATGCTGCAAAGAACCTTAAGTAATGCCTACAGTGCCCTGCATGAGGTGTACTGACGGAACTCGCCCCCCTACGGGAACCTGAGTTAGATAAGGTCATTGGGTTGCCCATCCCTTCTGCCGTAGAATATGAGAGAGAAAAATGAAAGAAAACATTTAAGACGAGTCTGAAGACTTCCAGGAAGCAAGGAGGGAATAAGTACTTCAGGAGATATTTCCCGCTTCCTTCCTCCCTTCGCAACGTCAAGAGGGCGCTGGGACACTCGACCTCATGCGAATTCTCAGGACACTCCGTGACCTTTCTCCTTTCCAGAAAGAAAAAAAAAAAAACCTTGACAAAAAGAGTCCACATCTTCGTGACTCCCGTTTCCTCCATTCCTCGTCTCGTTATAATGTCCTCATTTCTCGTTTTTCTTTATATTTCCTCGTCTTTAAAAATGACTTGGATTTAGTGGTATGGGAGTCAGAACATTTTTGATGAATTATATTCTCTTTGCATTGCTTTGTTTCAGGAATATCAATGGAAATTAATTCTAACAGCATTTTGAGAATTAGCATTCAAAACATTTAGTTTCATAACTCAAACATTTTGTTCGATTACAGTAACCTTTCTGAATATTAGAAGAAGAAGAAGAAGAAGAAGAAGAAGAAGAAGAAGAAGAAGAAGAAGAAGAAGAAGAAGAAGAAGAAGAAGAAAAAGAGAGAGAGAGAGAGAGAGAGAGAGAGAGAGAGAGAGAGAGAGACTGGCTGGCAAGCTATAACCAAGCCTTCCCACATTTTGAAAACGAATATTTCATCAAATCCCTACGTGTAATGACGTGTGAATCTCCTCAAAGGATTTATTATGACTGGCTGAAAAATCCAAAACTAAAAACAATTTGATTCCTTTTCTATATCATAATCCCTTTCTCTTGCTGGCCTCAGGCCCAGATAAAAAAGGAGTCGAACGTTTATTTTTACATTTGTATCTGTTTATGTATTCATTTGTTGATTATTTTTTCTAATAACTGAGCTCTCGTATTTACTATACCTTCTGTTACTTCTTTCAAATGAACACCATATTCTTTGGAAGCTTGAATTTCAAATCAGTGGCCCCTGTGGGCTTGTTCCATATAAATAGGGTTCATTTTCTGAATAATAATAATAATAATAATAATAATAATAATAATAATAATAATAATAATAATAATAATAATAATAATAAAATAGCAACAATAACAGTAGTAGTAGTAGTAGTAGTAGTAGTAGTAGTAGTAGGGTTATGGCACTGCCTTGGAAAAAGAAGAGGTGCCGTTGTAGAGGCTAAACCTCTGACCTCAAATCAATTCGGCCGGTTGATAGCGAAACTTGAAGCTGGAATGACGCAATGAACACAGAAGATAACAGAACAATTGACTATAATTGTCATGGGTACGGATATTAATTAAGAGTGAGACATAATTAAAACAAACTCTCTCTCTCTCTCTCTCTCTCTCTCTCTCTCTCTCTCTCTCTCTCTCTCTCTCTCTCTCTTTTGTCTAGAGTATTACAGATGGCCACAAGGAAATTTAGACTTTTTTTCAGAATCTCTTTTATTGTTTATGGAAGATTGAACAGAAATTATTGAATGACTAAAGTAGATTATCATCGAACTCAAAATGTATAAATTACTGTTATTAAAAATGTACCCATCCCATCAAAAAGAATGGCAATATTTAGGTAATTAGTAATTACGTTGTAATTATACTATAGCGCACACATGATGTTTTTGCTAGATTTTTTAATTTGGGCTTGTCAAACCCCGTGGGGGGGGGGTCGTGGTTGATTAAGGCTCCGTACCTTATCTTTGCTACACTAAGTTGGAATAAATTTGTGGATAAACATTACATTTTATATAATAGGTTTATTACTAAAAATGTGTAAACATTCTTATGAAGAAACTTAGATAGTCATTAAGCTAACTTCCTCAGGGAGTCCCCCTTGAGTAGAATGCCCACAACTGAAAAATAGGAAAGCAAAGAAGAAATGAAATATAAATCTCTATAAAACAACATATTATTATATATATATATATATATATATATATATATATATATATATATATATATATATATGAATGAATTTTATCACATCACCGTGATTCATATACAAGCATTAAGCTACAAATGTCCTTTAATATCCAATTCGCTCTACCTCGGAAATAATGTATTTTCATATATATTACCCGAAGGGGAATTCGTTTTTTAATTGATAATAAGTTCGTCGCCTAGGACTACAGTGACGCGCATTAAACCACACGGCCATCAAGTTTACACATATGTAAATATATATATACACATATGCTATATGTGTATGTATGTAAGTATGTATGTATGTGTGTATATATATATACATATATATTATAAACAGTGTTAAATGGAATTAAGGCAAGCGCAGTGCTACCAAATCTAAGACCTTTAAAACGTAGCTATAACAACGCCAGAGGACGCCAGGCCATGAGCCAGATAATATAATCGTAGCATGACGGTCGATCACTGCAGCACAAAAACTGACCAGTTCTTGCGGCAAAATGCGAAGCACTGCCGCTGTGAAACTGCAGTTAATGATGCTGAAGTAAAACACCTGGTTAATGTAGGCACACTGAACACGATTGCTTGAGCGCGGAAGCAGATCCTTCGTTTGTGCAAGCACTGGCAAAAACATAAATTGCATTGGAATGTATTTGGAGGGAAATGGAAGTGAGTGTATATATATGTATGTATATGTATATATAGGCAGATAGATAGATAGGCAGATAATATACATATAAATAATTCTCTACTGAACCCAGGGACAGTAAGTTGTCCTAAGTCCTGTGCTGCCCCCCCAAAAAAAAAAGTAATTTTTGTAGAGGTCAGCACATAGGAAATACCCTAAGCGCAAAAAAAGAAGTATAAGACTATATCAGCAACAAAGAATAATGTCCTTATCAAACCTCACAACGCAGCAAAGACCCGGACGACGATATGTAAAACCCACCACTATCTCTCTGTTATGCATGACGACAAATACTTCGCTCTCCGAGCTCTACAAAGGGAATCGGGGCGAAGCATTTTCCGATATTGGAAAACCTTTTGATACGGAAAAAGAAAAAAAAAGGGATCACAAGAGATTCTGAAAAGCTCTGTCACGTCGAATGATGAAATATGGAATAGCCAAGCGTGGCCTCGCTGCCTCTGTGCGTGCGGTGGGCGTGTAAAACCGTGGACCGTGGACGATTTATGTTTCACGGATAGCTTACACCGAGTGCGTATGGTTTACAGTTTGCGTATATGGTTCATACCTTGATTTGTGCGTGACCTTGAACTTCAAAGCACTGTACATTTATTCGATGCCACATTGTGTGTCTCTGGCTTACGTTTAGTATGTGCACGACCCAGCATTTTGTTTAGTGCGCGTATGACTCAACACTTTGTTTAGTGCGTGTACGACTCAACACTTTGTTTAGTGCGTGCACGACTCAACACTTTGTTTAGTGTGTGTACGACTCAGCATTTTGTTTGATGTGTACGACTTAACACTTTATTTGGTGTGTGTACAACCTAACACTTTGTTTCGTGTGTGTATGACTCAACAATTCGTTTAGAGTGTATACTGCATAAAAAAACTCAACACTTTGATTAGTGTATGTAACACTCAGCATTTTACTTGGTATGTACAATTCAACATTTTGTTTAGTTGGTGTGTACGACTCAACACTTTGTTTAGTGTGTGTATGACTCAACAATTTATTTAATGTGTATCCTGCATACAACTCAACACTTTGATTAGTGTGTGCACGACTCAACACTTTGTTTGGTGTATGTACGACCAAACACTTTAAGTGTACGACCAAACACTTTGTTTAGTGTGTGTCTACAACCCTACGCTTTGTTGATAGGTGTTATTGGTGTACACTTTATGGGTGCTTGATCTCGCACTCAATAGTTACTGTGTGTGTGTGTGTGTATGCAACACATTTGCAACATTAAACAGTTTCCCATAACAACTGGGTGGCTCTGTGGGAATACAAGGCAATTGTCACTGCCACATTCATACTTTAGCTGCTGAATCAAGGTTGATTTGTGAAGGAAAATTCCACAGAAATATATATATATATATATATATATATATATATATATATATATATATATATATATATATATATATATATATATAGTATACATACATACATACATATCTATCTATCTATACATATACCCTCATCTGTATACATAAGCATATATATACCCCTTCGCACGTATACCTTGACATACACAAACACACACACATTCCCACACGCAAACACACATACCTACGTGTATATACATTATATATATGTATCTGTATATATAAATATATATGTGTGTATGTATGTGTGTGCGAGTATACACGCGCGCAAGCGTGTTTCATGGGACTCCCCCTGCTAGCAAACAGCACCCAGAAAAAAAAATGAGAGACATTACAGAACAACAGGAAGCTTGGATAGGATTTGTAATGAGATTATTCTTGTTTTCAACGAAGACACAGAGACGCGAGAAGGAATCGCACAAACACAGCGACCTTGGCGCTTCTCCTAATTAGGTAATGAAAAGATAAAGACTGGCCGTTTCAACTTAAAAAGAAAAACAAGTGGAAAATGCGCAATCGGGTTTTCTGTACAGCCGCTGCGGCGTATAATCAAGGCCACCGAAAATAGATCTATCTTTCGGTCGTCTGAGCCACGCCCCATGAAACTTTAACCACGGCGCGCTGGTGGCCTATCCTATATCGTTGCCAGAAGCACGATTATGGCTAACTTTATCCTTGAATAAAATAAAAACTTCTGAGGTTAGAGGGCTGCAATTTGGTATGTTTCATGATTGGAGGGTGGATGATCAACATAGCAATTTGAGGCCCTCTAGCCTCAGTAGTTTGTAGATCTGACGGCGGACAGAATAATGTGCGGACGAACAGACAATAGTTTTCTTTTCAGAAAACGAAAAAGGTGATAAACAAATGTAACATGGAAAACGAGAATAAGGACGAACAGAGCACAGCAGAAAGAGAAGTTACTCATGCATTATTCATACTTATACAATATACATTATACATGCAAATCATGGGGTGCGTTAATGAAAACATTACTTGTTTAGTGAGAATATGCAAATCATCATGAATTTCTTTTCCCTACATTATAACACATTATAATATACTAATATATAACATTATAATATAATTATTATATTATAATATCAGTAAAGTGACGTTATAGGCGTAACATATAACGCTAATCGACAACACTCATTATGCACAAATACGCAAATCACAGAGACGTTATATTTGCAAAGGTAATTTCCTTAAAGAATTACCAAATAAAAACGCTTTCGGGAAACATACAAAGGAAATAAGAACATAAAACACACCTCGTTATTTACATAAATAGAGACAAAGAGAATGATTAAGTAAAGGATAACAAACAACCGATTCAACTGCAAACTCGGTCCATGGAGATATGTTAAATAAGCTCATTAAAATAGCTGACATCTTTATGAGAACGTTCATGAATATGTAATTGATAATCACATACTGTACCCAAATGTTATTGTACTCGCATGTATAATTACACACGCACACACAATTATACATATATATATACATATATATAATATATATATCAGTGTATATATATATATATATATATTTGTGACATATGTATATATACATATACATACTATATACATACATATATATAGAATATATACATATATGTATATATATATAAATGTTTGTATGTATGTATGTATGTATATGTATATACA
>NC_089755.1:49829297-49959297 GCF_040412425.1 Macrobrachium rosenbergii | reverse complement strand
ACGATTCAGTAGATTTAGATTTACTTTAAGGTATGAAAGGGGCAGTGACCGTGGGTTGCATTAATTTCTCTGGCGCCAACCCCGTTAGGAAAACATTTATCATAGGTGTTATAAAACATTTACAAATATATACGTATATACTTGTGTATATATACATACACACACACACACATATATATATATATAATATATATATGTGTGTATGTATGTATGTATGTATGCATGTATGTATGTACGCTAGCACGCACATGGAAAATATTCATATTCGCGCATTCACACTGACATAATCAGCATCACTCAGCAGGTCAACACTCCGCGGAGCCGTAAACAACGAACGAAACGACGCAGTGTGTTTCCAGGCAGCAAGGCAATATCTCTCGTTTAAAGTCACAGAAATGGAACCGGGAAGCAATAAATCCTCACATGTTATGATTAGCTTACCTCCTGGCGTTCTCTGTTTCGGACGGCGAGCGAAGGGAGCGGAGAGCGTTTCACGCGTGGATTATTTACGTTGGGCATATTAAATTATGTATGTATGTATGTATGTATGTATATATATACATACGTATATATGTATATATATAAATATATTATATATACATATATATGTATATATATAAATATATATATACATAATATATATATATATGTATCTTGTATATCTTTCTCTAGTGGTCATGGTATTTTGCTCAAAAACGGAAACGACAAGGTTAGGTTCCTGCAGCGTGTGCTTTATTTTATTATTATTATTATTATTATTATTATTATTATTATTATTATTATTATTATTCTAAGCGAAGCTACAACCCCTAACTGGAAAAGCAACACACCATGTGAAAATAACTAAAAAGTAAGGATAAAGGGAATGTGTGAAAACAAATAAAAAAAAATTATAGTAATTTAAATATTTACATTTTGAAATAAGACTTTCAGGTGCGCCTGCGCAATGAAAAAGAATTTCCGCCCGGTTTGAGTTTATGAAGGTCCAACGATTCGGCTAATTAATTATAATAAGGAATACCATCCCTTAGTATACGATCCCAGCTGGAACGAAACTTGGAGAGATCTGTTTTGTGTCGAACTTCACACAAAAAAAAAGTCTAGACTTAAAAGAACTGAGAGAAGTTCTACACACGATACCAATACGTACTACCCTTCATATACGATATTACCGTCTACAGAGAATCATGTGGGTGTATACGTGAAAGCAACGCTTCAGTCTTTTGCAATTGATAAGGTGTATCGTGCATATTTTACGTTATTCTGCATAGTCTTATTCAGGGGTTCATATGAGTTAAATGTTAGGTTCATTACCCGTAGACTACCTGTCGGACAAACACAAATGCATGGATAAAAGCTGCCTCTCAGATCGTACGATACATAACAGTATGTAAATTAACAAACATAAAGTTACGAAGTCGGGCACAGTGCGATGCAGAAAAAAAAAGAAAAGAAATCTGCAATAAGTGATTTATAGAGACGAAAGTAACTTCCTCCGCAAGTCTTTTCCAACCGGCATTATTTTCCACGGATGAAGCGAGTGCATGTGCCCCTGTAATATTTCATCGAGCTAAACTTTTATTGCCCATTATACACCGGTTCTTCGTCATATGACGCAGTTTTTCTTCCTTGATTGTGTTTCGCACATGTATACATAGCTGTCGGTATGCCTGCCAGGGTGTGAGTATTGAACACTCATGCATAGTCATATACACTGTCATGCATTCCATCTTTATATATATATATATATATATATATATATATATATATATATATATATATATATATATATGGCTAAATATATGTCAGGCTTCCTTTCCCTTTACTGCTGAAAGAGCATAATATCTCTGGCCATCCATCCAAGAAACCAGGAAATACATAAAGCAAGTGAACAAGAATTGCTGAGAGAGAGAGAGAGAGAGAGAGAGAGAGAGAGAGAGAGAGAGAGAGAGAGAGAGAGAGAGAGAGAGAGAGATTTCGGGTTTCATGGGGTAATTATAAAACTTCAGCGAATTTCCTTTTCATCTTTAAATAATCTTGTTTCTTCCAACCATCATCAGGAGAATATGCTTAATGTTGGACACACACACACACACCTTTTCCTTTCACTGGGTGCTCCAGAAGGCGTTGGCCTTCCGTTTGTTTCCATACTTTCACACATCGTGAGAGTTTGCTAGTCGCATGCTAGGCCCAGCGGGATGTTCAGTGGGTTTATATGCCAAAGGCATGAGGATTTCCTTAGTGGTCATCCTTTATGTGTGTGTGTTTGTATATGTGTATATATGTATATATATAATATACATATACGTATGTGTAGGGAAAGGGATTGCAGTGTGTGTGCGTGTATACATGTGTATGTATATATTATATATATATGAGATTATTGTTAATAATATAATATTAATAAAACCAAAGAAACAGGGTGGAAAGAAAAGGAGACCACTCCAAGCGAAAGAAAATCGATGGTACGGAGAACAAAAGGTTCTTCAAGAACATAAGAACAGAGTGAACGAAGCGGGATAACAGTTACAGTGAGAATAATAGATGAGGTAACGCCATCAGTGAATGCGAGTCTACATTTGATGATACACACTCGTAAGGTCTATGAAACTGAACATATCTTCGTTAATGATTAAGACAGTTGAGCAAACGAGTTCTATGGGTAGTATACGTAAGCCTTATTCATAACACTGAAAGTACCATACAGAAGTGACGGCCAATCCTAGTCTTAAAAACCAAATAAACATTTCAAAATATTCGCGAAACGAATAAGCCACATGAAAGCACATCACCGGAGAGAGATAATTATGATCCTTACCTGTATCCGATTCACTCATGTGTCCGAACACACGTTGTCATGATGCATGGTGACGTTTTCCTTTTTTCCCCCCCGAGTCCCGAACGCTCACTCACAAATATCGGCAAATGAATGATTTAGAACTTTCTCGTGGACAGGTTTCGTCATAATGGTTCTAATGCTATGCACTTTTATACGTAGGGTTCCAGGGAGTAGCGAAATACGGTGTTGGTATACAGGGTTAAGTAGTTTTTTGCTACAGTGGATATGCCTAGCTTTATACTTTTTATTTTTGTTCTAATGCAAAGCAGCTTAGGATATTTATCTTTATACTTATCAAAGTTATGTATGTATATAATGTTTCCTCTAACTACGCCAACACTTACGTGACGCAAAATTCAAAATAAACAGGTATAAGTCTAACCCTTCGATTAGGCCACAGTAGAGGGAGTACTTCAACTGCGCTCCAAACCAGAGTTAGAACCACTTGTTACCCGGAGAGGCAGCGACAAGCCCTTTCACAGGTCTATCACGCTCAACGTCTAGCGGTATACTGGCTGTTGCAACAGCTGGCTTCGCATTTATAGTCGCGCAAGAGTTGCCGGGTTGTGATACTGCTCAACGTGTTTCAGTTCTACGCTCTTGGGGGTGTCCCCGAAGTAAAACTTGATTAGCATAGATTTGTCTTGCAAACAAACATACTTCAGTCTGCAACGCGGCCGACTGTATCGGGTATGTGGGGATCCATCCATGCGTATGCTTGCAGAGAAACGTTTTTGTGCATAGTATGGGTATAGGCCAAGATATCTGCCACCCAAGAGCGGGTAACCACCGAGCATATATAAAATAAATATAAGCAATACACTTCCATAGTTGCAGTGTCCACGACGCTCAGAAGCCCTTTATAAGCAGGCGCCTGTGTCCCATATATTTTGCCATTCAGTTTCATTTCTCGCCCATCCATCGCTTTTCTTGAACTTGGCACCCATACAACGCTTTCTTAAGCCATTCCTTTCCTTATTCCCAAAGCATTGTTACTTACACCCGCACGCTACTTCATACAATAATTTCTTCAATTCCCATGACGTGACCAAACGGCCTGACTCATCATTATTCCGCTTCCTTAGTCCACTAAGTATGTAATTCTCCATCAAAGAATACTTATGCCTCCGCATATTTTTTTTATATAGGTTTATATACTATTCGTATAATGACCTTGATTCATTTATACTTGAAGGACATTTCAACACTACTGTATAAACTTGCCAGGGATAATTGCAAGGAAAACGTATTTGTTACAGGCAACGTCGACAAAGATGCGAATCTAACTACAGCATTAGTTGTGTGAAACAGACTTGAAGCCCCTTCAACTTTTTTTAAAGTGTATTGGTATTTGAATTGAGGTCTTTCACTATAAATAAGGCGTTTATTGTAATACTGTAGAAGCTGTCTGTTCACCTTGTAGCAAATAGTATGCCATAATAAAGTTTTTTATTGTTTCAAAAAATCATAAAGGTAGTAATTGGTTTTCATATGAAGCTTTGAGAAAAAAAAATACAAAAATGGATAATGTCCATTTTACCAACAAATCTTGGATTTTGATACGTTTTGCTGCTTACAGAATAAAAACTAGCTGGATTATGGATATTACATGTAAAAGAACTTTTTTGTTAAAGTGTCTACACAAATGGCAATTTTAAACATTGTAAGCATATTTGTAAGGTTCCTGAATTTCCTTTGATTTGTGCAGCACTGATTTTACATCCAGCTACTTGCATACATGATACATGCCATATATGGGCAATTTGGCTATGCATTTCATGCATGTATCATGTATGCTGTGATACATGAAATCTTCTGTTCCATAGGCCCAAGTAAAAAAGGATGACTTTTTATAAATTTACGGCAATTTTGACACATGCACACCGATCAACTTTGTGTTATAAGCCTATGCCTTGAAAAACTGTCAGTCATTTGCTGCCTATCTGTATTGTCAGTGTCCCAAATTTTTTTTTCCACCAGGTTCATTAAAGCACCAGGCTAAATTAGCTTACATATATATATATATATATATATATATATATATATATATATATATATATATATATATATAATATATATATATATATATATATATATATATATATATATATATATATATACATGAGTATAGAAATGACAAATTTTAGATATTTGAAAACTTAATCAAACAATCTAACTTATCACTTAAATTATATTTTCGGATTGTATGAGACTTCTTAAAATCAAATTTATTCATAAGTTTGTTAACCATTCATGTTGGGAACTTATTATCATTGTATTAACAGTACGTTCACCAGTGAAAATAAATATCATATATATAAATACACACGCATACACATACACACATGTATACATTTCTGTACATCTCTAAACCATATAGTTCTTGTCATAGGCCTACTTAAGCATGTCCTCATGCCATAACGTCGACATTTTCTACTTGCTAGGCCTATATATTTTCAAAATACTGCTGTCGTTTTCATTGTCTTTTTTATTACTTAGAGAGAGAGAGAGAGAGAGAGAGAGAGAGAGAGAGAGAGAGAGAGAGAATCAACCGAGCGGTTGCTCCCAGAAATTTTACTTCCTCCTTGAGTACGGTCCGGTTAGATTTATCAGTTAAACACTGATATGGAGGAGCCATTAAGCCCTTACAAACCTTACTTTTGGCTAATTAAATCTGCTACAATACAAAGATGATGAATAGGCTCTATTCGGAACAACGCTGGCCTTGACTTCGACCGCATGAGATACGTGCTTAACATTTTTTATATCGTGTCTAAAATTTTATCCTAAAACTTTTTCTATTTTCACAATTTGCAGCAGTAATATACAGAAGAACGTGTCAAATTATAAACTATGAACATACTTAGAGTGAATGATCAGTGTGAAACACGGACGTTGAACATGAATCAGTGGAACAGGGCCGAGGTTTCTAGGCCAATATGACTTATGAGAGCCGTAAGTCACTCCTTAAGCTAAAAACTCAAAATTAGATAAATAAATAAAAGCAGTTCGCATAAACTTAAACGTTGGACAATTACGCTAACTTAACTTACTGACTGAAAACACAATTCGCATAAACTTAAGCGTTGGACAGTATGCTAACCTAACTAACTGACTACAAACAAAGATTATAACTTTTCATCCTGTCGGCGAAATTGAAGTAGTCTTACCTTTAACCTTCCTAAATATATACAAAGTCATCCCACAATCAGTAAAAATACCTAAATCACACCTGGTCGCCTCGTTTTTATCTTGAATCTGTCATTCAGTCGCCAACACTTGCGAAATTAGGTTATGAATGGGCCACCCGTGAGTTATTCCAATGTGGATTCATATAGAAAATTTTACGCTTTTCTGTAAGAAATCCTGTTCAAGTGTTTAGTACTTTGGTGATAAGCGCTGATAAGCACAAACCTATATGAATGTAAATACGCACACATACATTAATGTGAAATGTTGCTACGTCAGAAAACATTAAATTGTTCGAAAATATAGCATCTGTGACATTTTTTTTTTTCTGAACTGATGGCAGAAAGTTAGTCGAGCATGAAAATCTTCTAACAGTAATTGGTGTGCTTGAATTTTTGTACACCAAACAGACTTTAGTTTTCTGAAAAGAAAACTATTGTGCCGGCTTTGTCTGTCTGTCAGCACTTTTTTCTGTCCGCCCTCAGATCTTAAAAACTACTCAGGCTAGAGGGCTGCAAATTAGTATTTTGATCATCCACCCTCCAATCATCAAACATTCCAAATTGCAGCCCTCTAGCCTTAGTAGTTTTTATTTTATTTAAGGTTAAAATTAGCCATAATCGTGCCATAATCGTGCTTCTGGCAACGCTACAACACAGGCCACCACGGCCGGCTGAGAGTTTTAGGGGCCAAGGCTCTTACAGCATTATACTGAGACCACCGAAAGATAGATCTATTTTCGGTGGCCTTGATTATACGCTGTACAGAAAACTCGATTACTCCGAAGAAACTTCGGCGCAGTTTTTTACTTGTTTATTTGTAGAAATCTTGCGCACAGATGATTTTGGAAGGCTCAGCTCCAAAGCCGCCATTCTTACTGAATTTTCTTAGACCTACCCAAAAGGCTCGTGTGGGTCCTGGTTCTGCCCAAGATCTATAGACTTTGGTTCTACCGATGCTACACTTTCTCCATTTACGCTTGGTCTCCCAGACCGTGACTTATCACTGACAGATCCCTCTTCTTAAAACTTTTTCGTCCGCTTTGATCTTAGAATCCTGTGTGGGGCCTCTTTATTATGACGAGTTCTGAATCTTCTTTGGTCATCAGCGACAGATTTTAGGTCAGCTATCCAAATAATTCGGTTTATTTTCTCATCTACTGAAGCCATGGGAAAGGAAAACAGACATTTTGAAGTGTCAAAAATAGTATAGATGATAATAGGTGAGAAGAAGAGTAGTCGATTTTTTCAGTAAAGACACACCAGGCTTTTAAAGGTTTTGTACAGATTAGTCCTATGATTTATTGCTCCAAAACCATAGACATATAAAACTGCACACTGAAATTGTAGACGCATGCATATATGTATATCTTTATATATGTGCGTGTGTGTGTGTGTGTTCATGCGTATCCGTCTGCTCTGAAACTTGTAAGCGCTCAAGCGCATTCCAAAACTATTTAGTACTCATAAATACTATCGAAAGCCTCGCGTCAATTAACATTTGGAGAGAAGATATCACTGCGACCTGCGAACTTCAAAACGAAATTCACCTCAGGAGTTCCTGTTTTGAAATCTGGGTAAATATTCGAGCTAAAGTAATAGATCTTTCTTTGAGGAGACGGTAAGAAACGCTGGCTATGACGGAGGTCACGGTTGAGAAAAAAATCCGTAAAGAATAAAGGGCACATAATCAGTTTATCCGTAGGGAATGCGTTGCGTATTTCCTCAAAGGTAGCTTTACTGTCTTTCACATATCTTCCACACAAAAATATGAATTTATACTATTCTCTCTCTCTTCACATACAGAAATACATAGTCACGTATATATGTATATATATACATATAAAAATACATATATATGTATATATATGTTTGTATATATATAAATATACCGTATATATATACATATATATAAGTATACATACATGCATATATACACACATAAATATATATATATATATATATATATATATATATATATATATATATATATTTATTTATATATATATATTCGTATATATATACATATATAAATATATATATATATGTTATATACGCACACACACACACATGAAGATCTTAGAGTAAAAAGAAGCTCAATCTCAGTCTGACCTTAATCTGACTGTCCTAGACTCACCATCAAGCGGAAAGGGCAAACGCTTACACAAATGACGTCATCAGGTGTCGTCTGCTGTTTACCTCTTGGGCGTCATCTGTACATATTGTCTTAGTTTTTTCCCCGACTGTGTTTTGTTTGTGTTTTGTTTTTTATTAATAAAGTCAATTGAATGCAACGATGTCTTGTGGGTATTTTGCAATAAAATATAGATATTTATCCCTAGTTTTATTAATATCAGCTTTGGTTTCATCTCTTGGAACCCAGTTTGATAAACTGAAATATGATGGAGTTGTTGATCTTACACGTATCTTTGGAGGTAAACCCCAAAATTCTACAAAATAAACGCACGCGCTTTGAGTGTGTATGTCTGCGTGTGTCTGCTTGTGTGTGTGTGTGTGTGGGTGTGTGTGTGTGTGAGAGAGAGAGAGAAAGAGAGAGAGAGACAACGAACTTCCACACAGAAATCTATTTTCGGGGATTGACAATTGCGTGAATTGCAATCTAAAGTGCTACAGATTTTTCCACTGCTCGTACTTCGTAATGTTTTCATTATTATTATTATTATTATTATTATTATTACTATTATTATTATTCCACTGCTCGTACTTCGTAATGCTTTCATTATTATTATTATTATTATTATTATTATTATTATTATTATTATTATTATTCCACTGCTCGTACTTCGTAATGCTTTCATTATTATTATTATTATTATTATTATCATTATTCCACTGCTCGTACTTCGCAATGTTTTCATTATTATTATTTTTATTATTATTATTATTATTATTATTATTATTATTATTATTATTATTATTATTATTCACACAGAACAACATAAAAAAGACCGTTAACGTACCAAAACAAAATGCAAAACGTGGAGAAGATACTAAAAAAAAAAAAAAAAATTTACACGACAGAGTAATGGCAACATGTAAGAGTCGGAAATCTTCTTCACATAAAAAAAAAAAAACGAATAAAACAAGGTCAGTCTCGTGGGAGCCGTTACAAGGAATGCACCTCTTTGTCTGGAAGCTTCCTTTAAACAGGATTTCCAGGGAAACCTCAGCTAGTTAACCCAGATGGAATATGGCCTGGATTCCACGCGCGCCACTGGCGTTGTGTCATCCAAAGCTGTCCATAAAATAACATGCGCGGTCACACATACACACCTACACACACACACGTACACACATACGCAGATACACACACGCAACCTTTATTGAAGAAATCCGGCGCTGCTCCTAAAATGCAGGATTAACAGCTCTTCACAGTGACTTTCCAGATCCACCTGGCTGTCCAACTTCTTGAACTTGATCTTCCTTTAGTTTCCACATCTCGTTCAAGAACAGATCTGTCGATTATGTAATGTATGATTTATTGGGCTCTAAGACATTAATAATAATAATAATAATAATAATAATAATAATAATAATAATAATAATAATAATAATAATAATAATAATAATAATAAAACTTTCAAGGTGTTTCACTGTGCTTTGAAGAATGGTTTTTTTAATGAGAAGAATAGCATTGGCCCTCTTCGATCTCTTGGTTGAATGTTCTTGACATCTGAAGTCTGTTAATTAAAGCTCTTTCACCTTTTATGTCTCATAATTAAATACCTTTGACTTCTGTGGTCTCTTAATTGAATGCCTTTGACTTCTTAGGTCTCTTCACTGAATGCCTTTGACTTCTTCTTAGACGCCTGACTTGATTATCTCTGACTTCTTAGCTTTCCAGACAGTCGCGGCTGCCTTGTCGCCACGCTACGAGCAAAAAGTATTAAGTATATGTGGATGTTATTCCTGACGTGTTAAATATACACCGCATTACGCTTTACTCATGAACTTTGTCAGCTAATAACGCCATGAGCCCAATATCGCTATACTTAATTGCGCGCATATAAGTCTAGCTTCGTACTCAGTCACGAAATATTATCATACCGACATGGTCAGTCACGCGCCTAGACACAAATCCACTTTTCAGAAGTTGGGAAAGTTGGAAGTGTAGATTTTTTATGTTATCATATAGTTTTCCTACCCAAACAGTAGGTTTCCCAACTGTATTCTACAGAAAATCCAACCCGTAGGGGGGTAGCGCCGTCAGTGCACCTCACTGGGTGCTCTGTAGGCATTACTAAAGGGTCTTTGAAGCGTCCCTTCGGCCCCTAGCTGCAACTCCTTTCATTCCTTCGACTGTACCTCCATTCATATTATCTTTCTTCCATCTTGCAGTCAACCCTCTCCTAACCATTATTGCACAGTGCAACTGAGAGGTTTTCCTCCAGTTGCACCTTTCGAACCTAGTCTCAATTTCCTTTCCAGCGCTGAATGACCTCATAGGTCCCAGTGCTTTGCTTTTGGCCTAAACTCTATAAATTCTATTCTATTCCATTCTACGAGTAGCCATTTGTCTTTTCCATGTCCGTGAAACTTCTCTATTCGCGCCATTCTTTCGGTGGCCTGAAATGCGGAATCAATTAGACACGATTTCGAGGTGTGGACTCGAGAGCTCTTGGTGAGTTGTTTCCCTCTATCGGAGAATTATTATTTTCCTGTTTCCTTTCGAAAGGAATCTCAGTAGAGAACACAGGATCTTTCCTAAATAGTGACCCCCAAGGGTTTTATCCCGATATGTGTCCACCTTTGCGTAGTGTTTAGTACAAGCCCGTTGGGATGACCGTAAAAACATAAACAAAAGACTGTAAATATCATAAAGATAATGACCCCCAAGAAATATTAGTCCTAGATAACGAACCCCGAAAACCCTTGGGGGTCGCTATCTAGGAAAGATCCGAAAACACACTTCTTTCAGGTTGTACAGAGCGTCTCTCCGTAAACAGATTAAGAATAAAGTTTTGACCTATTGACCTCTGAGTGTCTTGGTCATGCAACAAATCATAACATAAGCAATTAAGAAGCGAGTACATGTTTAGCGTACTTACCTAAAATAATCGCATAGAATCTGTACAGCTGCTGCATATCAATAACAAGAGAGCTATTTATGCTGTAAAATCTCTTAATAAAAAATGATCAGAGAAGCAAAAGATGAATGTAGCAAGTTATAAACTGGCGTGGAGCATTTCATATACAACTGTTTATTTGATAAATGTGGGTGTGTGGATTTCCTGTGTGTGTGTGTGTGTGTGTGTGTGTGTGTGTGTGTGTGTGTGAAACCAGAGACAGAAAAATGAAGATCATAGGTCTAACATAAGCCCACTGAGAATCTCCAAAACCCCATAGGTGCTAGGAGTTTTGGAATTATCTGCTGGTAGGTAGAAGCCCCTTGAATATTTGTAAGTTTTTAGAGGTCAGTTAGGGGTCCTGAAAGTTTACTAAACATTCAGACCATCCAACAGAATCCTAGAACATCCAGGGGCCATCAGAACTCTCCAGGCGTCCTTAATGCCTGCATCAGCTGCCAGAGGATTTTGAGAAGACCAAGGAACCTATAGTGGTATCCAAGAACCTAGAAGCCACTGGGTAACCCAGGAGTCTTTATGTATTCATCAGCTGCTAGAGGATTTTTGAGAGGACCAAGGAGCCTATTGTGGTGTCCAAGAACCTTTCGAAGCCCCTGGGTAACCCAGGAGTCCTTATGTATTCATCAGCTGCCAAAGGATTTCTAAGAGGACCAAGAAACCTATAGTGGTGCCCCAGAACCTAGAACCCCCTGGGTAACCCAGGAGTCCTTACGTATTCCTCAGCTGCCAAAGGATTTCTAAGAGGACCAAGGAACCTATGGTGGTGCCCAAGAACCTAGAAGCCCCTGGGTAACCCAGGAGTCCTTATGTATTCATCAGCTGCCAAAGAATTTCTAAGAGAACCAAGGAACCTATGGTGGTGCCCAAGAACCTAGAAGCCCCTGGGTACCCCAGGAGTCCTTAATGTATTCATCAGCTGCCAAAGGACTACCAAAAGGTCCTCAGACCCTAGAGTGATGTCCAAGAACCTAGAAGCCCCCAGGTACCCCAGAGTCCTTAGTGTATTCATCAGCTGCCAAAGGGCTACCAAAAGGTCCTCAGACCCTGCAGTGATGTCCAAGAACCTAGAAGTCCCTGGATTACCCGGAGGTCCCCTGAACACAAAGAGGTCGCCGGGTGTTCCCGGACTCCCCTGGGGTCTCCGGAACACCCAGCTGGTCCCTTGGAACCAAAGAGACGTCGTATGATTAAATCAAAAGAGCGGACCTCCAGGAGGCAGCTATATATCCGCAGAGATCACAAACAATAACAGACGAAATGAGACGGGTAACGTTGAGGACGGTGGAGAGCGGGGAGCTGGTGGATCGATTGGTTCTCTCGCAGCATTGATTCACCTGTTTATTGGTTTTGTTATATGTTTATTTAATTTCGTTTGTATTCGTTCGTCTGTTGACTTGTTAACTTACTAACTTACTCAGTCAGCTTATTGTTTACTTTACTTATAGGTTTACTGTCGTTTTGTTGTATTTTATACGAATTTTATACGCGTATTTATTTCTTTCCTTTTTTTATTTACTCGCTTTCTTGTTGTTAAGTTATTTTTGCTTCTAAATTTAATAGCAATTGCAATTTTGTGTAACTTAAAGGGTAAGAATCAAATGTGGAGCTTGATATATATATATATATATATATATATATATATATATATATATATATATATATATATATATATATATATATATATATATATTTATAAATACATATATGCATTATATATACTTATATTTATATATATTTATATACAGATGTATATATAAGAATATATATGTGTGTGTGTGAGGAAAAAGACAGGGAGACAGAGAGAGAGAGAGAGAGAGAGAGAGAGAGATCTACAACAATAAAAATAAAAAAAAAATCAAAGCAAGGACGGGAGCTTAATACGGCAATACCCGCAAACAGCCCCAAATTTGGTCCATTATGAAGTCCAGCAAAAAACATACGGGATCCTTTATCCGTAACTCTCCTTCGCTTGTTACTTCCTGTTCCGGACAGATTTTTCTGTGCCAAAGTAATTTACGCAAAAGCCCGGCGTTTCGAGATAAGCTTGGCGTAATGCATTTCCGTCCCAGTGCTATTTGACGAACGAATGTTGTAGGTCGGAATGTACTTTTTATCAGTCGTTGTGAAATCAAACACACACACACACGTACACATACATATGCACACACGTATGTATATATAATGTATGTGTATATATGTTTATATATGTATATGTATATATACATATGTATATATATATATTAACATATATATACACTTATCTATATCTATCTATATATATATGTATATATATATATGTACAGTATATATGCATATATACATATGTATATACAGTATATATATATGTGTGTATATATATATACATATATTCATATATGCATATATATATATATATATGTGTGTGTGTGTGTATTAACCTACATACATACATACATATGAGATTATTTTAAAGAAGTTGTTTAGAAGCGCTCAAGAAACCTTACATTTCCGGGCAACGATCCAGTCATGTGCTCGCTTCTGTACTTGACCAGGGTTATTGACGGAGATCACCCGCCCTTCTTCCTGTGGGTTCTTCAATGTTTTCTTCAAGGACTGGATGTCTTTACGTGTGGTCTTTGTTGGGTGGTGCTTATGTATCTCTCTCTCTCTCTCTCTCTCTCTCTCTCTCTCTCTCTCTCTCTCTCTCCGTTTCTTTGTTGCGTTTGCATGTGTAGTCGCATCCAGTTGGAATCAGTTAGACCTGGTATGTCGTCCAGTTATTGTCACTTTGCTAATCTCTTACCCCATTATTCCACGTCCCTGTGCAGGAAATTATAACTATATATTTCTTGTCGCCCTGAAACTGCAAGAAATTAATAAGAGCAACATTCAGAAAAAGGGGTGGGGATTGGGTTGGGGGGGGGGGGAGAGGCCGTAGATTACCTGATCTGATAGCTAGGAATAACAGAGTTTGTAACATTCGAAGAAATATTCACAACAGGGTTTATGACGCTCGTGATGAAGACGAATAGCTTATGATCTATGAAATCGCTTGCAACCTTCAAAGAAAGATATATAAGAAGTTTTGTTACGTTCATTTCATTAGAAGTTATCTATAACGTCGATGGGTTTTCTTACAAAGTAATATTCATGGAGTTGACTGCCAAACATCAGCGTTTATCATATTCCTGTTGCTGACGAACATTGTCAATCTTTCTTTTGTTTGTTACGATGACATTGTCCCCGAAGCCTTACAGGTCTCAGGTACATTTAATTAACAGCATGCTGATGCCAGCTTGGCCTACAAGCTTAGTAAATAAGCGCGGCATATACGATTGTTTTTGAGTCAGTTCGATTAACGCGCTGTTCGCAAAAGCTGTCTGTGAACTTTAAAATTCCTTTCCTTTCCAGGTTTAACGTGTCCTTGCAACATAGTCTTGTACAGAGGTTCTCTCTACGTTAGACCTCATTACCATACGAGGCTTGACCACTGACACAGCTAAGTAGCCCGTTCCTTTTTCGTTTAGTTTACTATTTCTGAATCGAAATTCTTGTTCTAGGCCATCGCTTCGCCTTGGCTGAATGTCTTCAACTATGTCAGCCTTAGATAAAAAGCTATGGATGACATGTAACTTTTCCAGAAGCTTCAGTTGTTTCGTCTAAATGAAAACTGAGTTTCAAAATGATTCACGAAGGCATTTTCTAGAGATGTTTTTTATTAGAGGTGAACGTTGACACATTCAACCGATTCAGTGTTAGTTGGTACTAGTGCAGAGGAGTTGTGGAATATGGCAAAAGGCTTTGCAAGAAGAGTAGGTTGAAAGTAAATGTTAGCTAAACAAAGAGTAAACGTGGGTGAATGGAAACGAGGAGGATGGAGCAAGGATGTCAATATACAGATACAATAAAAGTAGTTGATTATTTATTAGTATTTTCTTGAGTAAGCGTAAGAATTTAATGTTACAATGAAAGAGGTGAATCGTGGATTAGGTGCAACAAGGGAGGTACCACGATCGCTGCTTAAGGTTTGGAGGAGAGGGGGTGTCCATTTTACCTAAAATTTGAATATCTGTAGGCACTGTTGAACCATGCCTCCCCTTTAGAACAGAAATATAGATGCTGAATAAAAATGAAAGGAAGTTAGATGCTGAATGAGAAAGAAAATAGAGGCTGCAGAGATGTATATGTGGATTTAGAAGGACTGACTGACCTAGAGATGGATAAATACGTTAATGTGGTAAGAAAATGAGCATAGGTGAAAGGTTATGTGTTATGGAAAGGGCTTGTAATTCGGGGAGTTATTGGAGGAATGGTGGCTTATGACGTCGAAGGATCCTGCTTGGTGGGGGATCCTGCTTGGGGGATCCTGCTTGAGGGATCCTGCTTGGGGTATTCAGATCAGATTTAGCACTTCAGTTATAAGCACTGTAATAAGCGTTGCTCTCTCATTGAGGGAAAAGGCATATATATATATATATATATATATATATATATATATATATATATATATATATATATATATATATATATATATATATATATATATATATATATACATATATATATATATGTATGTATGTATATATATGTGTGTGTGTATGTGAGGATGTGTGAGCATAGGTATACTATAAACAATCATCTATGTATACATACACACACACACACACACACACAGTGTACGCAACATGTTGGTCAAAACTTCCGCCAGGTTTTCTTTAAGCCGTAAAAGGAAAGAGAAACAGAAAAAACTATAAACCAAAAAAAAAAAAAACATCTTTCCCGATGAAAAACAAAAAGCTTTGTCATACCACAAGGTCGGAGGATTTCCAAGTCTTTATTTGACCGTCCCCACGAAGACTTAGAGGAAGCCAAAAGCGTTTTAGGCTATCGTCATTGGCTTAACCTTCGTGTCGTTCCAAGCCTTTTGTTCTTCGACAGCTAAATCATCGTTACGAGGAAGTACATCTGGAGTACAGTGAATGGTGAGGAGTTCATATATGTATATATATACAGTATGTATATATGTGTGTATATGTATAGATGCACGCATATGTATACAATTTATATCCCCCACTAGCTATCGGCCTAAGAAACAGGAGATCCGCGCCTTCCCTATGAGCCTACAGAGGCTCAGGAAGACTTTAACTTAATACATATATATATTTATTTATTTATTTGTATATACATATATGCGCAATGTATACATACACATGTACATATGTCTATACATATACAACGGACCGTGAACGAGATCCAGGACAAGGAAACATATACCAAGCACGGGGTCACCGAACTGCTATTCAGGTCACCAAGACACTCTGATGAAGATGACAGCGGGATGAACTAGGCCTATCGTCAGCCAGGACCATTACTTTGCGAATTGTTCGTCTGTAAAATTGTCTCTGTAACAAGAAGGAAACGGAACACGGAGTGCCACTTAATGGACCTTTTCCTCTAATAATAATAATAATAATAATAATAATAATAATAATAATAATAATAATAATAATAACTATTTGTTATTATTATTTTTTATTGTTACCTGAAGAATTGAAGGAATGGTTAAAAAATGCAACAGAGCAATACTGAATAAAGGAATAAGCAAACGTAGAAAGATACCGATTGCTAAATGACCGATTAGATGAATGGTAACTAATTAATTTGATAAGTAAATAAATGAATGAATAATTATATAAATGGACGAATAATTAATTGAATAAAATGACAGACCTCAAACCTAAGATAGTGGAAACATATCTGAGAGAATTAGACATATTTAGTTTTAGTTTCCTCGAAAGAAAACGATTGTGCCGGCTTTGTCTGTCCTTCCGCACTTTATTCTGTCCGCACTTTTCCTGCCCACCCTCAGATCTTAAAAACTACTGAGGCTAGAGGGCTGCAAATTGGAGCCCTCTATCCTCAGTAGTTTTTATTTGATTTAAAGTTAAAGTTAGCCATAATCGTGCGTCTGACAACGATATAGGCCAGGCCACCACCGGGCCGTGATTCATGGGCCGCGGCTCATACAGCATTATACCTAGACCACCAAAAGATACATCTATTTTCGGTGCCCTTGATTACACGATGTACCGAAAACTCGACTGCGCCGAAGAAATTTCGGTGCATTTTTTACTTGTTTGTTGTAATTATTGCTTACAGTGTATCATATCCTAGCAAAACTCTGTAAGTGTAAATTTGGAAATCACATAGTGGAAAAAAATTTCAAACCTGAATTTTGAATTTAAATCAATTGACCATAAGTTACTATGAATGAAGTTAGAGATATATGGTGCCATAGATGGTCAGAGAATATTGGTTATAAGTCACTGCTTTGGTAAAGGAATTGACTGCGATGACTCATCCAGCACCAGAAATAGCGGTATATAATTAACAGGGGGGAATGTGTTCCGCCCAAAACTTGGTGAAAACAGAAAAGAATTGAACCAAATTACTTTGATGATAAAATTCAAACGTAAGCATTGACGCAAAAAGAAGACCAACGAGATGTACTTTTGAGATTTTCGACTGAACACCCAAACTCTGACTCTGTCCATATCAACAAGCTGATTCTACAGATAGTTCGTGTTACGATAAATCATAATATACAGCACATAAATAAATCGTGTTTCGTACTCAAGAATGAATGCGTTTTGTCAGTGGATGTCTGAGAATTATTCATTTTTGTTATAAAGGATTTCAGCCAGACTCCTAACCCCAGTCTTAAGCAGCGAGATGGCAAGAGACTAGACGGAACTGGTGTCTACATTAGTAGTAGTAGATGAGATACAGCTCTGTAACGGCTCCTATGTCTATAATAGTAGTAGCAGAAGGAAAAAGACACATCTATGTAATGGCTCCTATCTCTATAATTAGTAGTACTAGTAATGAAGAGATACATCTCTGCAACGGCTCCTATGCGTGGAATAGTAGTGTTAGTAGTAGTACTAGTAAAAGAGATTCATCCCCGTAACGGCTCCCACGCATCAACATACCTCTACTCAAATGGAATCACAAATTCATAATTCCCTACTACTCCTCACACACACACGCACACACACACCATCCCCTAAGAGCTTGAAAGTGCATTCCGTGAAGTTGCAGCTGACTGATGAACAGATGTCCTTTGAGACAAGAAAAGACAATAATTCACCCGGTGATGACACCCGCCGCGTGGCGTCGAAGCCTGGCCTCTAAAATCGAGTCAGTGACTGAGCGTCAGCAGAATGCATTACCCGTGATGAAGCCGTTGGAAAGCTCACGTCTTCCACCGCACTCCAGTCAAACGCCAAGGAACCTAAACACGTGTGCGCTTGTTACCCGGAAAAACAAAATTCAGATATGGAAAAGGTTGCTCATAGGCAAGGAATTCAGATATCACAACGTTCAAAAATACATTCGTGAGTCACCCAAAGTAGGTTCTAAGTCTGGTCGAAATTATTGTCAACAATAATTTATAGAACCGTGAACAATGCCGCTTCGTTAATAAAGCTGCCAGTTTAATAGGTACTCGAATGTTTCCGGTATCAAGGATGTAATTATTTAGAACAATAATTACTTTCATTCTCTACAATGAACCATCTCGAAAGCAGCTACGCCTTCACTACAATGAATAATGGTTTAGAATAATACTTAAACAAGTCCACGTCAAGAATACTTAGTATCATCAGGAAAACAAACAATAAATCAGACGGTCTTCACTTGGGTGGTGGAACGCTGACACTTTCATTCATGCTCGAACGCCTCCACAGCCGAAGACGATATTACCCAGATTAATAACGACATATTCCCTCGACAGACATCGGATATCCAGAATAATGACTTCTCACATCTAGTGAAAGACTCAGTTTCAACCCAAGTCTCAGAAGTCAAATTTTAAAACTCGAATAACGCAGCCACATCCGGAAGAACCGACAATTCCATTCGTGCTCGACAGCTCCTCCATGGCAGAAAATTCCTCAGGGGCTGAATTCCCGAAGAGCGGGAGGAATTGAAATGTCGACCGTCTCTCCCATTTTCCCCCTTCCACACGCCTCCTCTTCCCTGCAGTTTCCTTTCCCCTCCCTCCCTCCCCCCCATTTCCTCTCTCCCTCGCTGTTATTCACTAATCCCATTGACCCAAATGGAACAGACACCGTGGGCAGTTCACGGAGTTCAAGAACGCGGGAAAAGAAGCGATGTTTGCACACCCAAGGTCTAGAGAATAGACCTTGTGCACACCGACCACGGCACGACTGCTTAATAGAGTTTTCAGACTCGATTATCATGCTGTAAGTATGCTGTAAGTGTGTACGTTCCTGGGGGGAGTTATTTACACACACACACATACATATATATGTATATGTATATATATTATTTATTGGTCACTGGCCATTCCCAGTATACAGTTGTGGCACTCTCCCATAAGGAAAAGTCACATATATATATATATATATATATATATATATATATATATATATATATATATATATATATATATATATATATATATATATATATATATATATATATATATAAAGACAAAATCCACGAAGGAAAGGTAAACAATGGAGTACTGCAAGGCCTTTCGACTTCTTGTCTTTTACTTAGTAGTCTGCTAAGTAAAGGACAAGCAGTCGAAAGGCCTTGCAGTACTCCATTGTTTCCGTTGCCTTCGTGGACTTTGTCTTGTTTTATATATTCATATTTTCGTGATTCAGTTATACACACACACACACACACACACACATATATATATATATATATATATATATATATATATATATATATATATATATATATATATATATATATATATATATATGTTAGGACAGGGACAAGCTACTCATTACATTAAACGGTTCTTTGTATTGTAAAAACTACAATGGCCTCGTACGTTTACTTCGCCTTAATGTCCACTGAAACCCTTGAAATCCAAAAGGATATTAACAAAAAAAAAAAAGTTCCTCGCTCAACGGTGGGATTCGAACCCGTTCGCTTTAGAAAATTGAGGTCATTGAGATATCCAAGGTTAAAAGTCGCTTCCCTTCCGTTTTGCTCATTGACCCTTGAAGAAGACGCTGCTTACAGTGTGCCTCTTGCAGGGAAAACTCACATAACTGCGGCCTCTCTACTTTCTGTCAAAGAATCTTTCATATTTTTCTGTATATTCTTTGCCCGTAACTCTCGATGTCTACGGCCTTTTTATTGTGTGACGCCAGGTAGAGAGAACCAGTAAATCCGCGGCCTGAATTTCTTCCAATGTTTTTTCCTGGGCCTCTATGTATCTTCCAAATGACATAACTTTGTTGTATAATTGTTTCTCAACTACTTCTGATAATCCATTTCTGCTCGTTAATCATTTTCCTTGTCTTCCAAAATAAGGGTGAAATTCGATGCAGAAAACGTAAATGACACGTGCCATAAGTAGTAAATTACTTAATAAAAAATGAGACATTATAGCCTGACGTTAAAAAAATAATGAATGCCATATTTGCCTGCCATTAGCGTAATTCGGAATAATTCCCATAATCGCCCTCAACACTTGTTTGAGGACAATTATTTGTCCTTAATTAGATCCAATTTCGTCCGCTCCCTTGGCGATCTACTCCACACTGCTGCCCTTTTCTTAATGCAGAGACTCGCGGAAAGGGCCTCCTTGTGCCCTTAATGCCCTTAACTAGCCCAGAACCGAGAAAAACAAGAAGTGGTTCAGATTGAACTGGCTAATACCCAGGGAGGTCCGTGAGGATACCTGTAGTGTCCTTGCTCCAGAGGAAGAAGAAGAGAAAGATTGAGTATCGGTTTAAATCCCGTTTTCTTTCTTCGTCTATGAGCGGAGACTTTTGTAATGTTAATGCAACGGTTTCGTTTTCTTCTCGCCGTTGTTTAGAGAAGTATTCGTCACGTGGAACAACGTGTTCGAAGTTGCGTTTGGGTAGAATTCGTGCTTGCTCAGGAAGAACCCTGCCGCGTGATTACGAACTATGTGTTTTTCGTTAGAACTGGAGTTGAATTATAGTTGGATTTTATAAAATATAAAAAAATGAACAAACAAACTGCTCCCAAACGAAGTCTCTGACTTGGTGTGCGTATATATATATATATATATATATATATATATATATATATATATATATATATATATATATATATATATATATATATATATATATATATATATGCAGTCATGACGTGAACACGTTCTAATCTATATCAAACATTCCTTAAATTCGTATTTAGTGTTAATCTTCCAAAACAATAAGATAAGAATCAAAATAATTTGAATAACTACAACCTATTATTCCACGCCTTTGCTAACCATAATTACTGAGGCTAGAGGGCTGCAAATTTGTATGTTGGTCATCCACCCTCCAATCATCAAACGTACCAAATTGCAGCCCTCTAGCCTCAGTGGTTTTTATTTTATTTAAGCTTAAAGTTAGCCATGATCGTACGTCTGACACCTCTATAGGTACCAACAACACATGCCACCACCGGGCCGTGGCTGAAAGTTTCATGGGTCGCGGATGAGAGCTTCATACAGCATAATACGCTATACGGAAAACTCGACTGCGCCGAAGAAACTTCGGCGTATATTTTACTCATTTCTTCTTGCCTTCACAGAGAGATAAGCAAAGTGATCAGTTTTATATGCCATTTTAAAGATCAAAGAATATTTCAAGTCTCTGAGAGATCAGTCTCTGAACAAGAGAGTAAATATATAACTCAATTCTTAAAAGACCGTGGATGTTATAAGATTTTTTTTAAGAGATCAACAAATCTTCACAGAATTTACATGTAAAATCACATCTATCATCTTGTCATTTCTCAGCAGTCAACAAATATTTCAGGGCTGTTACCAGAAACCAGTGAAAAACTATCTTATCTCCCAGAGATCAATGGACATTCACACACATCTCCAGGAGATCAGAAAATATTCCAAGACTTTTCAGAGAACTCTAAATATACTCCCGAAAAATTTGTCTATCTATCTATCTATTTATCTATAATAATAAAATCCGAGTGGATATTGTTTGTCCTCCCCCGGGTGACAGAAGGGGAGGCATGGCACAGCCACCCACCCCCTGCAAACCGGTTTGTCCACCCCAGGTGGGCACGGGATAGGTAGGCTAGGGGAACGGGAGGGTATGGGAGACATACACCCTCCTCCTGCAAACCTGTTTGTGTGTCCCTGGCGGGGGCGGGGTAGGTAGAGGATCGGGAGGGCATGGGAGACATCCACCCTCCTCTTGCAAACCTGTTTGTCCGCCACGAGCGGGGGCGGAATAGGTAGGGGATCGGGAGGGTAGGGGAGACAGCAGCTCGTTACGAAATATTCCATGGCTTCTCATGGAAACAGAGGGATATTCGGCGGGATATTTCACGCCAGCTCGAAAGGTGGATAATTAACCTTCAACCTTCAGAGAGCTGTTCGGTATTTACGTAAATGAGGCTCCGACAATCTCCAGTCACGTCAGTGACTTCGGTGAAGTGCGCCTGTCAAAAGCCGGCTTCTCTGGAGACTACGTAACTAACGCGGTTGAATGATTCACTGACTTATAAAATGTGTTTCCAGAGACTAAATCAGCTGAAGATTCTATCCAGCAACAAGTTCTGGGAAGTGACTGGCTTGGTATAATGTCGACCCTCTATTCAGTTGTAGTTTCCTTTTCTTCCTCTTCTTCTTCTTCTTCTTCTAAGCTTAGTCTATAGTCGGGGTCAGTGCCGTTAACGAGCCTCCTTCAGCCACTTCTTTTCTGGACGATCAATTTTCTAGAAAACTTATAGATCGAGTATGTTTATGTTTTTCTTTTCTCTTCCCTTGTGTGCTTGCTTGTTTGTTTGTTTGTTTGTTTGTCAGAGAGAGCGCGTGTTTGTTTATTTGCCAGGCTAGTTTGCTCTCGGATTATCTAGACCCATAAGTGGATTGTCACAACTAACCGCGTTTCAGCCTTAGCCTCAAGACACGTGTACAACCAGACATGCATGTGTCTTTTTTTTATTCTTATTTATTTATTTACTTATTTTTTGCGAAGCCCCACGAGCTGGCAACCTGATGCCCTAGTAAGGAAGAGTCGTAAAGAACAAAACGCAAGAAGAAGAAGAAGAAGAAGAAGAAGTAAAGAGCCAACCGTGGCCACACCGTGAGTTCAAGCGCTTCCGAGATTTCCTTTCACCGTCAAAGCAACGCAGATTAAATCAGACTCGAATCGGAAAGTTCGGTTCCTCCGACACGTCCGAAGCTTCGTTTGTTTAGTTTTTTATTGAGAAACTAGGAAGCATTATTGGATTACCACTGAATCACGGCTAGACCGCTTCTGTACCTATATAACTGTTCATGTTTGTTAAGTTGATTTATAAGATAATTTCTACCGTCTTTTTTAGTTTTCCGTAAGAGAAAACTATTGAGGTGGCTATTTGTCTGTCCGTCCGCACTTTTTCTGTCCGCCCTCAGATCCTAAAAAATTACTGAGGCTAGATGGCTGCAAATTGGTGTGTTGATCATCCACCCTCCAGTCATCAAACATACTAAATTGCAGCCCTCTGGTCTCAGTAGTGTTTTCTGTACAGCGTATAATGCTGTAAACTCTCAGACGCAGCCCATGAAACTTTCAGCCACGGCCCGGTGGTGGCCTGTGTTGTTGGTACCTATAGCGTTACCAGACGCACGATCATGGATAACTTTAAACTTAAATAAAATAAAGACTACTGAGGCTAAAGGGATGCAATTTGGTCAGTTTGATGCTTGGAGGTGGATGATCAACATACCAATTTGCAGCCCTCTAGCCTCAATAGTTTTTGAGATCTGAGGGCGGACAGAAAACGTGCGGACGGACAGACAAATAGCCATCTCAATGGTTTTCTTTTACAGAAAACAAAAACAAAAAACAAAAAATCGATTCAGACAAAAATTGTCCAATACCTAAGCTCCTTCCAATTTCGTTGACAGAGATAATAGCGACAAATCCACAAAATGAAAGAACCTGCAACGACGAGGACTTAATTGCCTGCAGAATGCAAGTGTGCATGGCTCCCCTCCCCCCCCAACCCCCCGCCTTCCTCCACTGAAATTATGGCTGCTTGACTACTGACAGGAATAAGTCGCCCAGTCCTTGCGAATGATGGACGCTTCCTATTATTGCCTAGTCTTCATCATTTTGAGATCGATTACCGTCGTTCGTGCTGTGTTCGCGACCGTGCAATTGCAAACAAAATAGTTTGCATACTGCTAGTATGTATATGGTATGTATATGTATATGCTAGTTATGTATATGTATATGTACATATATTTAAAGATAAAATTATACAGAAAGCTTTCGGGAATCTGTTCGAAAGCTTTCTGTACAGATTTATCTTTAAACATATGTACAGTACATATGGATATTTTTTAATGTTAGTATTGTTCTTTGTCGTGTATTCATTTACAAATATAAACAGTCTGTCCATAAAAGTAAATCACTAAGATACCCTTATGATATTGATGTTCAGATGGTAGGTTCTGTTACCCCGTAAACAGCAGTGGAACTTCATATGCTAACGAATATTTCGACTGGGTGGCTGTTGTAGATTCAGCGGGCCTTATGCCAGCGAGGACACCTTGTCCAGAGGCTGCCATTAAGCGTGAAAAGGGGTTCAAAAGAATAAGAACCCAGGTGAGGACCTCTGCACTCAGACCAACGAAGACGATATTTCAACCGAATATCTTTCAGACATTTGACTAAAGCTACGACACCCCATCCAGCACTTCTGGGCAGCCATGATGTTCCTTAAAGTGTGTAACACTGATCTAAAATTGAGTGCTACTTTCAGCATGAAAGTATGGTTCCTTCTAGTATGTCTGGTGATGGTGTGCGTCCAAAAGCACCCACTGATCAGAGTCCCTCTGCATCGCTCGGGCAAAGTCAAGACTTATCCTTTTCGCGAAGGATATATATATTGCACAGGAATTAAGGAGGAAAAGTCTCAAGAACGTGAAGACAGCTTTTAGGCCAAGAATAGACTCTCAGTATCTTTATCTCTCATAGAAAACCTGATCAGCAAATTTTACCCGAGAGAGAGAGAGAGAGAGAGAGAGAGAGAGAGAGAGAGAGAGAGAGAGAGAGAGAGAGAAACTCGGTACAGCTCATATATAGACAGACCTGTGTTTATATGCATAAATACATAAGTTACTGGAGACGAAGTTATTCTATACATATATCAATAGCAATACAAAGAGAGAGAGAGAGAGAGAGAGAGAGAGAGAGAGAGAGAGAGAGAGAGAGAGGGAGTGGTTGATATATCCAATTTTTATTTTCCATAATTATATTTCCATGATTACATTTCCAGAAAATTGTCTTTTGTGCCTTATAACAACGTTAATCTTTTGGTTATAAATTCCGCGTTCACACCTGCCGTTATTCAGCCCGGGGTCAGCCCCCATGTGAATATGCAGAATGAACGTACAGTAGTTCGAGCTTCTGGACGGTACGTAACATCCGAAGAATAGGGACGTGCCGTCTGGACAGACCCTCTTTAATATTGCCGTTAAATTCTCTGGTGTCTTCGCCATGAATGATTTCATCACTATTATTTGAACGTAATGTTTCAAAATACAGGATAAGCATCTTAAGAACTCCATAAACATTTTTTTTACAAGAGGCACTTTACTTCGATGTCTTTTCTTATATATGAACCTTCTAATTTCTCCGTAGATGGACAAGGTTAAACACTGCAGTACAACTCAGAGAAAGTTTCTCCTGGAAAAGCTGAGCTAATCACGCGAGACCAGAATCGAAATTCTTCAAATGAATTTGCCGTCACGTTTACACGCATTATTTCACCGGGAAAGTTAACAGCACAGTGGCCGAGCGACTAATATAAAACTTCCCTCCGAAAAAAAATAAAAACTCTTGATAAGGTTCCTAACTTTTCCAATCGATTCGCAAAATGATTTACCGTCGGTGCCGAATTGGCGGCGGTCGAGCAAGGCGCGAGCAGGGTCTAGAAATAAGACTAAAGATAGACCCTAATTTACTGTTGCTCTCTCTCTCTCTCTCTCTCTCTCTCTCTCTCTCTCTCGCTGAATTGTTAACGACACTACGAGTGCGAGGGATGTTCGATAAACCCGCTCATCTGTGGACGACATTCGGGTCGTTTTCCTTGCTCTGATCCCAGTCTGAGTTGAGTTCACGCTGAGGATCTCAACCTGGATCCCTGGACCTCCCTGAGGAGCTTACGTTTTGGTCCATGGATACTTACTGAGGATATCTAATCGGGCCCAGGTTCCTTTATAAGGATCTTTTGTGCTTCTTTTTAAGGATATCTTGTCGGAGCCAGGGTCCCTCTTGAGGATTCTTCTGTGGAGTCCAGGGTACTTGATGAGGAAGTGAGGCTATCTAATCGGAGCCAGGTTTCTTCTTGAGGATCTCTTGTTGGGTCCAAGGTCCATCTTGAGGACGTTATGTCAGGTCCAGGATACTTACTGAAAATCTCTAGTCAGGTCCAGAGGCCTGCTTGAGGATCTCATGTCGGATCCGGGTCCTGCTTGAGGATATTACGTGGGATCCAGGGTATTTATTGAAGATCTCTAATCAAGGTCAGGTCTCTTTTGAGGACATCAAGTCAGGTCCAACACGCTAATTCAAAGTCTCTAATCGGGTCTAGGCTCCAGCTTGAGGATCCTATGTGGGATTCAGGTTACCTATTGAAGATCTCAAATTGGGGTCTGGATCCTTCTTGGGGTCTCATGGCGGGTCTAGGATCCCGCTTCAGGATCTCTTGTCGGATCCTGGGTCCTTCTAGAGGGTCTTCTGAAGTGTCAAGGGTTCTGCTTGAGTACCTCATGTCGGATCCAGGATCCTGTTTGAGGATCCTATGTTGTCTAGGGTCCTGCTTGAGGATCCCGTGTCGGATCCAGGATCCTCTTTTAGGATCTTATGTGGAGGTCAGTGTCCTGGTTGAGGATCTTGTGTCGGATCCAGGATCCTGTTTGAGGATCTTATGTGGAGGTCAGTGTCCTGGTTGAGGATCTCGTGTCGGATCCAGGATCCTGTTTGAGGATCTTATGTGGAGGTCAGTGTCCTGCTTGAGGATCTTGAGTCAGATCCAGGATCCTTCTTGAGGATTTTATGTGGAGGTCAGTGTCCTGGTTGAGGCTCTCGAGTCGGATCCAGGATCCTTCTTGAGGATCTTATGTGGAGGTCAGTGTCCTGGTTGAGGATCTCGTGTCGGATCCAGGATAGCCTACTTATCGAGTTAGTGCCTTACGGAGGCAAAGTCTCTCCGAGGTAAGGTCTTTACAAAGATAAGGTTTTATTCAAGTTATGGTATTACAAAATAAGGATTCCATCAAGATGAAGACTCACTGAAATATGATCTCATGCACGTATAGTCTTATCTAGATAAGGCATTATCGAGATAAAGCTTTATCGAATTGAGATCTTGTCAAGGTGGAGCATTGTGGAGATAAGGGCATCTGGGGATAATGCCTTACAGTGATAAGATGTCAGCACGAAAATATTTTATTAAAAGATTTCCTTATAGCTACAACGTTCTGTACAAAAGCCGTCGTATGAACGACTAATTTTCTCTTCTCTCTCTCTCTCTCTCTCTCTCTCTCTCTCTCTCTCTCTCTCTCTCTCTTGTAATTTAATGTTTAGAACTACTTCGTCTCCGGTAACTATGGTGATAAATTTTAGCAAGTTCCTATGTTAGGAATGCTATTTTTCATCATCGTCATCATCTCTCTCTCTCTCTCTCTCTCTCTCTCTCTCTCTCTCTCTCTCTCTCTCTCTCTCTCTGAGCCGGTAAGCTTTCGGCCTAACGTGAATGCAATTTATCCAACAGAATATCAAAGATGGCGGAATAATCCAATCACCGAGGCCTCTGAGAGTGTCTTCCAAAACGCAAGTATTTGAATTATACCAAAGTAACATAACGGATCGGAGAATATTTCCATGATGATGATGAGAGTTTCTGGAAATTAGCAACCACTGAAGAGTCTTCGTCCGGAAATATCAGCATTCTAAGATTATTCAGAATAGCTGGTAACCATTGGGTAGTTTCTTCTATAAACACTAGCGTCTAGAGTTAACCAAAGGCAATGGGTTACCCTTGAAAAAGTATACCTTAGTTTAACCAGACCAGTGAGCTGATTAACAGCTCTCCTAGGGCTGGCCCGAAGGATTAGGCTTATTCTAAAGCTTTTCTCTCTGAAGAACATTCAATATACTGGAAAGAGAGTAACATAGCAGAAACTTTCAGTGCTGCAGATGGCTCTTTTTTTCCTTTTTATTAGTTTTCTGTAAAAGAAAACTATTGAGATGGCTTTGTCTGTCCGTCCGCACTTTTTCTGTCCGCCCTCAGATCTTAAAAACTACCGAGGCTAGAGGGCTGCAAATTGGTATTGCTCATCCACCCTCCAATCACCAAACATACCAAAGAGCAGCCCTCTAGCCTCAGTAGTTTTTAATTTATGTAATGTTAAAGTTAGCCATAATCATACTTCTGGCACCGCTATAGGCACCCACAATGCAGGCCACCACCGGACCATGGCTGAAAGTATCATGGGCCACGGTTAAAAGTTTCATGGGCCGTGGCTGAAAGTTTCATACAACATTATACGCTGTACATTTTTTACTTTTTTTTTTTTTACTGACGGTAAATATCCACAACCGACATCACTGAGGGTAAAGTGACCGGCGGAAACTCATGCTGCAGACCACCCCAAAAAAAAGATATAAATGAACAATTTCATGTGGATCATAATCTTTCTGTAACATTTTCAAGTTAATGTGGAAATGTGAAATAATCCATTATATGAAATTTGTAGGCAATACGGTGATTTATAAAAATGGTGAAGAAATCCACAATCACGTCAACGTAACTATACATTAAAAACATGAATAAAATGAATAAAATCTTCAAAAATCACATTCAGAGAAATGGCCTGCAATCTTCATCATCCTATTTTGGTCTGTTTGAAAACGAAACTCCTGTAATCGCCTCATTCTCAAAGTAATATGAATTTTCTCTGGATAAGGCCTGGTTAGGCTAGAGCGAGGAAGGGAAAACGTGAACAGGGATGGAAATCCAAAGCTTTTTGCCATAGAGAAAGTAATAGCAACCAACAAGCATAACTCGATAATGTTTTTTTCTGTTTTCTGCTGAATGAATTTGCGAAATAATGTCCTGGGTGGTGTTGTGAAGACATCGTTATGGCTAAAATTGTGGCAGCAGAGGAGATCTGCACAGATGAAACACGGATGCCATCTAGCGGAGGAGAAGTAGATGATCTGGCCAAGCGATGAAGGCGAACTCAGTCCATCCGATTCAATCCTAGATGTACCTGTAAGGTATGTAACAAAATAGCAGAGATAGAAGCGACAGCCTCCTTTAACCGAGCCCCTGAAAAAGAATTAAAAAAAAGCTGTACCGGCAACTTACTGTACATTCTTACACCCGGTATCAGGCGAGCTAAAAATAAAGTGAATGATCACTCGTCTTCTCTGCTGCATGAGCCGTGATGGAGGATTATGGTTCTAGAGTGTTCATCATCATTCCTCCGTTCTTCACTCTACTTTCCTGCCTTTTTCACATACTTTTCATTCCTCCTCCTTCTTCCTCAGGCTCTCATCTCGAACTACCGCCTACCTCCTCTTCCTCATTTCCCCACAGCAACCTTTCAACCTCTAACAGTCTAACGACTCTCCCCCATCCCCCGAACCCACCCATCACTCCCACACCCCCTCATTTCTATTTCTTTGGTCTATTTTTCCCCTCATCGTCCTCCTCCCTTAATCCTTCAAACTCCATCTCCATTTCTGCCTCTTTCACAGTTTCTTTCCCCCACCTCCAGAGCCATTCCCTCCACGAAGAGGCAATTTAATTCGAGAAGGGAATCTCATATGTAGTTATCTCGTCCAAAAGAAAAAAAAAATAAAGGAAACTGGACGAGCCAATTTGGGCAAAGCACGAGCAACTATCTCCGTGTTTGTTCAGAAGAGAACTACAATTTGCATATGCTGAGAAAGAGAGAGAGAGAGAGAGAGAGAGATAGACAGGGAGAGAGATTTTCTCACATTCTGCAGACATTTTTAGCGCTTTTGGGTGAGAGAGAGAGAGAGAGAGAGAGAGAGAGAATTTTCTCACATTCTGTAGGCACTTTTAGCGCTTCTGGGTGGCAACAATGGATTTCAGCCTCCGGTGTTGCTGTGTTAGACTGGGCTGGCCTTATGCCAGCACGGGCTCTTGCAGTAAAAAATTCTGCTAAATTAGAGACATAAACACCCGCAGAGTAATTAAACTATTGTAAAAACTTGAGATATTAATTCATTCACGTAGCAAGTTTCTAATGTTATGATGCCTTGCTTAGTATTCCAGGGACGAATTTGTGTCCACTATTTCTGTGACAATAATAACCAGGGGAATTGTTCTGTACACTGCTTCCATTGACTATGTAGGTCTGACAAAGAAGTAGGTTTTGCCCATTATGACGTTTCTTGATCACATTAAATGTTATGTAATCATTTTAGCAGATTTTAATCCTTCTGCAGACGTCCTGTATGCCTTGTGCGCGTGTGTGTGTGTGTGTGTGTGTGCCTTCCTCAAGTGCCCCGTCGGAAATTGAAACTACTGACCTCCCCTTGGTATAGGATTTTATTTCCTCTCATCCTGGCAAATTTTTTTTTCTTTTTTTTTTTTTTGTCCTCAATTTGCATCAACGTCAGTTGCACTAGACAGTTCTGATCCAGTGTAGCTTTCAGAAACGCTCGTGATTTTACTAAGGTGTGTCAACAGTACGCTCTACCCCGAAGTCAAATTTTGTCAAGAATTTAACTTTACCTAACCTAATCTACCTTATGACCAAAGCCTACTTATACCGTGAGCGTTAAAATCTACAACTGAAAAGAAGCCGTCTTTGAATGTCTAGGGATATCTAACAAAAAAATCACCTTTTCTTTCAACACAAGCTGTTCTGTGTCCATTGCATCAACTGGAGTTCTTGAAATGGTTGAGAACTTCCAAAAATAGTTTTGGACCATCCTTGGAAAGAGACAAGGGGAAAGAGAAGTTAGAGAAAAACTGGAAAATTAAAAGAAACAGCAATGAGACGCACATCTCAGGGAACGAGAGAGAGAGAGAGAGAGAGAGAGAGAGAGAGAGAGAGAGAGAGAGAGAGAGAGAGAGAGAGAGAGAGAGAGAGAGAGGACAAACAAAAAACACAATTAAGAATAAGTTTTGCCCTTCGAATAACAATAAAGAGAATGAGGCTCTCATGGTGAAATGGGTTGGTGTCAGAATCCTTTGATGATCCAAATAGGAATGACGAACACACCTGCCTTTCTGCTTCTTGTTCCGCGAAGTCTTTGTTTCTTGGACGAAAAACAATTTTATGATTGGCTGCGATGAGGTACCGCAAGGAGAGCCTTTGTGCCTTCGTTTTTTTTTTCTGATGCTGACTTTCTAGCCTTATAATACCGTTTCAGCCTCATATTTACTCTCTGGTCTTATAATAGCTTTCCAAAATTACTAACCATATATATTTCTCTCCTGATTTATACTGGTTTCGCCTCGGTTTGTCTTTCCCTCATTGTTCTGTCTTAAAGATCTCCTATTATCTTTCTAACCTTCCATTTTCCTAGTCTTATCCTGTCTTCCTCGTGTCTGTATTGGCTTTCTGTTGTGTTCTGCCCTTCCTACCCCTGATATTTCATTTCTGATCTCATGCTGATCTCCAGTCCAAGATGCATTTTTAATCTTTAATCATCCTTTTAGCCTTGCATTATCCTCTGTTTTCTTTCCACCCTGTTTGGCCTTTGATTGTATCTCCAATCTTTTCTGGCTTTCTTCATACAATCCTCATCACTGTTTCAAAATTTGTGCTTTCGTTTGGTTTCCTCTCGTCGGTTTGAATAGCAACAGTTTTAGTAGTTTTACAGTATTTCGAAAAAACTTTGAGTTTTTCCGGATTTCTTTAAAATATATCTCTTGACAGGATAATTATGAATGGGAATCACATTTTATGACGGACCTGTCCGCGGTAAACCTTTCTCACGCCGTGTAAAATTGCGATGTTTATATTTTACCACAACAGGACGGATGAAAAACAGGTGAGGAATGACAGTTATTGTTGTTATCGTTACAGTTTCGACACAATCAGATGGATGAAAAGCGACAGTAGTAATGGTCTGAACTTGCTTTTGAAACGGCTCCCTCCAACGACGTCTTCAGAACCCAGATATGAAGAACTCGAGACCAAGGTCCACCAGAGATCAGAACTCTGAACCTTAATCGAAGCCATCAAGTTTCACTGTAGGGTTACCCTTTGGGATTACCGTCCGCTCTCGTTTACTGATCCCCCGTTTCAGGCGACTTGCTGCTAACCGTCCTGGTCGACGAAGCAGAAGAAGAAAGCGTGGAGTTGCCTTGTTGACAAAGTCCTGACTCTCCTTGACTTACAGGCTTCAGCGGGGTTTCCATACTCAGGTAGGCTTATGTATGCTCCAGTTGGTTCTTCTGGAAAAAAAAAAAAAACGATGAGCGAGCCAAAACAATTCCTCAACTTTTTGGTATTCCATTTTATATCCTTTTTCACTTTTTTTTTATTTTTTCTCCTCTTCTTTCTTTCTCTTGGCCGCGTGCTTTTAGTAAACAAAACCGCACTTCCTTGGTGGTTGTCACTAAGGATTAACTGGATGAAAACTGCACTTCAACTTATAAGAGCATTTACTTACCCGGAACATGTTAAAAGTGGGTGTTTGGAGCACTGAGGGGATTATTTTAACTCATCACTATATGTTGCATTTATGTTTGTACATTAGTATGTAGCCTGATTTCAGATAATACCCAAAAACTAATAGCTACACGCTCGCCATGAAAATCGAAGTTTTGATATAAAGAATACAGGTGTATTTTTTTAGTAATCATATTTGCTGGTAAATCTGTCTTGTTGTTTGTCAGTATGGGCACTTATGCATTGATAAAAACTCATTATTTCCTGAACTTGATCAAACAACGTGCAGTTCTTCACTAACTCTGGGATTTATTCAAGGCAGGGACGTTAACCATCGGCTCAACCCTTAGGCCTACTTAGTAACCTGGCACTAGTAACAGAGTAACGAGAAGTCAAATAATTAAAAACTGCAAACTGTTACAGTAGGTTTACGATGATTATCACGGAACGGCAGAAATGAGAACACCTTATCCATCGAAATCCAATTAGCCCATGGCCTTCAGTATGCTACGCTGATCTCATGTTCTATCTTTGTCACGTGAGTAGCAGTAAGCACTTAAACACGTTTGCTTTGTTCTTTTTTCAGCATATTATGAGAAAATAGCATCACGCCAGCTCGCGTCTTTAATCTGAGCCCATTTTAACCGAAGGAAGCCTTTTCTCGTCCTTATTCCAGGCTGGAGTACTAACTCAAGGTCTGCAGAGTAGACTCTACTCTGCGGACCATGGTTTAAGCCCTTACAGATCATTGACCTGTAAGGGCACAGACGAAAGTGTCGGATTTAGCCCTCTGAAAGTGACAGAGCCTTTGCTTTACGAGCAGATATGTTCGAGGGAAGGACAAAGACGCATGTCTACGTTCTCTGTCACTTACGCAGGCGAGCAGTCCCGCCGGACTGAAGTCAACTTTTTGTCTGACTGGAAAAGACACCAAACGCTAGGCCAATATATCCTAAGAACAATTTATATATAAACAGTTCTTGTTCAGATGAAGACAAGAGTAACCTAATCTTTGTTTTTTTCTTTGTTATAGTTTCCCCTTGCACCGTTCTCTGTTGCAGTTTCGAGACTAGATGAAATGTAATTTTTTTCTGATACTCGAGAACCTTGAAATAAATATACGTTAATCGCATAATAAGTTTAGGTTGAAGAAATATTTGTTTATTAATATATTATTGATATTTTTTAGGCTTTATTTGTGTTAATTGCAATTATTTTCTCACAGGTTTAACGTAATCTGTTCGTTCAACATATTTCCAAACTGCCCGTGTTGACCAGAATTACGTAAAAATTTATTTCCTCATTTTTCTGAAGTTTAGGTTTCAAAGCAGCTTGGATATCGAAAATGAAACAAAGATGAAAAAATTGAAAGTCGGACGAATAAAATGTAAAAAAAAAAAAGGAAGAAGAAGACTCGCTGTTTCCTAAAGCCGATCTCTCCACAGTTTATTCAATTTTCTTATTCAGGTCACCAGCACAACACGTAAAAAGTGCAAAGTTGCTCTCTTGCATTTTGTTTGTTTGTCACATCTCTTGAAAGGTAACCAGCCATTGTTACTTCGATTGCCTTTTTTTTCCCACCACATCAAGAAATGAAACGCCATTTGTTATTTGTCTGCATCCTTTGAGAAGCCACCAGCCACTCTTTGCGTTTGTCTGCTTGCTTGCTTACTTACTGCACTGTCTTTTGGTTTGTTTGACAGCTTGTTTATTTACCACTTCACTTGTCCAGCAACCATATTTGTTTGTCTGTACCCAAACAGAGAACGATTCCTAGGAGTTTCTAAAAATAAAAAAAAAAAACAGGAATTTGTCCTTGGTTCGACTGATTTACTGTTCGATTGAAGCTACCCTTCACATTATGATCGAGTGTGTGCAGCACTTTACCTGGCGGAGATATTCTTCTGTTTTCCTCTTAACGATTCAGTAATCTCACCGATATGTGCGTGCGTGTGTGTGTGTGTGCATGTGTGGTCACTCCAGTACAAGGAGATGCAAACTAAGCAAATGGTGAAGCATATTTTTTTTCTGAAGAAGCCCCAAAAAAGAAATCTGTTAAGAATTCCATGCCTGAAAATGATACTGGAATTTTCTTTGCTTAACAGGAATCTCAGAATCCTGGACTTGAGGCTAATCGTGACCTTTCCTTTGCTGAGCAGGAATCTACTGAGAATCCTATATCTCTCGAGAATCCAGTATCTAAAGCTGATCATGAAATTTCCTTTGCTTAACAGGAATATATCGAGAATCACATATCTCTGGAGAATCTGCAATTCAACATATAATTTCCTTTCCACAACTGGAATTTCTCAAGGATCCTATCGTGAAGTTAATCCTTAGCCTAAGAGGACTGTTCTGAAAACATCAAATCTGAAGATTATCGAGTCATTTCCTCTTCTTAACGGGAATCAGTTGAAAATCCTAGATGTGAAGTCAATCAGTTCACTTCCTTTCCTTAACTGGAGTCTCTTGACATTCTCACATCTCAAGTTAATTGTGTCACATCCTTTCGTAACTGGAATCTATGCTGATTCCCATAACTAAAGTTAATAGCATCATTTCATTGGTATCTTGTGGAATGAAAATGGAATATAGAGTTTAGGCAAAAGGCCAAGCATCGGGACCTATGAGGTCATTCAGAGCTGAAAAGGAAATTGAGAGCAGGTAGGTTTGAAAGGTGTAACAGGAGGAAAACCTCACAGTTGCACTACGAAATAATTGTTAAGAAAGGGTAGATAACAAGATGGAAGAAAGATAAAATGAGTGGAGGTACAGTAAAAGGAATGAAAGGGGTTGCAGCTAGGGGCCGAAGGGACACTGCAAAGAACCTTGATTTAGATCCTGCTGTAGACGTGTATGACAAGCAAGTGGCGGAAGTGACGCAAGAGAATGAACGACAAAGGGCCTATGAATCGTGCAAATAGTTGTTAACTGATCATCCTCCATCTGACAAAAAATAAATAACTAAATAATATATACATATACATAAATACATATATATATATATATATATATATATATATATATATATATATATATATATATATATATATATATATATATATATATATAAAAGTAAACCCCTGTATTCGCGTTCTCGTGTTTCGCGGACCCACCTATCCATTGATTTCTCTGTGGAACGTATCTACCCATTATTCACGGAAAATTCGCCCAATCGCAGTATTTTTTTACTGAGAAATATCCACTATTTACTGTATTTTCATATCATTTTCATGAATAAATGCACTTTTAGAGAGTTTTTCTTGTGTTTAAACTATCAGGTTTTGATGGGGGGGGGGAGGCGAAGGCAATTTGGCAAGCGAGGCAAGCCTAATCACCTGGGGATTTTTTATTTTGAGCTGTTTTATGTGCTTTTAGAAGCACATAAAATAGATGGATAGATAGACAGATATAACTTAATGTGATGACACATTTGAATTTTGGTAGGAATAATGGAAAACCAGCTGCTGTTACTTGTTACTTCTTGGGGCTTAATGGGGTGAAGGGGGCCAGTTGAGGCTTGGGGGGGCCCCTCTAAATGACGCCCCTGAAGAAGAGACCAAAGACAATAGATGAAAAGCGAAAATTATGAGGTAATGCAGCTGGAGCCGAGGAAACGCTGCAGAGAGCAATAGTACCGACTACAGTGTGACACACAAGACATCTACACCTTTTACGTCCCTACAAGCGATACATCTGAAAATGTAGATTGTAAAATATAGATTACATACTTTTGTAGTTCTGCTGTTGTAAACTGAACAAAATATTTTCAGAGTCTGTTATTGTGGACTATATTTTTTTGAAAATATGAATAGGCGTTAGTCAAGAAGTAATTTTTGGCATGTTGAGAACTGTGATTTTCAAGTTTAGCAGTCAACAGATGACCATAGCGACAGCATACGAATAGCTTAGATATAAAACATGAAGCCGAAAGTAAAATGCGTTACTAAAATGAAACCGCTACCTATATTGATTATTCAATATCTTCAAGTTAAAAATATTAATCTATGCTATAATATCACTGAAGAATAACATTTTAGAAATAGTAGGTCTTATTCAGTCAGATGTTACCTCATCTATTATCGTCGTCTTTTAAGTTTCGTTTCCCTTTTGGAAATTCGTCTGCATTGTATCTAATATGTATTCATGAAATAATGTCGAAAACCATCAAATAATTCAATTTAAATGTATTAAAATTAACGAAAAATGGACTAAAATATTTACACAAGTAAGAAGCCTAATTCAATTGGAGGAACCATCGCACCAGAGCTCCCACTTTTAGGGAATTTTCCCTAGATTTGGAACTTTTGAGAAGCTTCGGGAATAATTTGGGGATTTCTGAAAATCTAGGGAATCTAGGGAATTTTTTACTATCAGCCACTGTGATAAACTTTTTAAATTCCAAATAAAAACTCACGATTATTTATTATTATTATTTTTTGTCAGTGGAAAGACTATTCAGTGCTGTAAATCGTATCAAAAATGAGTACAGAAAGTCTCAAACGAGAAAGCCTTGTAGCTCTACTTCATGCAAAAGGACTAGCTACCACTGGAAAAAATGCCCACCAGCTGAAGTTGAGTGACTTTCCCGAATTACTGAAATTAGTTCGAAATGTAAAGAGCAACGCCACTGATACTGAAGGTCATGAAATCATAAAAAGACATATGGATAATTAAGACAGAGATTAGTTTAATTCATACCGAAGTGGTTATTTTTTTTTAAGAAGTCCAACTTTAAGTTGTTTATAGTGGAGTGGTTATTATGTATATATTTTACAAGAAGTTCAACTTTAAGTTATTCATTCAGAAGTGGTTACTTTGTTTGTGTGTGTGTGTGTGTGTGTGTGTGTTTTTATATTCAGGCAGCATAACTTTCACTTAATTGGCAACTGTCAAGATACCAGACTCATTTCGCTTTCTTCAAGTATGCAATTGCTCCAACACAGTATAAGTATATTAAAAAAAAATCTACATTTGCTTATTTAAGTCCTTTTTTATAGACCTGCATTTTACTGTTAAAATTTAAGAGTAAACATATTTGTGGATTAGAATTTAGTATATTTGTTGATTTTTGTTAATGTTATTCAATGGATATTAACATAGAAAGTTATTTCGGGAATTTTAAACTTTTTTAGGGAATTCTGAACAGCTGCCTAGGGAAATACTGTTGAAGCTACTGGGAGCCCTAATCGACACACCGCTCTTGGATGACTGCCGTGACACCGTCCTATAATCCTTGTTGGTGCCGGGTCACCGTCTTTCTTTGGATACTACTGGTTTTCGTCTTATCTTTCAACACTGACCAAGTAATTACGGTAACGATACGCTGTCTTTCCGTTTTATGGTAGGTTGATTTAATTTACAAGGTAGATTAATAAAAGTTTGACAGTTTCCCATAGCCTACATTTGTCCTTGTTCAAATGTCTGTTGGCCACGTGTTGTCGTACCCGACTCGTATCTGGTCTTTTTAGCAATATAATGACAGATAGCTAAGTGTAGCAGCATGGTGAAACCCCAAAATGGCAGCAATGTCATTGTAAAGCAACCCTCACAGGTAGATTCCAGGCTAGTAACAGAACTGTGAGTTGTGCCATTCATATCCGATTCCTGTGCCATTTTTACGCTTTTGTGAAGTTATTAAATTTTATGACAATTTGGCTGTTGAAATCCTAAATTTATGGCACAATTTGAGTTTACTTCAGCTAGTCAAGAATAAACCACTGAGGCTATGGGTAGAATTAAAGTATAACTGCACGGCTTATTACCTTGGAAATTGAGTTTTTCCATAGCATTTTAGCTGCTTATCAAGAATTATCCATTATTGTTTGGTTGACTGCAATGAACCTGTAACTAGCCTCAGAACTGTTATGTTATTGTATGCTATTGCAAAAGCACAGTGTTACAGGGGAACTTTTGGTAAAAAGTGAAGTTTCCTTCCCTGGCCAGAGGCACCTGGCTAAGTAACATGGCCTACTAGGTTAGGTTAGGTTAGGTTAGTATGGTTCCTTATATAATAGGTTTCCTTAGTCAATCACTTCTTGAACATAAGGCTCCCATATGCCTTGCATGTGCATGGAACCATTCCAGGTTGGCCATCATAACAATAACATGTCTGTTCTCTCTCCCTGCGTTTTATCCCACCCACCCAAAACCCCCCAGTTTCCTAAGGGTCCCCAATAGAGATGTGAGGTTAATAATAATTAACTGTCAGTAAACCACCACCACCATCAACAACGCTAAAAGTATAGGAGTACTCAGTTTCCAAGGTAAATAAGTCATGCAGAGTTGTTTTATAGTTTTACTCAATTATGAAATTTACAATGATCATAACTTAAGGCAAATTGCTTAATTTCAATTGGCCTAGTGTAAAATTGGATAACTAAGCAGAAGAGCCCTCCACTCTGATACTGTTATTAATAGTATTTTTACTGGTTTATTTCTGTGTTCTAGCATATGCTATTGTATAAATTAATTATGAAAAACATTGGTAATTCTGTATATTAGCTCCGTGCCTGTTTTTACCTTTTCAGCTGGTTTTTTTCTACACTTTTAGGGGTTCTGATACTGGCGGTGCACCTGTTCGTTTTCGGCCAAATGGAATGTCCCTTCGCCGTGTTTAGTACTGGCCCGGGGGGGTTGTTGGGTACCATTCGTTAACATGTTATTGCACTTACTGGATGGGATATGAACCGTTTGGAACAGACGTACCCGTGCTTTGTCTTGTGAAGATCGTGTATGGAAACCCCATGTTGGATGGACTTCAGGGGTTAATTACACTCGAGCGCCAAAAATTAAAGGTAAATTCATAATAAGCAACCAAAAAACTGTAGAAAAAGTCAAGTTAGAAGGCAGAGCTACTATATAGTTCTACCAAAACATTAAAAGGGGATTTAGGTTTGTTTGTAAAGGAATGCTATACTGCAAACCCTGGCTGGGATAGAAGCCCTCCCCCCTCTACCCCAGGTGAGGTCAAGTTAGGTAAGTTAAGACTTGAACTCTGTTTGAAATTTTGGTGCCCCAGGTTAGTTTAGGTTAGGACGTCACCCTTTTTTAATTTACAGTGCCTTAAAGTAGGGTAGGCTAGATTTGAATATACATACCATTTGAATTTACAGTGCCCTAGACAAGGTTAGGTCAATTAAATTCTTCTAAGTAACACCTTTGGTGTTTAACCATATGATGTCCTCTTAAATATTTAGATAAAGGGGTTTGTGTCAATGATCCATAATTAGGCTTATTACTGCCTATGATGTAGGTTTCCTCAAATTTCATGTTAATATATTTGTGCTTATTTTAGTAATATTCAGAACAAAAACAATTAGCTGCAGAGCTTTTCTGTGGAATTGCTTAACATGGTAAATCAGTATCTTTGTTTTAGAATCTCTATAATGTCAGTTACAGCTTAGGCCTGTGCATGGTGTAAATGGGGAGAGAATTCTTTGATAAACAATTTTGTCCAGTCTAATGGATGCTGAATTTCACCAGTTTATGATAGCATCATTATCTTGGCAACATCTTTCAACACTCAATATCTTGTAATTTTGATAAAATAATACCCTTCGGTTATTTCTGAAGTTGACATAACTATATGCAGACACAGTAGTGCTATCTGCATACAGTACTGTATTTAAAGTTAAGTTGCCTTAACCAAGAGCATGTTTTAGGATGTTTTGCAATTTGCATACCCTAGATTATATGTAGGAATTGCTGCAGAAATTTGAAGCTAGAATGGTAACAGTTCACAAATGTGGACTGTATTTGTGAACATTCTTAAAAGTTAATCCTGAACCAGGACCTAGTCAAAAGTTAGGCCATGTCTTCAGCATATGGTTTCCAATAAATATAAGCTTCCCCTACTGGGAGAGCCTAGTTGTAACAGAAACATAGGCTTTTCTTTTTGTATGTTATTTTTACACATTTTGTTACGAAGCTTGACTTTATGGTCCTATCCTTGTACGTTGTTTAGTTTAGCCTCAAAGTCTGTTACTTATGGTAGGTGAATAGAGTGAGTGGAACAAGTGCAGTTTAGGGAGGTTAACAATTATTTAAGGGTACAGTTATCCTATCTTGAGCTGATCTAACTTTTTGTTGTGTAAGCTAGTTTCCAGTGTCTTTGCACTTGAATCCCAACACCACTTACAGGTTAGGCCTATGTGAGGTGTAAATGGCAAGAGAAGTCTTCAGTAAGACTTTATTATATCTAGCCTAACATAGTCCTTACTGCATCTCATAAATGTAAGAATAGGCTATTTTTTTTTTTTAGTTCACATTAAAATACTTGCAGTATGCAAGGAGTGTGTTAGGCTGTTTAGCAAGTCACTTTTTTTTTAATCCCGCGTATATATTGGTTTCATCCTGGTGTCTAGCTGCTATTGTAGGTTACTTTTAGGACTTTTATACAAAAGTTGTTTGGAAATTAAGCAAAAGTACCTTGGGTTCTGTGTTTTAAGCTTGTCCATAAATGGTATGAATGTTCTTGATGGCAGATCCATCTGAATCTAAGACATTGGTGGGCATTTTAATTCTCATACATTAACATGGCCTCTTGACACCTGACCATGATTTTACTTTTTTGCTCCTTTTTTTTATTCACTTGATAAATCCCCTGAGACAGCCCATTTAGGCTAGGAATTCTACCAAAAGGTCCAATTTAACTTACCTACTGTATACCTTTGGTCCGTAAAATCACAGGTTAGTACTTCAAATCCTCAAAGACGTTTGTCTATATTGATAATGCTGATAGTGGTATTTTTTTAATTGAAATATGTGAGAACTTATAAACAGAATTAAGTGCAGTTCTTTTAAAAGATAGACCTTTCCGGAGTAATGCATTAGATTACGATGTGTGTTGAGAAATTCATGTAACATACAGCTCTCTGAAGGTAATGCAATTTGCAGTCACTTCAGCAATTTTGAAAAGGAGGCTCTAGTTTCTAGGTTGGATTAGTGTCAGTATGAAATGGGTAAAATTTCAATAATTATGTTTTCTCATTAAGGTGATTCTATTTGAACTGGTATTATGTATTTTTTCTGCAATGAATTAATGCTAGTACAATATGGTAGCTATTGTGCAGGTCCATTTTTATCATGAGTGCCCATCAGAATTGTATTATTTTTTTTTCATCCATCTTAGGCCGAGAGTTGCATCCCAATGGCAGTACCATTCTTTTACAGAAACACATGGAATTTTGTCTTCACTTTGGCTTCCACAAAATTTCTAAGGTCTACAGAAAACTGCAGGTATTTGTTTGAACCTTTACTTTTGCAGTAGGGTTGTTCTTTTGTGTTCACCCATCCCAATACTAACTGGATTTTGTGTTCTAAAATTCTTAGGTAGAGGGACTGGTAGTTTAAGAGACATACTCTATTGCTGAGCTGATCAGGAGACTAACTGTATAGTAGCATCTTGTGCACTGTCCAGGTGTAGCTTTTTATTATCTGAATTTGACTGTTTTGTGTCTGCCAACTCATAGCAGTTATATTTCATTGTACAGTCTGCACTTTAAAATCAAAATCATACCAATGAGGTACTTGCTGAACCCTCCCCCTGCTATGACATGTGGCATTATAACACAGAGCTGTGGAATAACATTGCATAGTGCTTTTAGTTGACATTGCTTTGTGCTCCGTTTCTTCCTGAGTTTCCATTGCCTTTGGTGGGTGACAAATGCAAGTCACACTGGAAAAAGTACTTGTTGTAATCATTAATTAATTGAGGGGATATTATTTGATCCAGTATGCCATCTGATGTTTACGGTGGTCTTGAAACATCGTAGCGTGTTCATAAGCCAAGTTCTTGGCTTTGCTGCTGACCTAGTAAGTTGGCTTTGTCAGTTGCTCATTAAAATACTTGACCGCTGGCAAAGCAAAATGGTGGTGGGTTTGAAAATGTATGTATAGATTGGTAAGATTTATGGCAAGAGTATGGTGGGAAGATGATGTGAATGAGGAGGTTGTGGAGAGGTGTGGGGCAGTGCTCAGCAATTGGAAAATACCCATCAAGATCACCATTTTAAGTAGATTTAAAAGCATTTCACCCCATTAGTACAGTATTATGCATTAGTATTTTGTGAGACTATTGTAATATGTTTTTGATGCAAATTTCCTAAAGAACTTTTTGTTGATTAATTTGTATCTTATTCAAAGCTCAAACCCTGTTAAAGTATGCTATGAATCACTAGACTGACATTACCATAATTTTAAAATGTTCAAGAACAAGAACTATATGGTGAATTTATTGTCAGAGTTGAAATGCAACTTTTATGTAACCTATTGTAGGGTTTTGAATGGCATATCTTGTAACTGCAATGTACCTTTTGAAATAGCCTCAGAGGCATAACATTCCTATGCATCAGAGTAGTATTGCCGCTACTAGTTTTATTACATTGCAGTATCAGAAAGGCCTGTACTAATTCCATCCACTTGATTCCTTAGATGTAATGAAATGTAAGATTACCTGTTATCATTCAGCTTTGATCTCCATGTTAAAAGTCTTTGAATTTTTGGTGCTTATGACTTTGATGGTATCTGTTCACCTGAACTTTATTGGGTATATGATGGGATATAGCATATCAGGTGGATTAGATGAAATGAAGTCATGTTATAAGAACTTTAGTGTACTGAGATTTAAAACTCACTTGTTAGAGTAGATATATTTTATACTATTTGTCCATTCTACCTGTTTAAGTATTGATATTTAAAACTCACTTATTAAAAGATAGGTGGAGAGTTGATATATTTTATACTGTTTGTCTATTCTACCTGTTTAAGTATTGATAAAGTTGAAGTAAAGTATTGATTGTATTAAAATACATGCCATCGAGATATTAGCATTGTGAATGTGCATGGTGGCATACTTACTCATTCATTGTGTTGTTGAGGAGTCATAGTGTCGTTTTCACGCACAGAAATGTCCATTACTGATGTGAAAAGACAGATATAGTTTTTCATTTTTACCAGAGTGGGTAATTATTTTCACACCATCCGTAGAAGGTTTTCTCTTTGGCTGTTCTCCTTAAACATTATTATAGTAAGAAAGGAGTGTCATGCTATTATCTCTAAAATTACCCTCCAGTGTTGTTGATATTTTGCTGCCTGCTAAAGAGAAATTTTCTTGGCTAATTAATGGCCATCCTGGTTTTTTGCCATATGAATGCTTGCCCGATTTGGATAATAATGGTAGTAGGAAATTAAATACTTGAAGATTGAATGAACATTGTTAGCAACAGGATTTATTTATTTTTTTTATTTCAGGTCTTAACATCTAGTCGAACCCTTCATACATGAAGACCTTAAGTGACAGTTTTCTTCATAAATTTAAGAAGATACAAGAGGACAACAAGTTTTTTCAAGGTTAAGGTAAGGTTGAAAGGTTGAACAGCTCCATTATTTTAAATGACATGGGAGAATCTTATATTTTTGGAAGTACAAAACGTTATTGTACATTTTTTTTTTTTTACTGGAAAATTTAGAGCTTTAGCGTGGTAGGCTTTTAATTAGTCCTTACTATCCTCTCTTTCAATTGTTGGCGCTAACCAAGATTGGTGGGTTTACATGAATTCTTATGGCTGAATATTAGATTAAATTGTAAAACTAAAGTTATGGGTAATTGCTAAAGCACATTACTAAAGACACTTTTCATAGAAAGTCCTTTCTTTAGAATAATTTATTCAGTTGAAATTAAAGCACTTGCTATTTACAGTACATAGGTCGAATTTAAGTAGAGGTTTGAAAGCCTGTTAAGTTCATACATCAATTTGTGTTTATTGTTCATTCTTATCATTGTAAGTGCTCCTCTCCTAGGTTATTTGAAGTACTGTAAAACAATAAACCCCATGATTGTTTGGTAATCAAAATGTTTTGAATCAGAATTTTACATCAAAACTTGAATGCAAATCACTTTCCCTTAATCCCTTTTCAAGATGTTTTATCAGAATGTATAGCATATTTCAATCATATTTCAATTATTACATCATGAAGTGTTACCTTATAGTAATTTTAGTTTTTCAACCATATAACAATGAAGCCACAGGGTAGATTACTAATTGTTATTGGTGAAATAAGCAATTTTTGTTCATAATCAAAATTTGTGGCCATCCTTATTGTAGTGAGAATTTTTATTTTGTGGGTAAAATTTTTTGCTCCTCTAATAGGGTTGGAAGTGTCATAGCTCATAGTTGCACATGGACCTTTTGCAATAGCATAACAGCCATAACTTGGCATATGCAGCATGGTAGCATACACTAAATTACATTGCATTGCAATAGTGAAGTCTTGCATTCTGACAAGCTCTGCACTGCCTGTGTTAGAAAGGACTTCAGTGATAACTAAACAAAGTATTGTAGGCTTATTTGGTATCATGCATCTAGTAGGTCCCCATGTTAGAAGTCGTCTGGTCACTGTAACCATGATAGGTTAATAACAGGGTATAGTATCTCATCAGTTAGACTAAGGAGCACAGTGCTTGAACCTCTAGTATTAACCTTCATGTCCCTCTACTTCATACTGTATATATAATTATTTCTGTTCAGTGGAAGTTTGCATAGCTAGTCAAGGTTTGCTGGGTGGTTCCATGTGAATGGTAGCATAGTTTGAATAATTATAAAAATAGGAGAATAAAAGCTTATAAAATTGAATTAGCATTGTTGGTGAGAGTTTCAAGAAATTTTCTTTCATTACAGATTATACATCAAAAACTTCATGTATGAAGAACAATTGAGGTGACGGTTTTCTTCATGATAAAATTTTTCAAGATAACATGAGGACATTCAGATATCTTTCCAAAATATTTTCCGTTTGAATTTGTTTCTAAAAGTAATGAGGAAACATTCAGTAGAAGAGGTCACAAAGGTTATGACTAATTTTGCAAGTTCTTACTTGAGAGGTAATCACACTAGCTCTTAATTTTTGAGAAAAGTGAATATAAATGAATATATTTTATACCTGTTGTGAGATGCATCTTGGCATGGATAAATGTAAATCACACCGACGAGTTGCAAGTAGATTTGTTCTACATTTTTCAGGCTTGTGGTTTTATTGTCTACTAACAAAGTGGCGTGAACTAAGCTGCGCAGGGCAGGAAGGCAGTTTTTAAAGACTCAGGATCCTGTGAAGCCATCTTCAGTTCTTGTCGGATGTGGGGTAACTGAAGAATCATCGAAGCCTTTCATCTCCAGAAAGGATGAAAAACCCATTTCTTCTCCATTAATAATGACCTGTATCAGATTTCTAATGCAGGGGTAAGGAGAAACAAAAAATAAAAATACTTCAGGTAGCAAAATCATCAGCCCAGGATGTAAAACATGAACACACAGGTCAGTAATTACTTGGAAGTCCACTGACAAGAGCTTCACTTGGACAATCAGTCTGTAGCTACCTAGCTGAGGTTCTGGGACCAAGGAATTTTGGGCTACACCATCTGCTGCCTTTTAGAGCAGACAAGAGACACTGAGCCATAACACAGGACCTTGGAGTAACCAGTGCCGTCAAATCTCCATCTTTTTCTTCAGACATTACTGTTACTTCATATGCCCTCATATAATGTCTTCTTACAGACTTGGAATCCTTTGAAGCAGTCTCTAGCTCCTGCAGCATTCCTGGAGAAGCACCATTGAATTATAACACCTTAAATGCTTAGACTCCCAGGATCATGTGATAACTTCTTCAGGTCCTGTTGGATCCGTTTACCGTGAAGAAATCTTCACAGCCTTCTGTCTCCAGGAACGACTAAATTCCATTCCTTCTCCATGAAAAAATACAAAGGCTTCAGAGCCGGGAGATTGTCTTGAAGTCTTCGGAAGCCCAAGAAACCTTTAGAAATTCACAGATTCCCTACCGTCACCCTGGGGACAGACAAGATCCACTTGTAAATTATCAGTTATATTGATATTGACCTTCTGACATCATACTTTGTAACATAATGATACTTGTCTGTATGTAGACATTATCAAAAAGACAATTAGTAATTATGTAGTAGACTGTGTGTATTAATATACTAATATATATATCATAAAATACAAATGTGAAAATGACATGTACATTTGGAGGAAGACCATAATAATAATCAAGTTTAACTTCACAAAACTCTTATTTCCCCTAAAGCAAAACTATAAGTACATAAAAAATGTTCAATCCCTGTCTGTAATAGTTTAGTGTCCCGGGCTGACTGTAAAGAACTGATTTTCCTGGCACTAAAGAGAGCCATCCTAGTATCCTGCATACCAGGGAGCCTATAAGTCATTTGTTAGTATCCTAACCAATGCAATGCAGTGCAAAGCCTACAATCTGAACCCAGTTTTTGAAGATTCATAGAGAATATTCAGAGACAGCATCAGCTGCAACTCTTCCACACTCCTTTTTGAGAGCAACCCTACTTGCATGAGCAAAATACATTCACTTACACAGATATTCACCAAAATAAAATATAGTACAATAAATACAGTATATTGTACTATCTTCAGTGCCTAAATACAGTATACAATCTTTAGTGCCCAGCAAATGTTTCCCTACATTTCTAAATATCATTAAAATGCTTCTCTATTTTTTATGCATATATATATATCTTTAATTTACCCTGAATAAGAATAATTAGTTTGTACAATCAACGAAAATTAAATTTATTTATATCGTCAAAACATTAAAATCACTGTAAAGCTGGGTATGTATATTTTACATTAAAATCACTGTAAAGCTGGGTATGTATATTTTACATTAACTAACATATCTTATGTTGTCTCAGCTACAACTGACAAAGTACAATAGAAACTTGCTAATATCAGAAATTACACAGCCAATTAAGAAACTCTTATAAAACTATAAAACTTAAATTATTCAAAACATCCTTTATTTTCTGACATTTTTAATGTACCAAGTTACCATCAAAGACAGGTGTTTGTATTTCCAGTACAGTTTAATACACTGAGATGATAAAAGCTTCCTAGAAAGTAAAACCAAATACATGTCCAAGAGATATTATCCACACAATGCTTCTTAAACGAGCAAAAGACTTGGGAAAAGGGGACGTCATCATTACAGGCTACTATCCTGACATCCTTAGCCTCACCCCCAGCTAATAAGACGTCTGGTCGGACTGCTATCACATTCTCCTATATTGACGATTTAGCACAGGTAGTATACCCACCAAGGTGAGATTCTGAAAGACATGCCACTGGTACTAAGATACTCTTACATACCAAAAAGCAGCAGTCCAAGTACCTTCTTTGGAGAATAACTACCTGACCTCTGCATTAATATGAACCACCAATACATGATAAAAGTTGTTTCCTGCATACTCTGTAAAACATACTCTGTATATGCTTTTTTAATTTTAGTCTTAGAGCAAATGGCCTTCTAAAATCTTGGGTTTTCATTAAAAATATAATTTTATAGTATGAAACACCAACAGATTCTACACTGTTGTAGCCCACGTAAATTTAGACTGTTCCTCCAACAAACCTGAATTTTTCTGATAGGCATAACCTGCTGGGAAGTAAACCTACAAACAATTTTTCTTCTAACTCGTCATAACTATACAGTAGTACAAAATTAAAGCAGCAATTAATTTGGCTAAAAGAACATCTCCAAAGGTATGAAATCTATCCTATGAACACAGACTAATTGGGATGCAGTATGTAAAACAAAAACCCATTAATAGGTTTTCCTTATGTCTGCTCTCCACAAAGGAGGCAGTTTTGGCATCTGTTTTTTTAAACATACATAAAAAAAATTCTAGCCACTTTCAATTTTGCAACACAAACATGTCTTCATCATAGGAGGACTAAAAGTTGTTCGCGTCAACACTGTGACAACAAAGTTAAACCGCAACAGACCTGCCTCAAAATGCAGATAAATGCACCAAGAAAACACAAATAACGACAATCAACTCATCGTACATTACACAGCATCCAGCTTATAGGATCATCTACATATTTTGTACAAAATGACACCTTCCTTAGAGTAAAAATTGCCTCTAATCTAAAACTTAGCCAGTAAAAAACCTTGGATAAAAATTATGACAGATCAAATGCTCTCCAGGGCATTACTTCATTCTACAAGGAAGACAACTACAGTATATGTATTGTACATGTGGACCTTTCATGTACAGGCTGTAAGGTCCTAAGCAACAAGTAAACAAGGAGCCCTACTCAAAACGAGGCTAAGAAGACAACCATCAGCAAATGAATGAAAAATGACAATGAGCTTACCACCTAATAAAATGCTTGGGGCCTTTATTGACCAACAAAAAACATGAGAACCTTCAAAGTAGCTGTGATCCAACTCAAACCACAATGCATAAAAGACAGCATCCAAAATCATCACTGAATTCCACATCAGTGTTTTCCAATATTTCCACCATCATAATGACAACCTATGACTGAAATTAAGACATCATTCACTAACCAAGTATTAGACCAGTCAAAATAGGGATGCCTCTGTACCAAGTACAGCATTAAATTTCAAGACTATTCATCAGAGAAAAACAATTATCCTGGCTTTTTATTCATAATTAATATATGAACAAATACATGGATAGTGGTCAAGGGTGTAGTGATTTTGCGTAACAGAAGTGAAAGCACCAAGCAACATCAATTATTAAGCATCACAGAGTACTGCTGGATAAGAGAACATTTTATCTCCACAGAGAAATGATTTTGAAGTTCCAAGTGGTGCCAATTCCATGTTTTGAATTCTTTTATTCTTCTGTTGTACATTCTTTTGACTTTCATATTGTTACATTTGTTTGAGAGGAACAAATATAACTAGACAGTGTCTACTTGCAAATATAAATATAACAAAAGGCAGAATCTGTGATACATATCAGAAATAAGGAGGTACACACTGCCAAAAAAGCTTCATGGAGGAAAAACTGGATGTTTATGCAATGACTGCTTCTTGCTTCTCTCTTTGTAAAGAGGGAGCAGACCACAAGAAGCAAAATTTGACAAGCCAATACCAAGTGGGAGAAAGAAATGAAACTGGAGTAGTCAGAACTGTTTTGCAGTCACACATAATTTTGCTGAATTACACAAAGCTACCCAGAAATGATACATACTTTTGGAATATTTGCATGAGAGCAAGAGACAGAGAATCACGGTGTTAAAGACAGGCCTCATAATAAATGTCTGGAGTCAAGGAAGTCTAAATGAATCTCAAAAAACTAACAAGCACTTACATAAAATCATAGATCAAGCAAGAGCTAAAAAGAATCATAGTGGTTCAGTGCTTAATTAAAGCTGAAAACAAAAATGCTTGACAAGGAAACAGTACACATATGAAACTCAAATGACTATGGAGAAAGGTTCATGAGCAAAAGCTACTTCTTGTTACTAATGGTACATCATAAGCAATGTACAGTATTGAAAGATGATGACGACACCGTCTCTCAAACTTGAATCCTAATTCTCATTCAACATCATCTTCAGCTATAATGCCAGGTATGTGCCATATAATCAAGCAAGTGACCAAGCACACAGCTGTGTAGCTGTTGATAGCAACAAACATCATCTACAAAAGGGCAGTGTACACCCACCTCCCAAGTACAGCATTAAATTTCAAGACTATTCATCAGAGAAAAACAATTATCCTGGCTTTTTATTCATAATTAATATATGAACAAATACATGGATAGTGGTCAAGGGTGTAGTGATTTTGAGTAACAGAAGTGAAAGCACCAAGCAACATCAATTATTAAGCATCACAGAGTACTGCTGGATAAGAGAACATTTTATCTCCACAGAGAAATGATTTTGAAGTTCCAAGTGGTGCAAATTCCATGTTTTGAATTCTTTTATTCTTCTGTTGTACATTCTTTTGACTTTCATATTGTTACATTTGTGTGAGAGGAACAAATACAACTAGACAGTGTCTACTTGCAAATATAAATATAACAAAGGCAGAATCTGTGATACATATCAGAAATAAGGAGGTACACACTGCCAACAAAAGCTTCATGGAGGAAAAACTGGATGTTTATGCAATGACTGCTTCTTGCTTCTCTCTTTGTAAAGAGGGAGCAGACCACAAGAAGCAAAATTTGACAAGCCAATACCAAGTGGGAGAAAGAAATGAAACTGGAGTAGTCAGAACTGTTTTGCAGTCACACATAATTTTGCTGAATTACACAAAGCTACCCAGAAATGATACATACTTTTGGAATATTTGCATGAGAGCAAGAGACAGAGAATCACGGTGTTAAAGACAGGCCTCATAATAAATGTCTGGAGTCAAGGAAGTCTAAATGAATCTCAAAAAACTAACAAGCACTTACATAAAATCATAGATCAAGCAAGAGCTAAAAGAATCATAGTGGTTCAGTGCTTAATTAAAGCTGAAAACAAAAATGCTTGACAAGGAAACAGTACACATATGAAACTCAAATGACTATGGAGAAAGGTTCATGAGCAAAAGCTACTTCTTGTTACTAATGGTACATCATAAGCAATGTACAGTATTGAAAGATGATGACGACACAGTCTCTCAAACTTGAATCCTAATTCTCATTCAACATCATCTTCAGCTATGATGCCAGGTATGTGCCATATAATCAAGCAAGTGACCAAGCACACAGCTGTGTAGCTGTTGATAGCAACAAACATCATCTACAAAAGGGCAGTGTACACCCACCTCCCAAGTACAGCATTAAATTTCAAGACTATTCATCAGAGAAAAACAATTATCCTGGCTTTTTATTCATAATTAATATATGAACAAATACATGGATAGTGGTCAAGGGTGTAGTGATTTTGAGTAACAGAAGTGAAAGCACCAAGCAACATCAATTATTAAGCATCACAGAGTACTGCTGGATAAGAGAACATTTTATCTCCACAGAGAAATGATTTTGAAGTTCCAAGTGGTGCCAATTCCATGTTTTGAATTCTTTTATTCTTCTATTGTACATTCTTTTGACTTTCATATTGTTACATTTGTTTGAGAGGAACAAATATAACTAGACAGTGTCTACTTGCAAATATAAATATAACAAAGGCAGAATCTGTGATACATATCAGAAATAAGGAGGTACACACTGCCAACAAAAGCTTCATGGAGGAAAAACTGGATGTTTATGCAATGACTGCTTCTTGCTTCTCTCTTTGTAAAGAGGGAGCAGACCACAAGAAGCAAAATTTGACAAGCCAATACCAAGTGGGAGAAAGAAATGAAACTGGAGTAGTCAGAACTGTTTTGCAGTCACACATAATTTTGCTGAATTACACAAAGCTACCCAGAAATGATACATACTTTTGGAATATTTGCATGAGAGCAAGAGACAGAGAATCACGGTGTTAAAGACTGGCCTCATAATAAATGTCTGGAGTCAAGGAAGTCTAAATGAATCTCAAAAAAACTAACAAGCACTTACATAAAATCATAGATCAAGCAAGAGCTAAAAAGAATCATAGTGGTTCAGTGCTTAATTAAAGCTGAAAACAAAAATGCTTGACAAGGAAACAGTACACATATGAAACTCAAATGACTATGGAGAAAGGTTCATGAGCAAAAGCTACTTCTTGTTACTAATGGTACATCATAAGCAATGTACAGTATTGAAAGATGATGACGACACCGTCTCTCAAACTTGAATCCTAATTCTCATTCAACATCATCTTCAGCTATAATGCCAGGTATGTGCCATATAATCAAGCAAGTGACCAAGCACACAGCTGTGTAGCTGTTGATAGCAACAAACATCATCTACAAAAAGGGCAGTGTACACCCACCTCCCAAGTACAGCATTAAATTTCAAGACTATTCATCAGAGAAAAACAATTATCCTGGCTTTTTATTCATAATTAATATATGAACAAATACATGGATAGTGGTCAAGGGTGTAGTGATTTTGAGTAACAGAAGTGAAAGCACCAAGCAACATCAATTATTAAGCATCACAGAGTACTGCTGGATAAGAGAACATTTTATCTCCACAGAGAAATGATTTTGAAGTTCCAAGTGGTGCAAATTCCATGTTTTGAATTCTTTTATTCTTCTGTTGTACATTCTTTTGACTTTCATATTGTTACATTTGTGTGAGAGGAACAAATACAACTAGACAGTGTCTACTTGCAAATATAAATATAACAAAGGCAGAATCTGTGATACATATCAGAAATAAGGAGGTACACACTGCCAACAAAAGCTTCATGGAGGAAAAACTGGATGTTTATGCAATGACTGCTTCTTGCTTCTCTCTTTGTAAAGAGGAGCAGACCACAAGAAGCAAATTTGACAAGCCAATACCAAGTGGGAGAAAGAAATGAAACTGGAGTAGTCAGAACTGTTTTGCAGTCACACATAATTTTGCTGAATTACACAAAGCTACCCAGAAATGATACATACTTTTGGAATATTTGCATGAGAGCAAGAGACAGAGAATCACGGTGTTAAAGACAGGCCTCATAATAAATGTCTGGAGTCAAGGAAGTCTAAATGAATCTCAAAAAACTAACAAGCACTTACATAAAATCATAGATCAAGCAAGAGCTAAAAGAATCATAGTGGTTCAGTGCTTAATTAAAGCTGAAAACAAAAATGCTTGACAAGGAAACAGTACACATATGAAACTCAAATGACTATGGAGAAAGGTTCATGAGCAAAAGCTACTTCTTGTTACTAATGGTACATCATAAGCAATGTACAGTATTGAAAGATGATGACGACACCGTCTCTCAAACTTGAATCCTAATTCTCATTCAACATCATCTTCAGCTATAATGCCAGGTATGTGCCATATAATCAAGCAAGTGACCAAGCACACAGCTGTGTAGCTGTTGATAGCAACAAACATCATCTACAAAAGGGCAGTGTACACCCACCTCCCAAGTACAGCATTAAATTTCAAGACTATTCATCAGAGAAAAAAATTATCCTGGCTTTTTATTCATAATTAATATATGAACAAATACATGGATAGTGGTCAAGGGTGTAGTGATTTTGAGTAACAGAAGTGAAAGCACCAAGCAACATCAATTATTAAGCATCACAGAGTACTGCTGGATAAGAGAACATTTTATCTCCACAGAGAAATGATTTTGAAGTTCCAAGTGGTGCAAATTCCATGTTTTGAATTCTTTTATTCTTCTGTTGTACATTCTTTTGACTTTCATATTGTTACATTTGTGTGAGAGGAACAAATACAACTAGACAGTGTCTACTTGCAAATATAAATATAACAAAGGCAGAATCTGTGATACATATCAGAAATAAGGAGGTACACACTGCCAACAAAAGCTTCATGGAGGAAAAACTGGATGTTTATGCAATGACTGCTTCTTGCTTCTCTCTTTGTAAAGAGGGGGCAGACCACAAGAAGCAAAATTTGACAAGCCAATACCAAGTGGGAGAAAGAAATGAAACTGGAGTAGTCAGAACTGTTTGCAGTCACACATAATTTTGCTGAATTACACAAAGCTACCCAGAAATGATACATACTTTTGGAATATTTGCATGAGAGCAAGAGACAGAGAATCACGGTGTTAAAGACAGGCCTCATAATAAATGTCTGGAGTCAAGGAAGTCTAAATGAATCTCAAAAAACTAACAAGCACTTACATAAAATCATAGATCAAGCAAGAGCTAAAAGAATCATAGTGGTTCAGTGCTTAATTAAAGCTGAAAACAAAAATGCTTGACAAGGAAACAGTACACATATGAAACTCAAATGACTATGGAGAAAGGTTCATGAGCAAAAGCTACTTCTTGTTACTAATGGTACATCATAAGCAATGTACAGTATTGAAAGACGATGACGACACCGTCTCTCAAACTTGAATCCTAATTCTCATTCAACATCATCTTCAGCTATAATGCCAGGTATGTGCCATATAATCAGGCAAGTGACCAAGCACACAGCTGAGTAGCTGTTGATAGCAACAAACAACATCTACAAAAAGGGCAGTGTACACCCACCTCCCAGTGGAATAAAAAAAAACTAAAAGCAAGAAGAAAGAAGTGGGTTACTGACTTGCCGAAATGTTTTTGATTCAACTTCGTCGACATAAAAGGAAGGAGAGCTTTCAATGAAATGGAAAACCTATAACAAAGAGGGTTGTACCAAGCACATTTGGACGAAAATGGGAATATGACATCTATCGAATCCACTGCGCTTTTTACAACTTTATTGATCCTCCTACAGAAGCAGAAGATGAATCTTTTGAATCTTCACAACAAACTGCATTTAAAAATACAAGGAGCATCAGGCTGTTTAAACACAACATGGATCTAAAAACACAAATACAAAATGAATTTTTAATAACAGCAAAAATAAACCCAGAGAACAATAAAATCATTCATAAATATTCATACCAGAAAACATATACTATCTAGCCTGAATTCATGATTATAGTAGGCACAAAAAAAATATACTTTACTGTAGGCCAGACAGAAACAGCGTAAGAAGAGATTCAAGAGCACAAAAATGATTCCTCAAAACCAACGTGAAGTAAATTCAGGACAAATACACAGATCTCAACTGCAAAATAAACCTTTCCATCATGGGGAAAAAATAGTAAAGAAATAGAACCAAGGAGCTTAGGTATGACAATTATACCTCATACAACATGGAACCAGTTTAGAAATGGCTGAAGATCACTTCCAAGAGCAATCTTCAATGAATTAAAAAAAAAATGCTCACATTAAATCATTTGAAATGGTAAGCAGTTTTAATTAGAAGAATGAACTCTGATAATAATATTGTGTAACCTTCGAAATCTATGTTCTTGGTGAAAAGGGAAAAAATTGCTTTTGATTCCCAAAGCCCTTACAGACAAGAAAGCTTCTAATGGCAGAAGCAAACAACAAAATTACTTAACAATAACTTCCATCCCAGCTACAATGCAAAAAGAAAATGTGAAAATATATACTGCCCCATCACACTCCCCTAAAAGGTCATTCTAATCTAGGTCACAACTATCAACGTAATACAATACAACAGAACTTCTCAGACAAGGGACAAACTTAGCATTGCTATATCAAACTTCCAGTTAATATCTACCCAAAAAATTACAAAAACTCTTTGGTGTCTAAGTCACCCTGTGCATTCTCACACTGACAATTTCAACCAAAATGCAAGACATACCATGGAATCCTGAGAGTTTTACAAGTGCAACTAGGGGATTCCGTACAATTCCCATTACTTTTTCCAATCTACCATTCTTAAATTACTTTATCAGTCTTTGGACTAGCTGATGACCCAGTGGTCAAGTTAAGCTATTACAGTATCGTAACTTTATATTTACCAAAACCTAATTATACAACCGCAATACTTTCTCCAATGCTTTCTTAGTGACAACAGAACACATTCATGAGTTGTGCATAGCATTTCAAAGGCTTTTACCTGGACTACAACCTGAATGAAATGAAATCACACTAATGGTCATCAATGTAAAAGAAGTCAATCTTGATTCCTTATTAAATGTATCATTTCCAAGCTCAATAATCCTCCAATGACCTCCAATAATGATACTACCTAGGCAATGATCCCCAAGTTTAAATACCATGTCATCAATGTTGGTTTTCATTACGACATGCAATATTTTATTTAAATGCAAATGTAAATACTTATCATAAAACTCATCAGGAACTGGAAAAATACTTTCTGTACCTTTCCTAGTCAAGAAAAACCTCCACAAGACTTCCTATTTCTTTGCTTCTTAATATTTTTCTAATCTGGATATAGTGTGTGTGTCATACATTTAGTTATTATAAAATTCTTTCAAGCATTGACTTCTCGGGCTTTAAAACAACCTGAAATTCTACAAGTTTACACCATATGATTATTTGACTCCTCTTATGAGAACTGACTGAACAGTTTTCATTCTGAAATGTGAACATAAGCAAGGCCTTGCTTTCAAGACTCCATCAGCACTTATTTTTCAAACCTTCGACAATCATGCAACAAGAGACCCACAAAAACTATTACTGTCTGATCAAGACATCTGGCAATCTTATTAAGATGTGTAAATCTGCACGACAACAACAACATTAAGTTTTTACAACATACTGAGCAACACATCAATATGGTGACAACTTCTATAGTTGGAACAAAAACAAACCTATTCTGCTCACAATAGTGACTGGGAACTTCGAGACTAGAATTACATGAATCTGCACTCAGAATTCTCACGGCCATTTGCGTCTCCCTTTGATACAGATTAGCAGGAAATAACAATACACATACTGACAATTCAAGATAATGAAAGGTTGCTGCATCAGTTCTGGTTGAAATGATGCAACTACTTTGCATATACTTTTCTTCAATCAATTACACATTACAAAACATGACATGCAAATGAGTCTTAGACATGTATAGAGTGATGCTGGTTCCCTTCCTAGTGTTTTTATAACCCTAAATAGAATAAAAATGTACTGAAAGCTACTCTGTGTACTTTACAGAATGTTACTACTATCATAAACTTAAAAGACCCTTCAGAGTAAAGACTTTTACATACAAATACTTTATGCTTTTGAATGTTTCAGATGCAATGGTATAAATAGACTTAAAAGTTAATTATTACATTTTCACAAAGAACAATACAGGCATTCCAAAATTCTTAGGTCTGATTAAGCATGATATAAAGCATTCATCTCCAGATCAAATTAATTAGATGTCTCACAAAATAAAAATAAAGAAATATTCCCTTTAACTTAAACCATTTAACTATAAAGACCATACTTGTCCTACAATGAAAGCCACAGTTGAAATACTGTACATACATACAGTATTTTGACAAAATTACATCTTAACAGCAAAATGTAATCTGCTTACCCAAGTATTTTTACTCTCAAAGTTGTGAGAAGATCAACAGAAGAGTAGTTTGCTTTCTGAAGATTCCATTTTCCTACAAACTGAACTTACCATCAAGATTATACATTCACTACGGTAATTAGGTTACAAAGCAAAACTGCATTACCTCTAAAACATCAGATAAAAAGGAATTCTTTCACTTTATATATTGGTAAAGTTACTCGACTACTTCATTCATATCTTAAATGATGCATTCCAGTTAAGCTCCAAATCAGTGATAATGTCATTAAGGAGCCAATATAAATGACAAAAGGTCTTCAAAGGAAATCTGAAGTGGCAGTGCTCAATATGGTCTTGGGTCACTAAAAGAGTTTAAACAATAAAAGGGGCAACTTGGCTCTGTTAGCTAAGTGGAACCTCAAAAATCTGACAACCTGTCAAGTTACAGCTATGACTCAAAACTTTCTCTTAATGCCTAAGAGTATCTTTGTCCTGTGACATTTGAAACACCTTTGAGAATTCAAGATTAGGAAAGGAAAACCCTCCTATCAATAAGACTAAAATTTCAACAACACAATCTTAAGCTGTGACTACCTACAAAATGTTACCAATCTGCTCAGAGATACCTTTTTCAGCAAATATTAGCCAAATGCAAGAAATTCAAAAGACAAACTACTCCTTGTAAGTAAACAGTTGTCACATACCATAAAAAAGTCCCACCAAGAGAAGAAACACAACTCCACTCTTGTCATGGGACTGTTTAAAACTTCTGTTAAGTCCCAGGTAGCAGAGGACGAGGGAAGACTCAATAGCGCCAACATAGTCCCTTAAGGCCAGCCCCTTGGGGTGGTGGCACTTGCCTTTATTATTCTTTCCAGTTTGAACAAACTACACCTGGAAGAGAATTTCAATTTTAGAGTCAAGATAACAGCAATTCTAAATATTACAAAATGAATTCATGTTGACTCAAGCTTGGGGACATGATGAATCCTGCACAACTATGTTCAAGAAAAAATGCCAATTCAATAAAACAATGAAATAATCTGATGAAAAATTTGTCTTGAGGCTCTTTTACAAATGGAGTTAAGTGCAAAATGATATTTTAATGATAAAATAAAGTTTGTTCATACTTACCTGGCAGATATATATATAGCTGTATTCTCCGAAGTCCGACAGAATTCCAAAAACTTGCGGCACACGCAGTGGGGCCAGGTGGTTAATACCCATTCCCGCCGCTGGGAGGCGGGTATCAGGAACCATTCCCATTTTCTATTCAGATTTTCTAGTGCCACTGTCTCCTGAGGGGAGGAGGGTGGGCACTATGATTATATATATCTGCCAGGTAAGTATGAACAAACTTTATTTTATCATTAAAATATCATTTTGTTCATGCAACTTACCTGTCAGATATATAGCTGAATCCCACCATTGGAGGTGGGAAGAGACAGAATAGGATTTAGGAAACAAAAATATGTAGGCGATTGACGCCTTGGTTCCTTACTTTTTAGCATAGCTGACTTCGTGATTACAGTCACCGAAGCCTGCTTCTGCTTTACAACAGTCTCCAGTAAGGTAGTGACCTATATAGCTGGTGAGTTCTAGATGATCTGTCCACGGGGGCATGACCACAATGGGACTAGATCATAAGACCATACTGTGAGAGCAAAAGGAGCAACGACCAACCACCTGACCGAGAGCATCAACAGGACCTGCGAAGGACGCCAGATCGGTGGGAAGTCCCGTAACCAACTTACAGCTTTCGACATGCCCTCTCCTGGTCCTGGGAGTCCGACAGAGGTCCAGGCCTATGTTAGCATAGCTGACTTCGTGATTACTGTCACCCAAGCCTGCTTCTGCTTTACTAGAGTCTCCAGCAAGGTAGTGACCTATATAGCTGGTGAGTTCTAGATGATCTGTCCACAGGGGCGTGACCACAATGGGACTAGATCATAAGGCCATACTGTGAGGGCAAAAGGAGCAACGACCAACCACCTGACCTAGAGCGTCAACAGGTCCTGCCGAAGGGAAGCCAGATCGGGGGAAGCCCCCGTAACCCTCTTGCGGCTTTCGACATGCCCTCTCCCTGGTCCTGGGAGTCCGACAGAGGTCCAGGCCTAGAAGCGTTATGGGACCGATCTGACGTAAAAAAACAAAATCAAGATTAAAATATACTTCCTAACCTCTAAAGGATAGGATGAGTATCGCTCCCTGCCCGCAACACTGTGTCTGCAGAAGCGACCACAGGTCCTGCCGAAGGGACGCCAGATCGGTGGGAAGCCCCCGTAACCCTCCTGTGGCTTTCGACTTGCCCTCTCCCTGGTCCTGGGAGTCCGACAGAGGTCCAGGCCTAGAAGTGTTATGGGGCCGATCTGGAGTGCGGAAACGTATGGTCCTAGCGAATAGCAGTCTTCGTATGTCGTCTTCACGTCCCGCAAGTAATGTGAAGCGAACACCGAATTGCTTCGCCAGAAGGTGGTACCCAGAAGATCGCAAAGGGACATGTTCTTCTGGAAAGCCACCGAGGTTTCAATGGCTCTAACTTCGTGAGCCTTAACTTCAAAAGACTCAAGTCACTATCTTGAACGTCGGAAAGTTCGTCTAAAATGGTGCTTCTAAAAAAGAACGCCAGTGCATTCTTAGAAAGAGGCAAATCCGGCCTCTTGACAGAGCACCACAGACTGTCCGAAGGACCTCGACTTTCCCGAGTCTTCTGCAAATAAAATTTGAGAGCCCTGACAGGACACATGACTCTTTCTGGTTCATGTCCGAGAATTTCCGTCATACCCTTAATCTCGAAGGTCCTGGGCCAAGGGGTAGACGGGTTCTCGTTTTAGCAAGAACATACGGCTTAGAGAACATACTGCATTATGGCCTCTAAAACCTACATGATTATTGATAGCCTGAAGTTCACTAACTCTCTTCGCCGTAGCCAGAGCAGTTAGGAAAAAAACCTTCCTTGTCACATTCTTGAGACGCCGAAGAAAGAGGCTCGAAGGTATTTGACATAAAAAAATTTAGGACGACATCCAGGTTCCAGGGAGGCGTCCTGGAATGAGGTACCTTGACAGTCTCAAAGGATCTCAAGAGATCGTGAAGATCCTTGTTGTCGGCTGATAGTCTGAATGCAGTTAGACTCAGAGCGGGGAAGTTTTGAGGTACCTTTCGAAATGGGGCTGCCTGAGCAGATCTACCCAGGGACGTCCCCATAACCTCCACAGCTCCTGACATACTTCCTCGTGAAGGGTCCACTCGGTCGGTAGAAGCTGCCGCTGTCGACCGAGAAGGTCCGCGCGGATATTCTGCAACGAACCTCGTAAGGATCGTGATCCCCCGCGCAAGGGCCCAAAGCAGGATCTCCTTCGCCAGGGCGAACAGGGACCGGGAACGAGTTCCTCCCTGTTTCTTGAGGTATGCCAGGGCTGTGGAGTTGTCTGAATTTACTTGTACGATCTCCTCTAGATTCTCCTTGTCTATTCAGTTTTCCGCCAGGAAAAACTGGAGCGGCCTGAGAAGAAGTCTTCCCAGGGAAACAAACTTCTCCAGAGAGGAAATGGTCCCCAGCAAACTCGTCCATTCCCTCACCGAGCATATTTCCTTCCCTAGGAAGGATGAGACTTGCTACTGACGTTCCTGGGATGGAAAAGCTTGAAAAGCCACTGAATCCATCTGAATCCCCAGATAGACGATGGACTGCGTCGGGATCAGATGGGACTTTTCTTCGTTCACAAGAAGTCCTAGGGACTTTGTCAACTCTAAATTCGCATTCAGGTCCTCCAGACACCTTGACTGTGAAGAGGCTCGGACGAGCCAATCGGCCAGGTAAAGCGAGATACGAATACCCGCCAAGTGAAGCCATCTCGCCACATTTCTCATGATAATCGTGAAGATCATGGGAGCTGTGCTTAGCCCGAAGCAAAGAGCTCTGCATTGAAACACTCGTCCCCCTAGTACAAACCTCAAATACTTCCTCGACTGGGGATGTATGGGAACGTGAAAGTAAGCGTCCTGTAAGTCCAGAGCGACCATCGAATCTCCTGGTCTTAAAGCTCCTAAAACAGACTGGGACGTCTCCATCGTGAACTTCTCCTTCACCATGAAGCGGTTCAGTCTACTGACATCAAGGACTGGTCTCAATCCTCCCGACTGCTTCGGAACTAGGAACAGTCGGTTGTAGAATCCTGGGGAGTCCAGCTCCAGGACTTGCTCCACAGCTCTTTCTCGAGCATTTGCTCTAATAGCTCGAAAAGGATCTGTTGCTTCTCTTGATGGAATGAGGAAGACAGATCCCTGGGCGACGTGCACAGAAGTGGTGAGTCGAGAAAGGGGATCTTGTATCCTCTCTCGATAACTTCAAGGGACCAGGTGTCTGCCCCTCTTGCTCTCCAGGCTCTCGCAAACGAAAGAAGCCTGGCTCCTACAGGTGTCTGGAGGCGCTGCAAATCACTTCCTGCCCCAAGATTTAGGTGGGGCTCCGCCTCTGAAAAGACCTCTACCTCGGGGAGAAGATCTCGAGGAAGAAGCTCCTCCACGAAAGGGCTTCTACTTCCTGGAGGTCTGACCTGACAACGACATCAAAGGGACTGCCGGGCGTCTTGACGAGTGGGCCAAGAGGTCTTGAGTGGCCTCCTTCAAGCTGGAGGAGAGATCCTTGAACAAGGACTGGGGGGAAGAGATGGCTCGAAAACGGGGAGAACAGCAAAGCCCTCTGCGATGGAGAAACTGACTTTGCAAAAGTATGACGCCAAAGGCATCTGGTGTTCCCAGGCGGTCACCCATCCAAGTACTGACCAGACCCAACGTTGCTTAACTTCGCTGATCGCACGAGAAGCGGTGCTTTCAACGTGGTATGGCCGTTGGCTGGTAGGGCCATAGGCTGTAAAGTTACAGTACAAGGCCCTCTTCTTCAAGAGGCCCGTACAAAAGAGGGAAGCCAGTTCCTCCGAGCCATCCCTGACTGCCTTGTCCATGCAGTTCAACACGCTGGACAGCTCCCCCAGGCAGATCGAGTCGGGACTCCTAATCCTGACGTCTAGAGCCCCCAAACACCAGTCCAGGAAATTGAAGACCTCCATGGTTCGAAACAGTCCTTTCAAATGGTGATCCGTCTCCGACATAGTCCAGGACACTTTGGCAGCCGACAGGAGGGACCTTCTAGGCGCGTCGACCAAGCTAGCGAAGTCTCCCTGGGACAACGAAGGAACTCTTGAGCCGACGTCCTCCCCGGTCTCTTACCACATACCTGCCTTGCCGCTCAGCTTGGACGGAGGCAGGGCAAAAGAAGTCTTGCCTTGGGTCTTCCTTCCTCCATCCAGGTGTTAACCTTCTTGAAGGCCTTCTTCGTCGCCAGAGACGAAGTCATCTTGACAAACCCTGGCGCTCTCCTCGTCTAGGACGAAGCAAACTGCGAAGGAGGAGAGTGTGGCCGAGGGTTTGAAACTTGTCGCCAAACAAGTCCTTAAGAAAGGCCGGCTAACACCTGGTAGTCCGTAGACGAGGAAGGGGGAGGCTGCTCAAGGACTGCAGGCTCCGACTCACAAGAGACTTCTCCCTCTTCAATGGGAGAAACGAAAGCCTTGCGGTCCAACACGCAGATGGGGCTTCCCCGCAGACTTTGCTCTGAAGCGTCACTGAGCAAGAGGCGTCCTCCGAGAGTCCTCCGAGCGTCCTTGATTGCTTGCGGAGCGTCACGATGAGTCCAACCGCCTGCACGGCAGCGAGAGGAGCGCCCTGACGAGTCAGCATCAGAAGCGCCCAGGATAGCTGCACGAGCGCCACGCTGGTGGTCCAGCCGGCGCCCTGCACGGCAGCGAGAGGAGCGCCCTGACGAGCAGCTACAGAAGCGCCCAGGATAGCTGCTTGCGGAGCGTCACGATGGCGGTCCAGCCGAGCGCCCTGCACGGCAGCGAGAGGAGCGCCCTGACGAGCAGCTACAGAAGCGCCCAGGATAGCTGCTTGCGGAGCGTCACGCTGGTGGTCCAGCCGAGCGCCCTGCGGCAGCGAGAGGGCGCCCTGTCCAGCTACAGAAGCGCCCAGGATAGCTGCTTGCGGAGCGCCACGATGACGGTCCAGCCGAGCGCCCTGCACGGCAGCGAGAGGAGCGCCCTGACGAGCAGCTACAGAAGCGTCCAGGATAGCTGCTTGCGGAGCGTCACGCTGGTGGTCCAGCCGAGCGTCCTGCACGGCAGCGAGAGGAGCGTCCTGACGAGCAGCTACAGAAGCGTCCAGGATAGCTGCTTGAGGAGCGTCACGCTGGTGGTCCAGCCGAGCGTCCTGCACGGCAGCGAGAGGAGCGTCCTGACGAGCAGCTACAGAAGCGTCCAGGATAGCTGCTTGCGGAGCGTCACGCTGGTGGTCCAGCCGAGCGTCCTGCACGGCAGCGAGAGGAGCGTCCTGACGAGCAGCTACAGAAGCGTCCAGGATAGCTGCTTGCGGAGCGTCACGCTGGTGGTCCAGCCGAGCGTCCTGCACGGCAGCGAGAGGAGCGTCCTGACGAGCAGCTACAGAAGCGTCCAGGATAGCTGCTTGCGGAGCGTCACGCTGCAGCAGAGCGTCACGATGGCGATCCAGCGAGCGGTGAGCACGACTGGGAGACGAAGCATGCTTGACAGAAAGGCCCCCCAGTCAATATATTGTGAAATAGGCTACCTACTTGGGAAGTCTCAACTCCCGCTTAGCCTACGAGTACTAGAATTTGGCTCGCCTACGTTAGGCAGGAAGATTTAAATCGGTCTAGGCGAGATAAAACCTATTCTCGTCGATTTAACTAAAATTATGGTAGGTTATCTCCTCACCCTGACTAAAACTAATGTTTGAAACCGTCCTGAGTAAATTATGGCATCTTTAACGTTTACCGTGCTACTTTGAACTCGCGAAAGCGTTTGTTTACTTTTTACTAGGAGGCAGCCATTTGCCTACGTGACGTCACTCTAGTCCCGCTGCTCTCGGTAGACTATCTCCAAAAACAAACCTTACATTTCCTTTAATAACTCCATAAGTGTTTGATTTTGTTGTAACAACATAGTTACGAAAACTTTATTGGACATATCCTCTTCAGCGTCCGCCTTACGAGTCCGTTTTCACGACGTGCACTTTGACTGACCCAGCGTTACTATTGTTTCTTCTTTATTATCGCTTGACTCGCTCAAACTATGCACCTTCGCAATAGATAATATTTGTTAGCCATCTTCCAGATGCAAAAAGGAGCACTATTAGTGCGAGAATGAAATCCTGAACTAATAAATTAGCAGGGTGGGAGGCAAAGTAAGCGATCATTTATCAAGCAAACCTGCCCCTACACTCATGCATATAAAGTGAGGATCTACCGAAACTTTTGGTAGCCTCACCTTAAACTCATTCACACAACATACTCTGAAGCTAGCATAACTAGATCCAGACATCATCCAAAGAGCAATCAAAAGCAAATTCCACAAAAGCGTATGCCAATCCACAATCCAAAGACAAAACCAAAAGTCAAATAGAATACTTAAGTGGAAAATAACGAGTTTACGAAATCCAAAGACGGAGGTACTGAAAACAGTTGTTGACAGTACCGGCGACAGAGAAAATCTGAATAGAAAATGGGAATGGTTCCTGATACCCGCCTCCCAGCGGCGGGAATGGGTATTAACCACCTGGCCCCACTGCGTGTGCCGCAAGTTTTTGGAATTCTGTCGGACTTCGGAGAATACAGCTATATATATATCTGACAGGTAAGTTGCATGAACAAAATATCTTTTTGCTTTGTCTGTGGTCTGGTAATAATAATAATAATAATAATAATAATAATAATAATAATAATAATAATAATAATAATAATAATAATAATAATAATAATAATAATACCTTTAGATTACAGTGCCCTGGCTTTCAAGAAAATACCGTTTTACTAACCTTTCTGCGCTGTTACACTGCTCCCTGAAGTAAACCCTATCACTTTGTCTAATTTGTCCAGTCAATCTCCCTTACTCAAAAATACACATTTTTGAATTTTGAAATTTCATCTAAAAAATTTGAATGTGTACTTGGCACCATATTCTCAGATTTCAGCTGTGCTATATATGCCCAAATTGCATTTTGCTCTCCTTACAACAATCATTACAACTCTTACCTAACAAGGGAATCCCAACTCTGATGATACCTTCCCATACTACACAAAGTCAAAAACTGCCTTTCACAATGACATAAAAAACTCTTATCCACCAGCAAAACTCATGAAAATCAATTACAGTACTGTATCTAAAACAGAATCATGTTACAAATTTTTGTTCCAGAATGTCAAAAATATACATAAGCTAATGCTACCTCACTCCTTAACCAAATCTTCACCTACTACACTAATAATGTTACATTTCATTAGCACTAGACACTTAAAAATACAAATAAAAAGCATTTTCTTGGCTTTCATTCACACAAACTTAACTTACACCACTAATCCATACCCATATGGTAACTAATCTCTTCCATCTTGCATTTAAAAGATGTATCTTCCAAGAAGACACAAAATAAAACATCACTGACATACCCACACTTGAGTCAAAAGAAATTTTACACAACTTAGTTAATTATCTTTCAACTTTGAAAAGTTCTCTTTAACAATGATCAAATTAAAATCATTTAGTCTTCAGGTCTTTTCCAACACGTACAAGTAAATGGATGGAAAACCTGAACTACACCGCAAGAGCAGCCAAAATCACATACAATTATAATATGATTATGAATTTCAAAAAGACAGCACAGTGCGACAGGTTTGTATATCCATTACTTAAAATTTGAACAGTTATGGGCACATGCATATGTACTTCTTCAAGAATAAACTAACTTTAAAATTACCCATAAATATTAAGTTATAAAATCATAAAATTAAGCCACCAAAACAACCGAGTTACACACAAGGTAATGTAAAATTTAGAACTAAGAAAAGTGACTCTTCTTCAAAAAAATTAAAAAACTCTATACCAATTTAATCCTTCTAGGATGCACTAATTATCTGCACTGATATTTTACAACTGGCTGGAGAAACTAAAAACTCAGATTCTACGTGTAGGCTTAGAAGCAGTTGGCAAAACCTTCACCAAAAGTTCTCAATTCTTTACCTTGCATGCAGACCAAATGTCATTTCTAGCTGAGAAACAAGTGTTGTAAGGAGCTACAGATTCTACTATGATTCATAAAGCTTCAGAAAACCCTGTGTCCATTTCGAGAACAAACTTATTACTCTTTACCAATACATAATTGCCATTTAGGAGGGAGGTAGCTGCCTCCTATGAGCTTCATTTGCCATGCTCATTTAACCAGATATCACCATCATGCTGTTATGTGGTATTCATAATTTTAATCTTATCTTGGGGTATCTAATATGGTCAAAGTAACTTGGTCCACATCTAACCTGAACATCACGAATTGCTTAAGCCATAAGGCCTCTGCAGACCTTGTAAACACTAGTTTTTCTGACTAGTGCGAGAACTATGTATTCTCTCACAAATGCAGGACCAAATGAACTCCTACTCTAATAACCATCCACTATGTCTCTCAGACAAACTGTTGCAGAAGTTGTTGGCACCTCCCAACATCTTCCTTAAGAAACAGACAAGCAATGAAATTTTCAAGAGGGAAAAATACTGCTCAGGTAATGACCCAGAATCCCTGGTAATTTCATCCCAGGTGGCTTTTATAGTCTACAATGGCAAGGTGAGTTTCAGTGATTAAACCAAGATGTCAAGCACATCTTGGTTTCTGGCTACTCATTCATTCAAGTATAATTACATTTCCTCAACTGTGCCTCGAAAGATACCGTTTCCTGATTAACTGTCAAAAATGGTCAGCCCACAACAGCAAACGGGGCCATGAAATTATCACTACCTAGAGTTTGTGACTTAAACCACAAAATCTGATGCAAAAAGGAGGCCCTATTTTTAATATCCTTTTCTGAGGAATATCTCGTTCTAAGCACCAACTGCGGCAAAAGACTCTCCAGGGATTATGCTATTTCAACAATGACTTTTTATTTAAATGTGAGATGTTATTTTCTATCTTCTTGGTTAGTCTTCTCTGTTACAGCTTCACAGTACATTAGGTGACTAAATATCTGCAAATCAATCTTGCTGAGGATTCATCAGTGATACCAAACTTAAAAATGCATAGCCATCTAGTCCTCTACTAGTATGGCAGCAATAATATGAACCTTGTTACTAATGGATGTTTTATCAAGATGTGGGAACTATTCCCAAAGAGAATCAAGTTTTTTCTGCATAATGGAAACAGCAAGTATGTATCACTAAGCCAAGAAGAAAAGGAACTAAAGAAATCTCTTTTGACCTGAACAGGATATCATCATAACCCTTGACACAGACGTGGTAAAGCTCCAATGTAACATAAACGGTTTGTTTTCCATATGAACACAAACTCCTTGCAGTAATATCTGTACACAAAACAAAAACCAAATTGTGCTTGGGTACTTGACCAAAAAACCAGCAATTCCTAAGACCACATCCACCTGCACATAAAAACCTGTACTAAACACTGACATTTTGAACTGAATTACAAAATGGTGGAATGCTTTCAACAATAGAAATGATATAGTAGGCCTTACTTTTTACTTATTGTATGCCTTCAGAAATGGAAATCTGTCTTCAAATGGCTTACCACACTGAAACAATCTTAAATCAAAATTACTGAGTACATAGGATAAATTTGAATACTTTCTAAGCCACATGACTAAATACAGTATACCCAATTCATTCACAACTTCCAATGCTTCCAGCATATTAAGCAAGGTTCTTTCTACTTGTATCAAACTAATAAGTAATGTGAAATAAGAGTGGATGCATGACTTAAAAACAACTAACATTTCCACTTTACCTAATAAGAAAAGGTTAATGTTCCTGGAATTTGCACCTTTTACAATATATTCCTGAGAATTACTAGATAGATTTCTCACACACAGCACCACACCCAAATTTATCACAAATTACACAAATCTGAAAAAAGACTTCACTACTATATTAATTTCTTAAATCTCATTCAATTAGGATTTCTTTCATTCATACAATTACTCCTGACATTTTTCCTTGTACAGTCACTACCTTTAACAAGAAAAATGTCTTAAAGCCATCAATCAAACTAAAATATGAACTCACTTTCCCTAGAAAATTGGTAAACTCATCCAAGATGCATATGCAACACCAAACCTTCAAAAAATTAAAAATCTTCAAAAAATAAACCTTCAAAAATTAAAAATTCATTCAAGATAACAGATATGCTGCACGTGAATATAAAAACCATTCATTAGGCTTAAACTTAACAAAATGAAAAACTGGTGATTTTTTTTCAGTTCCTGGGGAGACTCCAAGGTTGCAGCAGGAATCCTCATGTAAAACCACAGCCAACAACTGTAAAGGAAAATTACAAATTTCAGCACGACCATCAGCTGATCAAGTTGTGGTACGTACAAACTCTCAGACACTTCACGGTTACTCCTTAAAATTCTACTAAAATGTTCAATAAATTCAAACATGCAAAAATGTTGTTATTAATGCAAAAAAATCATAAATTACAACTCAAAATAGAAACAGAAAAACAGAAAATAATGAGGATTTTGATAGAATTCCTTTGAGGTACCTTTGTTTTAAACTTGACATTTACTGTTGGCCATAAGAAGGTCTGTCATATAAAACTTAACTGTCACTCTTGACCTGCAGTCTCTCCCCTAAAGCATTAAAACTATTCTTTCATAATTTTTCGATTATTCTCAGCGCATTTTCAACTTCATGCATAAACTTTTTGCTGGAGCTAAAATTTCCAGTATCTGCAATAATTCACACAATGAAGAAAGATCTTTTCTCATTTCTAACCAAGTGTTTACTTTCAACTTAAGAGAGCAGATTAATGTAAACATTTGGTTAATGTTTACATAACAGCATTTAAATTAGTTGAACGAGACTACGGAGTCACATTTATAGACTCTCTCATAAGGTTTTTCCAAAGGTTTTGTCCTTAAAAAAAGATGAAAACTGAAGCAAGGTAAAGTTAAAAGTTGGACAGCTAAGCAAGAAGGTGCCAAAGAGAATGTACGAAAGTAAGGTAGAAAGTGATGCAACTGGTGCAAACAAAAACAAACCAGATTGCTAACGGCAAACTAAAGTAAATAAAAATCAACACAGTTAATAAAGATATGTTGGTAACACTTTAAACTGACAGGAAAAGACAAAGCACTGCTGTTTGCTTCACAGCTCAACCAGTTCCCTTTCACCTATCGTTCTCATCCAACATTCCAACATCTCTTGAGATCGTCAGCAAGGCAGTTTTCAAACTCCAATTTATGACCAAATCCACAGGACCAAACCTATGAGTCTAAAAATCTAACTCCCTGACCTGATTAATCTACTTTACAGTTACTGGAATGTTGCTAGCACTGAAAAAGGCCTTCCATCTCTCATTTAAATTGTCAATACCTAAGAGATCCACATCTCTTAGAATCCACAGGTCCTATGAAAGTCAGTATGTATATCTGTGACTGTCAAGGTTGTCACCTCATCTAAGTTAATTAGGTGATGATACCAACTTCCACCAACTTAGTAATATACATATTATTAGTTCTCCTAAGTACTAAGGGCAGTGAAAATGCTCTTAGACCTAAAAGGCACCAAAGACTGTAAAGGTAGACTCCTGGTCCACTATCAAAAGACACTACCAGAAGGCAATGGAATTTTTGGAGACCAATCAATGACACACTTCAGCAAAAGAGAAGAGGGGAAAGTATCTTTGCCTACAGCTTTTCATCCTCTAAAGTACATACAAAGAGCCAAAAGATGACCAAGATGTGATGTCACATCTTAACCGTGATGTCACATCTTAACCTGATCATAGCTTATATGCATGTAGCACAAACACTTAAACAATGAACATAAAAATTCAATCATACTGTTTGACAACCTCAGTGAATATTTACACAAACTTTAATACTATAACAGAAGATGCCAATAGGAATCAAAGGGAAAAATGCAGTACTGGAGTCCAACAAAACTTGTACACATCAAACCAGACCAATAAGTTACATTTCTAAATTCTCAATGAGAAAGCCTACTTGAAGGTATACAAAGTAAAGATGTGAAGCAAAGAATCAGAGGGATGCTAAAAAGGACCTTAAGCAATACTTATAGTGTACCATATAAGGCTTACTTTCTGCAACACCTTCATATCATCTTCATCCCTTCAAATCACTTATAAAATACTAACACATCATCAAAAATCTAGCCTCAAAGTTGTCTGGCTTTCAACATGACCTACAACAATATATTATATGCTCTTTTAACATACGACAATAAAAGTACTTTGCTTTAAAATGGGACCAGAATGAGTATCACAACATAAGCTGTAACTTACACAGCAAAGAAATTAAATATTACTCATCACAGTTTTGGCACACTGGATTCATAAAGGCCTAGAGACTGAAAGGATTAACATACATGACAAAGACTCTCCATGTAGAAATGGTGCATTGTGGACACTAATAACTGCTGAACTAATTTACAAATATCATCATCAACATTTTTATGTCAACTTTGCACTTTCTGAGGTTAGACTCTCAACAGCTCTTTATTGGGCGAGTCGATAGAGCTGTGGATTAGCACTCGCTAGGCCCGAGTTCGAGTCTCCGGCCAGCTGATGAAGAGTTAGAGGAATTTATTTCTGGTGATAGAAATTCATTTCTCGCTATAATGTGGTTCGGATTCCACAATAAGCTGTAGGTCCCGTTGCTAAGTAACCAATTGGTTCTTAGCGACGTAAGATAAGTCTAATCCTTCGGGCCAGCCCTAGGAGAGCTGTTAATCAGCTTAGTGGTCTGGTAAAACTAAGGTATACTTAACTTCTCAACTCTCCTCTGTCTTGTATACTCCCTCCCAGACCTCCAATCTCAGCTTTTATCCTACATAAAAAACTACTAAACTTTATCCATATCATGGTATAAGTAAAAATAAACAAACATATTTCTAATAAGTTCATACCATAATGTCATAAATAAGCCATACCTATCAGGAGTATGAAATTAAATCTAGAAGTTATCCATTAACCCCACTGGTTAAGATTGGTTGGTAGACTGAGCAAAGTTCAGTTTGTAGAGAAACTGGAGTTGTTGTTGCCAAGTTGAACTTAAGACTCATGAATTGTTACTCCCATGGTCTATACCTGAAGATGGAGAAAAAAAGTTTTAATCGTGATCAATATTGTCAAATGTAAAGATAAATGGAATAGTAAATGACATTTACCAACTGCATTTTTACAATAACACAACACAAAGGAGTTACATACGAGGGCATTTGACATTCCTTTTACACATGAGAAACAACCTACAAAATATACATCATTCAACTTGTATGAGAAAAGACAGGAGTGTAAATGTGCATAAAAACCAAAGAAAAGGTCCCTTAAAGACCATTCCACTAATGAATTTGAAGTTACACTCTAAGTAACTCATAACTTTAGCAGCCGACAAGAAACAATCTCAGCAAACAAATACAATCCTATTAATACAAACTGGTTAAAAATATGTTCTTGACCAAAGGGGTTACAACACACCTACAGCATCAACCAGTGTGCCTAGGTACTTTGTATGCCGCTTGGGAAGGTCTAACTTCTCCCAGTTTATCATGATTGCCTTATCAAGACATGGTGAGAGTAGAGGGTCTAAATACCAGAGTAAACGTGCCCAAGGATGCCAGGATAAATTGAGAGTTAAGATAGTAGAGAGACATATCCCATATGTAAGGACCCATCCAAACAATACATAAACACTCAGAGAATACCCAACAGTTGCACCAAGAAGCAAATGCTGAAGGTGTTGGACAGCAAAACTGAAGAGAGGAAGTGGGAATGGAGGTGTAGTCAAAGAATAAAACATGGATGCTGCTAGGGACCAAAGGGATGATGCAAACATCCTTTAGAAACGCCTCCAGTACACCACATGAGGTGCACTGAAGGCACTATCCCCTATGGAATATTATAGGGTAATTCTATATATTAGCTCTGCGCCTGTTTTTAGCTTTTCAACTGGTTTTTTCTACACTTTTAGGGGTTCTGATACTGGCGGTGCATCTGTTTGTTGTCGGCCAATTGGAATGTCCCTTCACCGTGTTTAGTACTGGCCCGGGGGTGTTGGGTACCCATACGTTAACAAGTTCTTGCACTTGCTGGACGGGGTGTGAACCGTTCGAAACAGACGTACCCGTGCTCTGTCTTGTGAAGATCGCGTATGGAAACCCCTTATTGGATGGACTTTAGGGGTTAATTATAGGTTAATTACACTCGAGCACCAAAAATTAAAGGTATTTTCATAATTAGCAACCAAAAAACTGTAGAAAAAGTTGAAGTTAGAAGGCAGTCGCCGCCGCGGAGTTACTATATAGTTCTATCTTTTAAAGGTTATGTTAGAATACATCCCGATATTTTACTCATGACTTTTACAGTGCTCTAGAACTGGTGGGGTAGGGGGGCCAAGGTCTTTCCAAACAGCTAAAGACTTGGCACTCTGACCTATGTTAGGTTCGGTCAGGGAATGTTAGGACACAATCTAAAATAGCCTAGGTTAAATTTTCTTGTTTTGTAAGTTTTACCAATTATTACAGTTGACAAATATGAATTACACAGCTTTCACAACTAATTATGCCATGACTTAGCCTATGCACTTTCCACATATTTTTAATGGTGCACTGCACCAAGGTTTGGTTTTACCAAACCCAGAAACCCCTGATTTCCCACAGGGTTTCTCCATATTTGCTACGGGGGGTGGGTGCAAATGCGATAGGATAGCTAGCGTTTCCCCATTCTAAATAATTAAGTAGGCTATCATAGTAGCCTACCACTTCGGTCTTCAGCTGCTACATCAATAAGAGAAAAACTTGGTTAACCTCGACTAAGTTACTAACGAGCAACGATATTACTAGTTAACTAGAATACATACAGAAAATTGTTTAAGTGGTATTCACAAAAGCAAGACTATACAGATTGCAGTTTACCTTACTTTTACTTCAGTGAAAAATGGCCGGTTGCTGTAGCTACATGGTTGGTTCCTCCTTGAAGGCCTCTTTCGTTCTCATTTACACAAATACGTTTGTTCCATATGGTTATTTTCTCTCTCAGTATATTTCATTGAATTCAAATTTTCATTATTTTTCAATTTTTTTTTTTTTACCATCAATTCCATTTCTCGAGTGAAATTGTTGCCAGGGTAATCAGATGAGAAACATTAAGTCAAGATATCAATTACATGGTATTTGTCTTGACCCGTCGGTATGCTGATTAGCTATATGCATTTTGGCCCGAGCTAAATTATTTTAAAGCTCTTATAAGGTAATAGAAACTATTTTAATAATAAATAAACACAAAAGAGATCAAATGCACTCATATTGTCGAACTAGGTATGAACATTATTATCAATGTTTACTTTCGGAAAAATATAGCGAATAATTATGCCAATAGAAACCGTACTTTAGGTAATATTAGTTTTACTGGCAGAAAAAAATAGCAAGCGTTTGCAACACTGATACAAGTTTAGCTTAATTCCCTGAAATATGAAAGACACGGATTACTGTACTTTTGATATATATATATATATATATATATATATATATATATATATATATATATATATATATATATATATATATATATATATATATATGTGTGTGTGTGTGTGTGTGTGTGTGTTTGTATAACACTTCAATTTGCCTTCCTATTCAAATGAATAGTTTTTGTATTTTTAGCATATTTTTTTCAAGATCAACTAGAACATGATAAACCTAAATAGTAACAATTACGATCAATGCTCCTTTATATCTCCCTGACAAATGAACATGAGTTACTTCATTTTGTATCTTTCCAATATCCATTCATCAAAAAAGGCACACAAATACTGCTTTGCTTCAGTCTACCATTATTGTTTGCATTTCACATGCATTCATCGCAAGCCCTTCAGGAAACTGTGTGTGCCTGTAAGAATAAAAATATTCTTTTACCCTTGCTCTCCGCTGCTATTTGGCTCTGATAGTGAAACTGAAACATTAATTAATGAGGTATTTGTCGGTAAGTATAAATTTGGATGCAACAACTATCATCACCAATGCCGAGGCAAAGTCTTTGGTATAACTTGTATAAATTTTTTCAGTATTATTTATACTTTTTGCTCTATAATCACCAGTTCTTTCATTTATCACTCTAAAGATTCACTAGTCCATTACTATTCGAAACGATCACTTCTTGGATAGGTGGCCGTCAATGAATTCCAGGAATGTTCGCCACACTGTTGGTTTCTTGGTATAAGTAGCACTGGTGTTGAGCAGCGCTTGAATGGGGACCATCATAATAACCTAGACGCTGGGTCACCTAAGTTCCTGTGAGCATCTGGCATTTTGTGTCAGATACAAAACAAAGCATTCCTTAAAACCTTCCATTGTAGCCAGATTAGGGTGATCAGAGCACATCGTCTTATAATGGTCCCTGTTGGAGGGTAATGCCGTCAAGGCACCTCACACTTTGCAATGTAGACTTTGCTAAACGTGTTTGCAGCACCGCTTTGATCCCTAGCTGTACTGGTTTCTTGCCTTTCGCTTTATTTCCATCCCTCCTTCCTTTCTTTAATCTTCCTGTTCATCCTCCATAACTATTACTTCTTAGTACAACTTTGGTGTTTTCTCCAAGTTCCACCTTTAGATACTTGTATGTCGTTTCCTTTATTTTCTAGATCTATCTCGCTGTCCAACCACTCCAACTCCTTCTTTTTACTGTCTTAAGCGCTGGATGGCCAGTTTAACTTCCACTGGTGCTTATTCCATTGGTTATCTTTTACATTGCCTCAGTCTTCTGTCACTGAGTCTATAATAATAATAATAATAATAATAATAATAATAATAATAATAATAATAATAATAATAATAATAATAATAATAATAATAATAATAATAATTTTTTATTATTTGAAAATTAATCTTTTATATAACATGCAAAGACAGGGTTAAAAAATTGGTAGAGTCTCACAAAGTACAAGTTAGAGTTTTTAACCATTCGAACTGTCTAGTAGCAAGAGCCCGTGCCACCATAAGGCTGGTTTCACCTTCAGCAACAGGTCTTTTACTCCAAAACAAGTAAGATTAAGTCAGTCATTTCAATAAAATTTGGAAAAGCGCACTTGCTTTCATAAATGACACGTAAATAATGATGAAATTATGCTCTTACACATTTAAGATAATAACTAACCTAAATATAAATGAAAGGTCATAACATATTTCCCTTATTAACTTTTTTTGCATATACAAATTGTGTAGTGGAATAGTTGACAGCAAATGTACACTTGGGAGTGACCAGTCTATAAAGATGTCACAGTGTGAAGTTGATTATTTTCATTGTCTCTGAAAAATCTGTATTTATAGCAGTGTCAAGATGTATCACTTATGCCGGAGTTCATTCCCCCCGCAATTAAAAAAAAAAAAAACAGTTACCATACTCTAATGACCACGTGGAACTATTACCAGTAAAGCTGTTAACTGCCCCAGCCATCTTGTGAAAAAGCTTTATATATAAAGAGCTGTAAAAGGCCGTAATTGTAATTACCAAATCTTGTCCCGAGCGCCGAGGGAAAATTGGAGTGCTTATCCACAGCATGAACGCACCCTTTCATTGCCTGACTGCCTCCCAAAGGAGCTCCTCGGATGCGTTCCAAATGATTTCAATTTCCTGTTTTATTGATGAGTAACAGGCTAATTTACATGCAGATTAAGGCCGCTGTCTCCTCTATACTCGCTTAAATCTCAGAGAATTCGCAATGAAACACTAACGGGGTCGCGGTGCGGTTTCGTTCGGGTGATTGCTCATAGTTTTCCTCGCGTTTTTGCGCTACTCGGTTCTTTATTTCTTCAATACGGAAAAAAACAGTTAATATACGATAGGGCCATGCAGAGCGCCAATATTATGTTTTAATTTCACGCAAGGAAGAAGCATGTTCAGCATTGTCCCCTGTTAATCATCTACTGTTAGAGATGGTGAATCGTATTTACAAATTTATGTCGGGTAATAATTTTCCACTCAATAACCCCGTTTTCATTGAACCTATGGGATACATTTTTTATTGTTTTGATTTATTTTACAAATTACGTGACTGTTCATTTAGGATCGTCATAGATGTGGTTTCGAGCAGTCATGATACTTAGGCCTCTCTTGTCTAGGCTAGGCGGAACGTGCTATGCCCTCTATTGGGCAAAGCAACCTAGCCTCTCATCTAGAAAATGACTAGGTATGAATATGCTCGGATTTTTGTTTTATAATCCGTTATCTGGGCCTTGTTTTGGTAAAAAAAAAACCTACTATTACTATTATTTTTTTATTGGTCGCTTGTCTCGGTATTGACTAAAGGTGAATAAATATTAGTATTCTCAGTCGGATGTCTAGACCATGGTCTAGACAATGACTCGTCATGAGTACATTTTGTCGACTTCCTTAGTCAATATCTTAGCCAATGACGATGAGTAAATTATATTCTTCCTCATCGGCTGTCTGAACACCGCTCCCGGATGAATATATTGCCCTTTTCCTACTCGGTTGTCATGACTTAATAAAAAAAATCAGATAAACAAGAAAAATGCAGGAGGGGGTGACGAACCTGGATCCTGTCTTCCTCGTGCCGGTCCACGTGTGGTCTTGAGGACTAAGTGCTCTCTTCCCTTTAAAACGCTTATTCTATCTGGTCTCTCTTCGCCTCGAGCGCTTCTGAAAACTCATTTTATTCATAGGCGAAGGAAAAAAACCCGTTTCTTCTTTGAGTCAAATACATTTTTTTTTTTTTGCTTCGTAATGGTTCGCCAGCGAAACTGAATGGAGGTTAAGTATGCACTCGTGTCTGTTCTAGTCCACAACGAACAGTTTATAAAAATGGTTTCCATGGATTTTAATGTAATTTTGTGCAGGATAGTACTATTGGTCAATAGAAACTGATCAGATATTGAAAGGGATTCAGATTCTGATACGGAACCCAATTTTTTTTCGCTGACATTTTATGAAATAATTTTTATTTATTAATTTAATTTATTTATTTGCCTTTTTTTGCTAATGCACAAAATAAGCACGAAGGTCTTGATAAAAAAATAAAAAAAATATGTGAACCAAGATAATCTCTCAAGCTGCCAGTCCGTGTTAAAACTGGTACCTACATACAAGCTCTCGACTTAATTTTCCAACATTTTGCATCTCCTGAAAAGCAGCCACTGTCTAGGCGTTGCATTTCCGTGACCCACTTCTGTGGAATAGCCTGAGTGGTACTATGTTAGCTTAGTAACTCAGTCTCTCCAAAACTTACTTTGAATTACTTGGTGAATCAGCTGTCTCGTCTGCAAACTTCGGTGACGGATGGAGACTGTCTGATTTTGTTCCAAATTCCCTACTTATCGTACTCTTGATATTAGAGATGCCTTCTCCAAAAATCCGGGTTTTCTTGACCATGAACTATGAATCTCTCTCTCTCTCTCTCTCTCTCTCTCTCTCTCTCTCTCTCTCTCTCTCTCTCTCTCTCTCTCTCTCTCTCTGCTGTTTTAGGAGAAGACCTGTGTTTCAGTTTTATGTTTATATATATATATATATATATATATATTATATATATATGTGTGTGTGTGTGGGTGCGCGCGCGTGTGTGTGTGTATACATGTATAGATAGATAGATAGATATATGTGTGCATTCTTTCGTCGTTTTATAGCTCAAGTGCATAGCGTAAGTTAATCACTCATTCTCTTTTAACTGCTAAAGCCCTATAACCTCGAGATTGACTTATATATACTGTATATGTGAATCAGCGTCGCAGCAACCATCGTTTCAAGAAGCAGGAGATAAAGATGCGAAAGATTCTGTTTAGGCGAAAAAATCGCCATTGACCTGACTAGAAAAACCACCTTCATAAAAAAGAAAAGCTTTATACTCCCAGGGATTAAGGAACCGAAGAAAGGGGGTTAGAATATTAGCCCGGGAGGTAGGGTGGGGTGGGGAGGGGGAGACTGAAAGAGCTCCGGCTCCCTTTGTAATATCTTTGAGATTGGCCAAGGAGGAAAAAATAATCCAATACGGGGGTCGGCCTCCCGTCGTATATGGCAATATTCCGGTGTAATGAGGTTCTCCTAACACAGCCGACGACCCAAATGGAGAGAGCTGGGTCAAGCCTTATGGCCAATTAGCTTAGCCCAGGTCTCTCTCTCTCTCTCTCTCTCTCTCTCTCTCTCTCTCTCTCTCTCTCTCTCTCTCTCCCTCATTTTATATGACAATCTATCTTTCTGTCAGTCTGTACGCAGCTTGCACACTTTTGCGCAAATGTGTATGCCCGCATTTCCAAACGCTTTTGTTTCTAACAGAGGTCCCGAGATCCGACAATAAATGACATGGTCAAGATACCTCTCTCTCTCTCTCTCTCTCTCTCTCTCTCTCTCTCTCTCTCTCTCTCTCTCTCTCTCTCTCTCTCTCATGAACGTCAATACAAAAGAACTGTCATGAACAGCGCCCCCCCCCCCTTTTTTTTTCGGGCACGAGTAGCCTCGTTCCTTCAGATTCCTCATTTATTCCAACTTCAGGACGACTGAACTTGTAGTCATTGAGAAATTCCAGCGAATTATCTCAACCAAACTTAACTCATCCCCAGGTAATCGACGAAAACTATGGGTCCTTGGATTAAGCTTGCCGTGAGTTACGTCGAAATATTTTTTTACGAATAGTAATGTCTTCTCTTTTACTCATATGAAGTGTAGAAAGTCGAATGAAGATGTACATGGGTCAAGCGTAGGAAGGACTGTGATGTTGGGTATCAAATGTTTATGAGATCTATCTACTACCTGTACACTCAGGGATATATATATATATATATATATATATATGTATGTATGTATATATATGTGTGTGGGTGTGTGTGAGTGTACTATATGTATGTGTATATACATATATATACCCACATTTCTCGCCAGTAGTTTCTCGCATAAAAATATATCTTATCAACACGTTCATGACGCTTATGCTTGAATGAGGAATTGCTTCCGTTCGGCATAAGGAACGCAGCATAACGAGTGTCGGGGTTTACCTTTAATGAGCTGTCATGAATCAGGGCGGCACGGCGATCACAGAGAGGGGGAAATGAGCGTGAAAAGGAGAGAGAGAGAGAGAGAGAGAGAGAGAGAGAGAGAGAGAGAGAGAGAGAGAGAGAGAGAGAGAGGGGGTGGGGGTGGGAGGAGGAATGGTAAACGTTGAAAGTTGAGAGAGTAATGAACGGGGAAAAGGGAACATGAACTTTACGTCTGCGCAAAGAGAGAGAGAGAGAGAGAGAGAGTAAAAGAAATTCGAGAAAAATACAGGGCAAAGGATTCCATTTCTCGCAAATAAAGAGGGGAAAAGTTATTCCGAACACGGAAAAATACAAAAGTTATTTTTTTATTGGGCGGGGAAAATAGCGCTAAAGCTTCAGAGGTAAGAGAGGAAGGAAAGCGAGTGGCTGATTGACTGATGGATTGGTTTAACTAGATTAGGTGAAAACATCAAAGGCCATACATAAATAAATAAATTATGTATATATATAATATATATGTATATTTATATATATCCATATACCCATATATATATAATATATAATATATATATATATATATATATATATATATATATATATATATATATATATATATATATGTATATATATGTAAATATACTGTACATACAAATATATATTTACATATATATTTACTTATATATGTATATAAACTTATATTGTATATATACTGTATAAACAAAACACACACACACACATGTGGGTTTGCGTGAGTGCTTATAAGTGTGTGTGTACATATTTATGTATGTGACTGTGCACGTGTGTATTGCCTGCAGAACAGACAAGCAAAACCAAGTATAAACAAATTTTCCTATCTCCTGAATAACTGGAAAGGGGAATCCATCTATGACTGACAGTGCGTTTTATCCCCTTGTCAAAAACACCTAGACCCGTTCTCCATCAGAATATCTGTCTAGCTATCTATCTACCCATCTATCTAGACTATTCCATACCTGTTCCAGTCGTAACTGGAAAAACAGTGTAAGTTAAGGAATAAATAAAGTTGGTGTTCGTTCAACAGTGTAAATTGCGAGTTAGGAGGTCTAGCAATATATTGTATACTCGTTTAACTTAGTAAGATAATATTACAAAATCACAATTAAGAGGGAAAGTTAGGTCATTCTATTTGCTTTCAGGCACAGTATCAGCTGGTTGCATATTCGGCTTTATTGACTACAAACACTGAAAGCCAAAATGATATCCAAAGAATGTCGTTGGCAACAAAAGTCCTATCATAAAACTACTTAACTCTGTCTCGGTTGAATCTCCAGTAAACTCAAAGAACATTTTGAGGGTTTCGAGTACTTTAGTTCTTAAATCGCATTGAAAAGGCTTTTACTCAACCACTGTGTCGGTTTTCGGTCCCCACTGTGATCTCTTGCCACCCCCACCAGACTACAGCGATCTGCCACAAGTTTCAGTAACCATCACGGGAGGATATGAGCCCATGGCGCATCGATCCTAGTACTGAACAGATTCGCAACATCTTGTGCTATCTTACAGCAGCGGCAGAGAAACAACAAGTGTTCTAAAAAGCCTATGAAAGATGACCAACGACGGAGGCAACAAAACTTCATCCAAAATAAATTCTTCTTGAGCTGCAGCAGTGCTGCAGCAGCAGCAGCTGCAGCAGCAGCAAAAACAGCGATATGTTGTTCCAAATCAGAACTGTAAAAGCAGCAGCGACAATAATATAGATCGTCTAGAATCTACCGTGGAAAAACAGCAGTAACAGAAGCAGCAATAAGCCCAAGATCAGCAAAGGTGGAAACAATGATGTATCACCCAGAATCCCTTCCTGTAAGATCAGTTGCAGCAAAGACAATGATATGTCGAGTGTCCAAAATCCCAGCGGCAAAAGTTGCGTTATCCAGAATCTATTCTGCAAGTGTACCAGTGACAGAAATTTTACATATCGTCCCAAACTCCCCTCTGGTAGAGCAGCGGCGACAAAAAATTCCCTTTACAATAGCAGCAGTAAGGAAAAAAATCCAGACGGAATAATTAAATTATGTGGATTTCTCAACGTAGAAGGCTTCATTTGCTTCCATATAATCGCAGTTTCACGCATGCTCAAGCTTACAGTATATACTTTGTATGTATAAAGTATATACTGTACTTTATAGATACACAGGCATATGTTTATAAACTGTAAGTTCTACTGTGAGAAAGTGTGCCTCTGGAAGTGTATAAGTTTTGTCTGTATTGAATACTGTGCTAAGCATACTAGTGCTTACACGTATACTTTACAAATGAGCATTGTTACGTGATCACTATAAAATACAGTACTAAACGGACACAAAAATGATCACGCATTTACAGAAGCGGGATGGCGCCTGCTTGTTCCTTCTCAGATCCTTCGGAAACGTCGATCCAATTACGTTTATGAAATCACCCCCTTTCGTCAGGCAGTAAACACCTTAAAGTGGCGCTCGATGGTGATAGTTTAACGAGATTCGAGAGGAGGAATGAATATCTTCGGCAAAAGCAGAGAGAGGAAGGATGGGCGATAGCAGTGGCGCATCCTCTGGTTGGGACCGGTGGATGATGGAAAGAGGAAGGATCGAAAACCGGAGAAGAGATAAGATTGGAGAAGCATGCGAATAATGGGGAGAGAGAGAGAGAGAGAGAGAGAGAGAGAGAGAGAGAGAGAGAGAGAGAGAGAGAGTAAATGGGAAGAGTAAATCTTAGAGATGAGAGAATAAGTATAGAAAAGATTGAGAAAGAATAAAGAGGAAGTTTGAGAGAGAGAGAGAGAGAGAGAGAGAGAGAGAGAGAGAGAGAGAGAGAGAGAGAGAGAGAGAGGAGTAAGAAGTTAGAATCATCCGAAATATGGATCAAGCACAAGAAAAAGAAAAAGAAAGAAGGGAAGTGAGATATTGCAAATCATGCAAATGGCGGAGCATTAAGGAATACTGAAACTGAAGAAACGGAAAATGAAAATTAGCTAATAAAATCCCATCCTCTCTCTCTCTCTCTCTCTCTCTCTCATTCCTCTGATCTTGAGAATAATGCAAAGGACCCTGACATGACAAGACAACTGATACCCTGGGAAAAACTGATAAAACGACATAAGGACATAAAGGTTGTTGGTCCTTAAAACTATGAAAAATATATATATATCAAATTTATTTCCATACTTTAATACCAGTCGCTCTGCCAAGATAGAGAGGGTCTCTGTTTCACTCTACTGACTTCTCGGGTCTCACTGGAACCCATTACTTCCAACGTCAGACAGTTAAAATCGGTCGAAAGTTTGTAAAGGTATTGATAATTCGGATGAAGTTGCTGGCGCCCTTGCCAGCAGTACGATGACAAACCCCAGCGTTTTTGAACTTAACTGTTCGACTTAATGAATTGATCGGAACGATAGAAGAGATTATCAAGCGAATAATGGACGATTAAGTCTGTAAAGCTCGTAATTACTTAAGGATCTCCCCGTGAGAGGATAACTTCTGGCCGACCAGACGAGAGGTAAATCCAGTTTAAAGAAAAGGATTGTAACAGGATATATGTGTGTGTGTATGTGTGTGTATATATATATATATATATATATATATATATATATATATATATATATATATAATGTATACTATATGTTCTAATCTGAAACAACCATTAAGCGTTGGTTAGCAATTTTACAGCCTTTTGCGTTACTTGAGCATAAACCCTCGTGCATGTGCACCACTCGTGTTTTTACGCGTTTTGGAAAGGGTCGGTGTACTATGGAATTTAATTTTGCCGTAAAACTGAAAATTTGAATCATAAAATTGCAATTGAAATCATTTTTTATTAATTGTATCGTCAGAAGAAAATTTAGATTAATAATAATAATAATAATAATAATAATAATAATAATAATAATAATAATAATAATAATAATAATAATAATAATAATAATAATGAAATCATGTTTGTTTGCACTCTTGGTAGAAGTCGGAAAGTTCAGTTTCCTCTTTTCATCCGAATTTTAGATATTATTTTTTCAGTCAAACAGTAGCATCCCCTTTACAGAAGTATGTGGAGTAAAAGATTGGCAGAGTACAGTAGGTGCAGCATGACTTAAGTTATATATATAAGTCTACCATTATTTACCATTGGAAACTCGTTTTCTATGAGTTTTAGGAACGGAAGAAAACTTTTAAATGATACACTCCAGTCGCTTGGGAGAAGAAATACATATTGCGTACATGTGTTTTTGTCATATTTTTAACCAGAATTCAGCTATTTTTTTTCGGGAGATCTAAGTAGTAGTTCCGCGGCGGCGATTTCCTTCTAACTTAACCTTTTCTACAGTTTTTTGGTTGTTAATCATGGATTTACCTTCAATTTTTGTCGCACGTTTGCAATTAATCTGTAAATTACCACAGAACTTCATCCAACAAGGTAGGGGACCCGATGGGAATGCTGGGTTATGGGTGGGGTGTTACTACCCTACAATTTGGGCGACCCCTAGGGAAAGCGGGGTTATGGGTGGGGTAGACCACGGGTAATGAGATAACACCCAAAATTTACTGTTTACGGCACTACAGAGATAAAAAAAAAATCCAAACAAACAGAAACAACAAGACGACAATGGTAGCCGTTACATAAACAAAAACTTCCACTACTACTGCTATTTCGAATGCTCCCACGCATGCGCAATATATCTATAGGGGAGCTTTTGGTACACAGTCCGACTCCTCACTGAGGAAAAGAGGACCGGGGGAATAATGTTCGTTTCCGGTTCTCCTAAAGCTTCAATTTACGTCAAAATACATTTAAACCCCCCGGTGCCAGTACTAAACACGGCGAAATACATTTGAACCCCAGGTGCCAGTACTAAACACGGCGAAAGGGGTTTCAGGAGGAATTGAGAATTCTCTCCCGTCGTTGGAGGGGGTGTGGCGGGTATTCATACGCGTCCCTCACAAGTCCTTCCAACTATTGCACCCGCCCGTTTGCGTTGGAACGATTCATAACTCATAAGTAAAGTCGTCAGTGTTGCCAATTTAGAGCTTTTCGCGCTAGATTTGGCGCGCTTTCAATTATTTCGGCGCCCAAAAGTTTTCGTTTGTCGCTGGCGCCTTTTTTTTTCTTTAGCGCTTTGTAAGGAAAGAGGATTTCTACATTAAATAGTATTCTTGCCATTAAATATGGATTGAAGAGGCGCGGGCAATGTTACTATCAATGTGAACTTCCAAGTGATGTCAAGAAAATTTTAAGTCTCGAAGCTTATGAAAATGAAGATGCAGATGAGGACTTTATTGGAATGTTAGAAGACTTCTAAATTTAGCAGAGCCACGTAAGTGCAGCATAAGCTTTAATAATTACTTTTTACTTTTTATTTGGCGCTTTTTTTAGTGCATTAATTAGAAAGTCTAGCGCCTTTTTGGTGCCTCTGCGATCCACTTTTAGCGCTTTACTGTCAAATCAAGTTGGCAACACTGAGTTTAAGTCGTTTCAAATCAGTACACCGGCTGGTTCCTTGCTGGACGTACCCTAAATCCTGTAATATCATCTTTGGCCGTTTCCTGCGTAAACTCGTACGTCAACTACCGGAAAATTAACGTATGTTGTTACAGCAATTACGAGGAGTTAATTCAGCTAACCGGATTTTAGCCAGGCTGGGAGTCCCTAAGGTAAGTTTATTGGGGCTCTATTTCTTAGTGTACCGGATTATGTTTTTTCCAGATTATTTTATGAAACCCGAGCTTAGTACATCTCCGTGCCTGTTTTTACCTTGAAGGTAAAATTATTTTATGAAACCCGAGCTTAGTACATCCCCGTGCCTGTTTTTACCTTGAAAGTTTTTACCTTGAAAACTTTTTTTTTTTTTTTTGTACACTTTTAGGGCTGCTGGTGAGGGAGGTGGTGTTTTATTTTTGTTGGTCACATGTTCTTTGTACCTGCCCGTTACCGGGCTGTATTCCCCCGTAATTCTTTACAAAAGGTCCGCATCAATATTTGGGGTTTGTTTGATGTGTTGGGTTGTGCCGTTAAGGGGGGTCGCAGAGGGGCGAAGCCCCCCTCGCTAGGCCTAGGTAGGGGCACGGCGCCCTAGGTTAGGTTAGGTGGTTGTGTTAAGTTACTGTACATGTTAAGGGGTTTTGTATTATTTTAGTAAGGTCAAACAGCAAATATTGATGCGGACCTTTCGTAAAGAATTACCTATTCCCCGTTTCCTCGCTACCCATTCTTGTTCCTAACGCTATCTGCGGTTGCGCAGGCCACCTCCCACGCCCCACTTGCGCCATTCCTCGCTATCCCCCGCTGGTGGGGCACGTGAGGAACTTTCTCCCTCCCTTTCAGCCGCTCCCTCCCACCGACGGATGGCTCCCTGGCGTTTGCCTCCTCCAGGAAAGTTAGCGAACGCTTCCACAACGTAAACATGTCCACACCATTTCTATGTTCTCCCATACCCAAAACCCCGATTTCCCACAGTCCCCCTTTACCAGTAGAGTTAGGGGGCAAATAACAGTTGGCCGACAATAAACAAACTCACCTCCATTATTAGCAGCCCTAAAACTGTAGAAAAATCCAGTTTCCAAGGTAAAAACAGGCGCGGAGCTAATACCGTCTTTTCGCCAAACCTCTCTCTCTCTCTCTCTCTCTCTCTCTCTCTCTCTCTCTCTCTCTCTCTCTCTCTCTCTCTCTCTCTCTCTCTCTCTCTCTCTCTCTCCTGAAATGGATGAGAAGAAACTATTTCATGTCAGTGAGAAGGAGACCACAGCTGCATCAAAATAATGCTGAAAGTCTAGCTGGCCAAAACCTGACGGCCACATTCTGACGAGAAACACCATTGCCTTTAGGGAATGCAAGGTACCTGACTGGCGCAGTTTACAAATTCGAATTCGGAGGCGACGCGAAAGCCTCTCGTTCCTTCTGGAGCATGAGTGGTTTGCAAATTTAAAATAAGAGTAGGCGTGAAAGTCTCTTGATATGAATTGCATTAGACAAAATGACTGCAAGGCCATTGGGACTGTCTCTGGAGATGGAGGATTTCATGGAGAAGGAATATCTGGCCTGTAAAATAGGTTACTCATCATTTTTATGAACTGTTAATTTTGTGGTAAATTTTCATTTTGGATGCTGGGTATCAATATATCTTTTGGCTGCACTTTTCTGTATATTGGAGTATAATGCCATTGTAGATCTAGTGTAACCCTACAGATGGCCATGGGTTACTGGCTGAAACAGCTGTCGGCGTAAGAATAAATAAATAGAACAACATGGTAGGAGTTTATATTTATCTTTCAGCACTGAAGACAGGAAAAGCTATGTCTATCTATATATTTATCTATCTGTTCCTCTGCCTATCCATTTATACATGTGTGTATGTATAATGTATATATATATATATATATATATATATATATATATATATATATATATATATATATATATATATATATATGTGTGTGTGTGTGTGTGTGTGTGTGTGTGTGTGTGTGTGTGTGCAGAGAGTAGGAGCAGTACAAAAACATAATTTGTGTAATCCTTTCTTTTACTTATTTTCTGAGAATTAAAAAAGAGCCGAATTATAAAGTCCTTTAGTATTAACCCAACCTAAATTAAAGAATATTAATATAAATGAAAATATGACTAAAAATTTACCAATAACACTACTATAAAGGACAAGGTTCCTGTAAGCATTCATGTAGAGGAGGGGAAAAAATAGTGCAAGTGCCCCAAGAGATTGTTTTCAATAACGATCTTTTTGTTCTTCTCAGCTGAATCCCTAGTGGGAGTCGCTGTTATTAGTGAGCCCCCTCCTTTTGTTTCTGTCTTGAACGACTCATTTCATAATTTGTATTGGCAGATGTTTAGGATAGGTGCCCCTCCTTGCTGCAACCAGCTCCCTATTTATTCGGGATTGGGACCGCACTGAATTGGGCTGACCTGTCCCTTCCGCCCCCAAGTGGCTAAATTAAGTTTTATAAAATAATTAAACAATGACTTACAAATGACTAAGTTTTTTTTTTTTTTTTAATTCTACTGTTCCGTTGCTAAGCATAATTTCTGGTGTCTCTTAAGGCAGTCAGTGCAATGTTGTCAGTTTCTTACTGATACTTCCTTGGGCTCTGACATCCGAGGTTTCGAATGACGTTGGTAAAACGTTTAAATATAAAGATCAGCTATCATCCTACTTATGCTACAGCTTTGCTTTCAAACTCGAATGCCCCTTTTCACAAAGAGGGAGACTATTTCTGTCACTTCCAGTGACGCTGAGGATTTTGAACGTCTCAAAAACAAGAACACAGGTGAAGTCAATGATATATGATTGGAATACTTCATGCACTTTTTCTGTCTCCTTTTTAACTACAGAATCCTTGAGAATGGGCTTTGATGAGGAGGAGAGAATATCAGGAATATAAGGACTGAATACAAATACAGAACAGAGAGGGGAATACAGAGGCAGCGGATGCCGACGAGAGAACAAAAAGACATTGTTGTCGTATTTATCACACAGATAAGCTGTGTGTGATAAGAAGGCAACAGCATGCACCAACACCGTGCTCCAACTATAATCATGTCAACCCACACTTGCAGAGATATTTGAATTCAGAAATCATGGGTATAACTAATGTATGAGTAGCGACATCATAATGACTTTGACGTGTATGCTCATTATGCGAGATAAAGACCCCTACTGGTTTCCTTCATGTGTTAACAGAACTGCAACAGATGACAGACTATATCTAATCTCTGTCATTCAGACAGAGATTAGATATAGTCGACATTCATATAGAAAATTTCTGAACTGGTTTCAATTGCAGGATCGGTTCTTCTGTGCAGAACCCAGGGTAATGTTGCACTTGATGAAATGGATAATTAAAAAAAAAGATGCACCTGGTGAACAAGATTAAATAATGTTGCACCTGATGAACAGGATAAAGCAAGGATGCACCTAATGAACGTGATTAAATTACGTTGCACCTGGTGAAAAGGATAAGTTAATGATTCACCTGGGGAAAAGGATAAAACAAGGATGCACCTGGTGAACAGGAATAAATAATGATGCACATGGTAAATAGAATAAGACAGTGATGCGCCTGTTGAACAGGATGAAATAAGAATGTACCTGGTGAACAGGATGGATTTCATTTATCACAAAAACAAACTACAAATGTGTCAAACGACATTGCAAAACCTTACTAGAATTCAGTATTTCTTCAGAAATTGTTTATTTAAATCAAAGTGTTAATGAACAGTATGGTATATCAGCCAGTCTTTACTTAAATTCTTATGATGCGTGAATATAGATAACAGTAGTCCAATAAGACATAAAAATAATAAAAGTAATATCTGTAAAAATACTGAATTTTAAAATGGTATAGACGTATCGTTGAATTGCAAATTTGTAGTTTACTTTTGTGATCAAATATACCTTATCTTGTTCACCAGATGCATCTTTGTTTGATCTTACAAATACATACCAGTGGTTCTCAACCTGGGGGGGCGTCAGCAATTTCCAGAGGCGGGGGCCGCGAGCCCTAGAGAAAAATAGAAAATTCTCTAATTATATTCGTTATTCTCTCAACAAGAGTCGCTAAGAAACAGTGTCAAGTATTTCAATAATTCATTACCAAAAGAATACAAACGGCCCTCCCCTTTCTCTTTTTGTTTCCCATTTTCCTTTAAATCTGGGAGGGAATTTTCCTCCTAGTGCAAGGAGGGCGTGAAGGGACGGACCAACTCTTAGAGGGGACGTGGTAATGAAAAGGATGAGAACCGCTGCTCTACACCATCCATAGTTCCTCCGGCTTTTACTAATTGATCCACACTGCTCTCTTCCTACCAAGCCTCCTGTGCCTAGTCTCATTCTCGCAATCATAATTCTTCCACAAACATAGTGGCAGAGCTGTCCAATGCATATTTACAGACGTGTATGTATGTGCATATATATGCATATGCTTTTCTTTTTTTATTCCGGTGGGTGTTCATTGAAATTTTTAACAAGACGAATTAGACACAACAATTTTATTTAGCGTATGAGATCATTTTTTTTCCTGAGCTCAAACAACAAAAGCAAACGGAGAACTGAAGCAATGAGTTTAAAAAAATTATAAAAAAAAAAACAAAGGCCTGAAAGGTAGCTAGTCCTACACACGTATCGGACGAACCGAAGAAACCGCCCCTGCCTTTTCCCCGCTCCCTCACCCACCTTCCCCCCTTATAACTTATATAAACAAACAGCCTGCTTGACTCGACCTCAGTTACTTGCTGGCGTTCTGAGTAACTTATCGTTGGTACTTCAGGTAAGCATAAGTATTCTCTCTGCTTTTGACTGATTTTTCAATAGGCGCAGCGTTCATCTGTGAATGCAAAGTGTTGACTGGTCCGCCCAAGAACTATAGGTCTCTCGAGTTTGTCTGTGCTATACGGATACGAACTGGACTTATGACCATGGGGTGGATTTGCGAAAGATCTTTCCAGTGTTTTGGGGGGCGAGGTTGGCGACTCGTGTACTCTATCATTTCTCATAATCAATAAATAGAAATGTGGTCCATTTCCTTAGTCTCTTTATTTAAGTAGCATCAAGCAATGATCACTGTCAACTGAAGCAGACAAAACAAAATAAATAATTGCTTTACAACATGATAATATACATTATGATTATATAATTCCCCAATCAAGAATCTAAAAACATGTTTAAAGCTTTGCTCCAAAGTCCAGAGAAACTCTGGACCTTGCTTTGACTTGACACTTGAGTAATATTTTTTTGCTGACTTGGTCTTGCTTATTGTTGCATCGATTTACAGTAGATACTCAAATCTTTTGGTTGTTTAACGTAGATTATAATATATTTATTCATACTCCCTCTATTTTTTTTCTAATACAGACATTATCATTCTTTTTATTTGCTATGCAAGTTCCTGGCACTGTGACCTATTCCAGATGTTTGTTAAGCTCATTTTTGGTAGAAACAAAAGTAAAAATGAATATATTCCTCTGACCCACTTCACTAATAATGGAGTCACGGAGTCATGTTGGCGACCGGTGTCTGTTATCGCAAAATGGTGGGCTGTGGTTATCAGATAAGTTTCTTCACCGGAGTGAAGAGGGTGACTGATAAAGCGTTATCTAAATACTGGTAGACGAACGATAATGGTTCTATTTTTATAGGAGCTGGAGAGACAAACAGATTATGAATACTGAATAAAAGGTATGATAGGTGATAGAGATGGCAGTTTCACTGAAAGAAATTTATGACGTTGCAGGATCCGGTTATCAAATGAATAAAACACAGTCGAGATACTATAGATCTCAGTTCCATTAAGGCGAAGACGGAGTCGCTTCAGTCATTCAAGATAAACGCAGCTGAAAGGAAGAAACAGAAACATAAAAAAAGGATGATGAAAACGTTTTGGAAATAAAAACCTATATCAAATAGCAGCACAATTTTTCCCACTTTTTTATTATCTAAGCCAAATTGAGCGTTCTATAGATGGTTTTATAAAGGAATGTTCATGAATTGTCATGAATAAACGCGGGAAAACAATAGCTTAACTGATTGACCTTGAATTATTCAGCGTCACAGCTGACGGGGTCACTGGGCCAGTAATATTTTTCGTTCTACTCTTCCTGTGTTAAGAAAATAAATCACACAATATTCATGATGAATTTAAAATTCTAACACAATAGACTAGCGACCCGGTCCAGTGATTCGCAAAGGGGAACGTAACCCCCTGCCGACCCTGGGGTTGATGAAACACAAGGAGATTTAGGGAAGCTTGCATAATTTCAATGAAAACGATTCGAACTATTTCCGTCTGCGTCTAGAGAAAAGCCTAACCCGGTGTCAAGCATTGATGAGTGGAGACATAAATCAAGGAGTTTCTCTCCAGGATCGGCCGTAGCTGTAATTCCTTGGCTACGGCTGTAGCAAAATGAAAATTAGGAACGATGTAAGATGTAGGTGAGGAACAAATTTCACACCATCAGGAAACTTCTGAAATCATCTGAGCATCATGAAGTCTTGGTACCATATATCTACCTTGCCTCTTTTCTAGACCTTCTCCCTGAACAGCAATGAATTCCACTTCTCTGGCTTTTCTGCGCAATATATTGTGAATATTTTACTATAGAAATGTTGGAAAGTTGCCATAAGGGCTTAATAATTTTATCAATATGCATTGTTAGAGCCAAGACCAGTTTCCCTCCTAGTAATTTATGCAGTTTTAGAATCGAGACAGCTGTTACGTTGGCTTTTTTTACTCTCGGGCTTTATATTTTGCGTGCCTTTTGTCTTTGTTCATTATTTTCATTTCTGAGAATTCACATTTCCCATCTGCCATCACCTGAGGGAACAATTTCAATGAAATTTTCTTTTCAGTGAGGGGCCGAAATAATGTGAACACTTTACTAACTCTTGTAAATCTCTGAGGACAAGAATATGTTCACGTATTGCTTGTCTATACGTATGTATGTATGTATGTATGTATGTACACAGATCTATCTATATATATAAAGGCATGAGAATGAGTGAGTGTTTAATTATCTCTAAGGCATGAGAATGAGTGAGTGTTTAATTATCTCTAAACACTAATGAGGTTATACTTATGCGGCCACAATGATTATTTAAATTTTTTTTTTTTGCATATAGAACATAGTAAGAAACGTTCAAACTTTAAGGCTGCATATATTTTCAGTATAATAAATGTACAGCACTATATTGGAGTCTATGTAAGACAATGCCGCAGTATGCAATCAGAATTTTAAGACCAGCATACAGCCCAGTGGAAATTACACCTTTAATAACCCTGTTACCACAATTTAAGTCATCTCTTGTAGTTCATATAAACTTTTTTTTTTTTCAGGGATGTCTTGTCATTGCTCAGCACAAAAGTTAATTCCATTGGTTTGAAATTTGACCACAGCAATGAACTGAATAACCAGAGGAGAGTCAAAATTCCTTGAAGAGACAGTATGCCTATTGTGAAGTGTCCTGTTCCTGGCTGTGACTACGTCACTGATGACCTTGACGCTGTGATCGTAGCTGCACTCCTCACAACTCATGGGACTGTACACGCTGCAAGGACAATTCCTCTTGCCACAGAAGTGAGGAGACCCTTTATATCGGCAACTGGGGCAAGTGAAGACTGGTCTGACTTCAAATCAAAGTGGTCTAAATATGTAGAAGCCACAAAAATCACTGGCCAGGAAAGAGTGCTGCACCTTCTGGAATGTTGCGATGAACCGCTACTCAGAAACTTAGCAAGCTGTGAAGGTGGGACACTTACCGAGAAGTCGGAAGAAGAATTATTAGCTGCCATCAAAGAACTTGCTGTGCGAGAAGATAGCCTTGTAGTGCCAAGAGATGCACAGGACAGCAGTCGTCAAGATGACAAAGAACATTGCACATCTTTAGATGGGCAACAAGGTATGTAGAGACTTGTGGTACTATGGAAAAGCCATGGCAGACTATAAAATGTACACCAGTACTGTAGTATAAGATTTGTTTCCAACACCTGCTGCAAACTCTGACATCCACCTCAGTATATCAGTCTTCTTGTGCATTACGCAGATTTTGTTTTGAAAGTTAAAACTTAAAAGGGAAGTAACAAGAGACAAAAGTAGTGAAGAAGACTTCCCAGTCAAGTTTTCCTTCTACTCTTACCTAATTCTACTATTATCCAGTTAATCTGCTGTAATACTGCCTCACGACTGAAATGTGTAGATCTGAACGGTATAAGGTTTCCTTACAGAGCAATGCATCCACACTGCAGTAAAACGTCATAAACACACGTCGGTAACTTATTTGCAAATTAAGAAAAGCAACGATGAGAGCTAAGAATAAATGTCTTCCGTCTTGTGGCTTGTTAACAGCAGAGTAAATCTGTTAATTAATTTTTTTTTACCCATTTTGCTCTGGTTTCTGAACTGGTAACAACGTCCTCCTTCATCATAAAAGTTTTCAAAGTTTTTAAATGAGTTTGAGACGAAACTAATACAGTTTATCATTCCCATTTCTTTTGTGATCTCATATTTTAAGAGAATTTTCAGTGTGGGACAGAACAGAAATGCACTCAATTCCATAATCTAACACAAATTAACTTCACGCCAGTGTATGCAATACGATCCCAGACATAAATTTGTATCATTGACAGTTATATGCAACTTATAATTTTATTTTTTGCAGGTGATTTACCACCAGCCAATGGTACTGGTAACCCAGAGCCTCTGGGGAACACAGGGCAAAATCGTAAAGAACTGCTTGATAAAAACAGCGGTCAATGCAAAGCAAGGAAAAACAGGAGACACGGGAAATACAAAGGAAATGCAGTTAACAATGGAACATCAGCTAAAGTACAACAGACTGCCGACATTCAAAAGATGGTGGAGAAAAATGGCAATGAAATGGAAGTGAGTGTGGAAGATACAGACTGTAAAAGTCTTCGGGTCACGTATGAAGTGCACCAAGAACTTGCTACAGAAAGGCAAGAGGAATTGTTCATTAAACTTGGACTGACAAAATATTTGAAAGAAAGAAAAATTGCCCTGCAGGAAGCGATGAGGCAGTCCTCTCACAAGATCAGTTGTATGAGTGACATACCGTGGCATGTTCTGTCTAAGATCATGATGCTAGATTGGAGGGGGAGAGACGACATTATTTCGCCTGCTATCGAAAACAGTATTTCAACTGACCAAACTGTACAAGAACGTGGTAAGGACTTCATTGATGATATGGAGGAAATATTTTCTTTAATAACAGATAATACTTCACCAAATGTTCTTTCCTCAGTGCCACACCCCATGGATGTTCTTATTGCAGTCATCTTGTGTTCGTCGAACTTCTTAAGGCAAATTATATGTGAAAAGCTATTTATGTGCAAATTAAGCATCCCTTTGGTTATACCTTCAGTCTTGAAAGAAGACCCTTTGTTTCTTCTTTGGGCTTTAAGAAGCACTGTTGCAGAATTTAGGCTTCCAAGTGGAGACCTTTGTGAAACGTCAGTTGTCAAGCATCCAATCCCGATTGTGTCATGTCTAAGGGTAGGAGAGATTCCACGATCCAAGTCAAAATTCCTTAATGAAATATTAAATGATCAAAGTCACCCTACTTTCTTTCATCGAGACTGCCAAAATGGAATGAACACAAGGATTCTCTCAGAAGGGGCGTTAGAAATTGCATGGTACTTTCCCCCACAGCAACTGAAGAATACTGATCTAACTGATAATGTAGTTTTCATGAACCTTCGTGGTGATGAGAATTCAGCTAAGACAGCCAAGAGCATGGAGTTTTTGTGCAAAATTTCTAGTGTCGTCTTGGTGATGATTGATATTGACGGCATAGGAAATTCCGACAACATGGACAGTTTGATGTCAAAATTATCGCATGAAACAAAATTGATCCTCATGCTGATGAAACAGCCAAAAACTAAAGTTGATGGACAGGGTAAAGAGAGAATAACAAAGCTTGCTGAAAAAATGAAATGTAAGGGCATACAACATTTTACCATTCCTGACTTCGACGCCAGAGGAGAATTAAACATTAAGCATTTAAAAAGACAAACTACTTCCCTAATCAATAGATGTCTGGCTGAAACTACTATGAAGAGAACTATTAAAGAGTGTAAAGAGGTGGCTGACAGCTTGAAGATTGTTGTTGATGAAAGCTCTTCAGAATGTAGTAAAAGCCAAAAGGTTTCATCACAGGTCATTAAAGCCATTTGTAGAAATGGCATGGATAACCTTAAAGCAAAGAATTTACCATTGCAATGCCAACCCTGGCAGGAATGGGCTGAATTGAATAAAGAAAAACACAGACGAAAGAACAGAGGAAACGACAGTATGGATTCTTATATGGACAAAATTGCTAATGAGATGAGAAAACTCAGACAAAGACAATTGCAACTAATTAAAAAACCAAACATGTTCTGTGATGCATTTTTAGATAACCTTACAGATCCAGTCAGTGAAGAGATCCTGTACTTTCTGAAATGGTTGAAACTTTATCTGGATGAATTCTCAAGACAAACACTACCGAGTCTACAAAAGGAATGTAGCCAAAAATGGAATCAAATTCGTGAGTGCGAAGATGCGACAAAACGGGCAGCCTTACAAGTCGAGTTGGATCAATGTGAAAAAGAACTAGCTGAAGCTTCTTTTGGGTTAGAACATTTCATGAGAGAAATTGCACAGGCCTATGAATCTGTTCAGTCCATGGGAAATGAAGCATCTGCAAAAACTCGAGAACGAATGCAATGTCTCCCAAGTATTATGGCAGAGCTGATGCTTTTAGGTTACCCTCTGGAAATAATGGACGGAGATGCTGCACATATACCAATGAAGTGGGTACAAGCTGTTCTCAGCCAGCTCACAGAAAGGATTGGTGATAAGAAAATCTTTGTACTTTCAGTTTTAGGAATCCAGAGCTCTGGAAAGTCTACCTTGCTCAACACCATGTTCGGCCTTCAGTTTGCTGTGGCAGCTGGCAGGTGTACGCGAGGTGTGTTTGCACAGCTTTTGCCAGTTTGCACAGAGTATTCTGGTACTAAATATGATTATATACTGGTTGTAGATACGGAAGGTTTAAGAGCAGCTGAACTAGGCAAAGCCAAACTTCAACATGATAATGAAGTTGCCACCCTGGTTATTGGTTTAGCAGATATGACAATTGTCAATGTTAAAGGAGAAAATGTTTCTGAAATGGAGGATGTTCTTCAGATAGTAGTTCACGCTCTGCTGAAAATGAGTTTAGTGAACAAGAACCTTGAACTGCAGCCATCTTGCATTTTTATTCATCAAAATGTTTCTGCTCAAGACGCTTCCCAGAAATTAAGAACTGGCCAACAGAGGTTCATAGAAACACTTGACAAGGTAACAAAGGCTGCAGGAAAGCAAGAAGACAGTCCCCACTACACCAGATTCAGGCAACTCATCAACTTTGACATAAATAAAGATATCTGGTACATATCGGACTTATGGAAAGGAGACCCACCAATGGCACCTGTCAACCCTGGCTACAGTGAGAACATAAATAATGTGAAGCAAAAATTAATGACAGACGTACTGCAGAGCAGATCCTATCACCTGACAGCTGATAAATTTTGTGCTAGACTGAAAGATCTTTGGAATGGTATTCTGGATCAAAATTTTGTTTTTAATTTTAAAAATAGCCTTGAAATGGATGCTTACAAATCATTAGAAAGAGAATTTTCTGATATTCTGTGGTCCATGAAGTCATCAGCTATGGAGTGGTTCAATAGCAAGAGAAATTTAATTTCTAATAAAGAAAATGAACTGGAGAAATTGAGTCTAGATTTGGCGTCAGAGTGCAGACAGAATCTGGACAAAGTATATCAGGAGGCAGTAAAGAGACTTGACAATTACTTCATCACTCATGAGGATAGATCCTTTTTGGAACAATGGAGAATAAACTCAATGTTAAAGTTAAAATCTAGTTATGGCAACATCACAGATAACGTAATTGTCAATGTCAAATGTGAAATAGAAAAGAGGAAAATCCAAGTTGAGCAAAAGAAAGATATGAAAACCTATATAACTAGAATAATGACTGAAGCACAGCAGCTGGCAGAGGAACTAAGACAGCAAGAGGGCAAGAGGAATTTGACTAAAGAACAGCTGGAACGTAGGTTCAAGAAAAAATGGAATAAATGGATGAAAATGATACCTCAAAAAGAAAAGGAGGACCTGGATGTTGTACAGAAAACTTATGACATTCTTGATGGACATTTCCGTCAGGATTTGCCTTTGCTGGAAAAGGTCAAGGAAAAGAGATGTATGGAAACTGTTCGTGACAACTGTATAAAAGCTATTAGAAATTATGTCACTGACAAGAAATTTAGAACTTGGAGCAGCATACCTCTCTTACTGACTAATAAGGAAGACATTGCTCTGAAGTATGTAAATGAGTTATTGGAAAATGTAGGGGAAATAGTGAGTGAAAAAGATATGCAAGCAAAGAAAGGACAATGTGCGCAAAAGGTAATGAGCAGAGTTAGTGAGACAGTAAAAAAACTGAAATCAGTCTTGAACTTTACCAATGTAAATGAGTTAGAAATATGCTTAGTAATCTTCTCATGTCAGTATGCTTCCCATCCATACTCCAAAATATCTAAATTGGAGTCTGGCGGAAGGAAAGTTCATGAAGTGGTTGCATATGGTATTCACCCTGCTTTTGATGAAGCTCTGCGTAAAAAGTTTTCACGTCACTTCAAAGAAGTAATGAGTAAAATTGAACCAGATCTCGTACAACAAAGGACCTCTAGAAATTTCAGTTTTGATATTAAAGCACATACTCAAATGAAGATGGTAAAGTCCAGCAGTGTCGAGCAACGTATTCATCAGCTTATAGGTAACTTATCTGATGATATTCAGTCAAATACCGACAAAGCTCAGTGTTTCAGTGAACATTATATTGAAGAAATCATACACAAGGTGGATTCTATGGAAATCAAGTGTGATGACGTCAGTTTCACAAAAACTTTCAGGATTGAACTTGTTGTTTATTTGTGCCAGCTTTGTCTTCCAAAGTTTTGTGAGAAACAAAAGAGGTATGTAGAAGATAGGGACCAAAGATTCGTATACGAGAGAGACAATTATGGCCCATGTTTCGAAAGGTTCAAGAGTTTCTATTTCAAGTTCGCAGGTGAACAAGCACTGGCCAACATATTGTCTGAACGTGTAGCAAAAGCAATAGAAAATGCCGTTAACATGGACATGGCCCGAACACTAGCTGAAGACGTTAGGAATAATGTAAGGCAATTACAACTTAAACCAGCTTTTCTGAAATCAGTCTTACGTAAGCTTTTAGAAGTAGATGAGTTCTCGGAGTTTTATCTTTATCTTACTGACCTAGATGCCTGTTTACAGAGATGGTTATGTTATTACATTGACGGATATTTGTTCACCAAGCACAATGCTAGTCCAAACAGATACGCCAAGATTGCTTTTCAGAAGATAGAAAGCATCACATCAAATGTTTGTGAAATTATGGGACAAGTTCCAGGGAATGAGGAAAATTCCCTTACAGTATGGATTGAGGATTTACATTATAGATTAAAGGATAAATTAGCATTACCCCTAGAAGATTTGCTGGTTCTATCAGAAGGGTATGAAATTGCTTCATTTGAAACTTTTACTGGGTATTTCAGAAAGCAGGTACTTGAACACCGGAAGAGAATGAGAAAAACATTTGAAAAACACACACCAACTGACCACATGGTTACCCAGGAAGACAACGTGTATAAATTGATAGCTGCTGAATGTAAAGGGTGCACGGAAAAATGTCCTTTCTGCTCTGCTCCCTGTTCTCTTAACACATCTGCTCACACTGAAGCAGGAGTAAATCATGTTGCAGTGGAGCACTACCCAGAGGCATGCGGAAGTTACAGGTGGAGAGCTTCTGAAAAACTTGTAACAGAAAACTGTACAGTATTGGTTACTAGCAACGCTAGATTTCGTTGTAGGCAAACAAACTGCGAGAACTACCATCCTTTTAAAACTTACAAGGAAATTTATCCTGACTGGGATATCCATGGCGATGTGTCGGTTGAAGCAACACCCTACTGGAAATGGTTCTTGGTGAAATATGAAGCCCAGTTAGCTGAAGCGTTTAAAGCAAAACGGCCTGACATTCCATCCTCATGGACATACATTACCAAAGAAGATGCAATGAATTCTCTTGGGTTGTGAAGGGTGGACAAAATCATGCCGTAGCTGTACTTTTAGGCAATACATTTCTTTGGGCATAACATTGTGATGCAAGCTATTTTCTTATTGCGCATCTGCTGGATAATGCTGACGCATCAAGATTGCAGCTGGAATACACTTTAAATTTGATATTGACAGTGATTATCATTGGAGACTGACTCAGTCCCTGGAAGTTCTCGAACTTTATATTCGTCTTCTACATCTATTAAGTTTTCCTGGGATGAAGTGGGTGCGGAAAAGACATAATCAGGAAGTTTTCCAATAACAAGCTGTTAACACCACAGAACTGAGGGGAAAACGTACACTTTCTTACAGTGTCTCAGTTATTTCCACGAATGTTCAAGTTTGTGAAGCGCCCTGAAAATGGGAATTTGTAGGGCTGAAGCCCATATTCCCTTAGAATCCTCTGAAGACCGCTAGTGGCCTTTACTAAGCCCCACCCGAGAGTAAGTAGTCAGTGTATTCCCCGTCCTTGAGTTTCCTGCCCTCCAGGCGTTATGTCACAGTTCTCTCATGTGTCGTAATTCACTACATCTGTTCCTCGTGCAGATGTTCAGCTTATGTAGAATACTCTTTTATGCTTTTGCCCTTTTCTTCAAAATTATAGTGCGATTAGGGTAAATGTGGAACCAAAACCCAATTGTTGATTCATACAAAGCCACTGAGTCGACACTTGCCTTTTAACATTGAACATTGTGAACAAGAGGCATTGAAGATTATGAACAAGAGGCATGAGAAATCAGCTTGTCCTTCCCTATGAAAATGGCAAGGAATGTCGGCCATTTTTGCATATCTTATTCTCAGAGTAACTTTTGATTCACTGACGAGATATTCAAACACGTTGTTGGATTCCGGAGACTTGCGTGAGAGCAGTACGAGTATTACACTGGTTAAGTATTGAAGACTTGAATTTGATTTGCATACCGTCAACTTACATGACTTTAAATGCTCGTAAAAAAAAAAAGATCAAATATATCTGTCACCCTCTGTTTTTCAATCTACTCTGTTTTTTTTTTGCTCTCATTTCGTTCCCTGACTGGCCCTCCCTGTCTCATCTAGTTAATGAGGGTCAACTACTTTAAATCTTGAATGTTTTCCATATTCCATGAATCATTGATTAGCCTGTACCATTTCTACATGAAATGTGAAATGAGGAACGTGGTCCAGATTGTATTTAAGAGTGTTCTTTATCACTGACGTCCTCTGAAAATCCAATCCTGTGTACCAGTTATTTACGAGTGATCAACCAAATTGTCGAATGCCGTCGATGCAATTTACTGTTTCCCCCCCAAGAAGGGGGATCAGCCTGACATTTCCTTTCTACCCACAGTAAGTTCTGGTATTTTTCAAGAAATTGTAGAGGCTGGAATGCCCAAATAGCTACATTCAAATAAACCAGTAGTTGGTGGGATCACGAACATTTTCAGTGCAAAAGGTTGTTTCTCTCATTATCGATATTATAATTGTTATCTGACCGAGTAAGTTTTCTCTGTATGTGCTTCGATAACAATCGGAACATAACGAAATCCGATCTTGATGGTGTGTGCTAATCTCTTGTCACAAATGATTTTTAATCTTAAGGCCAATTTGTACATTATATACCCATCCCATTTGGATCTTTCCTAGACATTGAACCGCCAGGGGTTTTCGGGGGTCGTTATCTAGGACTAATATTGCTTGGGGGTCATTTTCTTTATGATACTTACAGTCTTTTGTTTATGTTTTTACGGTCATCCCCAAGGTGACCGCCCTATAGTCCGAAGGCCCGATAGTCCGAAGGTCCGATAGTCCGAAAGTCAGCAGGCCCGATAGTCCGAAAGTCAGAAGGCCCGATAGTCCGATGGACTGTAATCAGCCCCCCACCCCTCCATAGCTAATACGGCAAAATTGTAACCAGTAAACACCCATAAAGATACCAACATAACGTACCCTAGGGATGTTTACTGGTTACAATTTTGCCGTATTAGCCATGGAGGCGGGGGGATTAATCAGGCGGGGGTGGGGGGCGCTTGCCTCGGAATGCCGGCTTAGACCTACGACTATCGGACCTTCGGACTATCGGACTGTAATCATCCCCAATGGGCTTGTACTAAACATGCCGAGAAGGTGGATACATACCGGGTTAAAAACCCTTGGGGGTCACAATCCAGGAAAATCCTTATGTTCTTTCGTGTGAATAAAAACCTGAATCGTCTGCGAGTTTGTTTTTCCTCAGTGAAAATACTTACAAAGTTTGCCGTTATATTTTCCCTGTAAAATCGTTAAGTGCACTTCTTTCCAAATACTTTTCCAAGGAGCCTAGGCATGCATATTCACTCGAGGAACTAAATATCGACCTAAGTTTTGAACAGTTACTTATGGATATGTATATATGTATATTTACATAATATATACATATATATATGTGTATATATATATACTCATATACTTGTTTTTGCATACAAAGAGTTCTTGCAATTTTATTAATAATGGAAAGTCGTGGAACTGTGGTAGGAAAGAGACACGAGAGCTGTATATGTGTGCAGTTTTCAAAGAACACTAACTTATAAGTAGAATTAGGAAAGAGAAAATTGGGAAGAATAGAGTTTGCTAGATTTTGTGCCAGTACAGAGTTGATAGAATTGAAGGCTGAAGGACGAAACAGTGAGAAGTGGCTGGTGGAACACCTGATCATTTTATGAATGAATCAAAAGTTAATTATATATTATATATATACATACTGTATATATATATATATATATATATATATATATATATATATATATATATATATATATATATATATATATATATAACACGAGGAAATAACTAGAAAATGAATGAACTGTGGGACAAGACTAAAGACATGGAGGTGGAAAGAGTAAATAAAGAATTTGCATAATCCCATGATGGGGTCATGGGGACAGCAGGGAGTGTTTGCGGGTAAAATCGTTCGACAAAGGAATGAAAACAGTAAGTGGTGGATGAGGAAGTGCGAGATTCAGTGGATGAAAAAAAGATTATTTGACTTGAAGTTTCAAAACGGGAAGAGAATATCACGCGCAGGCGCACGGAAGGAAGGATAGAGGAGCCAAGCGTGAGAAAACGCAGGCAAATCATAAACAGAGAGAAAAGCTGAACATGGATTTAGGGCAGAATAAAAAGTTGCTATCCAGGGCAGTAAATGCAGGGATAAAGGATAATGAAAAAATGGATTTCGTAATAATTGATGGAACGAGAGATGCTCTCTGAAGTGGATGCAGCTTTAGGCTGATGGAGTGAGTATTTCTGAATACTTGTTGAATGTGCTGGATAGATGAGAGACAGAATAGAATTTAGAATTTAGGCCAATGTCCAAGCGTTGAGACCTCTGAGGTCATTCAGCGCTGAAAGGGAAATTAACGGTAAGGAGGTTCGTAAGGCATAACAGGAGGAAAACCTCGCGGTTGCACTATAAAACAATTGTTAGGGAGGGTTATAAGTCAGATGGAAGAAAGAATATGAGCGAAGGTACGGTAAAAGGAATGAAGGAAGTTGCAGCTACGGGCCGAAGGGACACTGCAAAGAACCTTAAGTAATTCCTACAGTACACCACGTGAGGTGCCCAGACGGCACTACCCCCAGCTGGGACAAGAGACAGAGAAAGTGATCGAGAGTGGAAAAGGTGAGAGTAAGACTTCGAATACTTGCGGAAGTGAATGTCGATGTTATAGCAGAGGTAAGTATGCCTTAGTTTAACCAGACCACTGAGCTGATTAACAGCTCTCCTAGGGCTGGCCCGAAGGATTAGATTTATTTTACGTGGCTAAGAACCAACTGGTTACCTAGCAACGGAACCTACAGCTTATTGTGGAATCCGAACCACATTAGAACGAGAAATGAATTGCTATCACCAGAAACAGATTTCTCGAATTCTTCATCGGCCGGTCGGAGATTCAAACGCGGGCCCGGCAGAGTGATAGCCGAGAACGATACCAACCCGTCCAATGAGGAACTAAAAACATAGCAAAGCAGCAAAGAGGTTGAAGAATGAGAATGGAAAGACACATGCAGTCGGTGGGATTATGAGCAGCATGCTGTAGTATAGTGCGATACACAAACAAACACACACACACATATATATATATACAGTATATATGTATATATACATTTATTATATCTATATAAATATATATTTATATATAGATATGCATGTGTATATATATACATACAGTATATATATATATATATATATATATATATATATATATATATATATATATGTGTATATATATACACATATATATATATATATATATATATATATATATATATATATATATATATAATTATATACCTTCACAGGTTTATTGGTAGTACCTTACTGAGATCAATGTACACTCATTGTACAGTTGTTGTTGTTTTCGATTTAGCTGGCCTTGTGCCAGCACGGGCTCTTGCTTCTAGGGCAGCCCGTAAACAATGTACATGTTGTTGTTGTTTTAGATTTAGCTGGCCTTGTGCCAACACGGGCTCTTGCTTCTAGAGCAGCCCGTAACTATATGTTGATGATGAGTCTGTGAGATGGGTAGGTTAATGAAAACTTTATTATGATACATGAAAGTGATTTTGGTGGGGGTGAAATTTTGAAATGAAAAGGTTTAACAGGCAAGGTTGCAACCTCTTTGAACCCTAAGGTACCCATCAGATGAGGATAAAAGTACGATAGCAGTGAGTGTTGGCTAGTGGGAGAGGCCAACAGATGGAAAAAAGAAGAATTGAGTAGTAGGCACAGGTAGCTAGTATGCTAGTTCGTGGTGATCCAAAGCCATATTCCTTGTCCAGTCCTAATTCTTGTGTCTGTATGTGTTTTGTGCATTTGTTGGGTGTTGATTGTGATGGATGGAATGATAGGGGAGGGGTGATTACTAAAGTCAGTATTTAGAGATGAATGGTATGGATTTTTATTTGTTGTCTGGGTCGAGTCTGTTGAGTCTGATTTAAGAATAGGGAAGGAGGGTGGGTAACAATGTACAGAACCTTCAGAGATGCTATTGATGCGTGCGAGCGGTAAAGTAGCGTCTACACACAGAGGTAAAAACAGAGGTACAGACTCGGGCATCTGTGTTTGTCGACAGACAAACAGATGGCGATATCAAGAGACATGATTAACATACAGTGATGAAACATACATCAGTGGAAAGGCCAGGAAATTCTACATATGGCCAATTGCTTGAGATTCAAGACAGATTAATGGATACAATGCAGTAGCACAATATATGTGAAATGGCGAGACGTTTGGGTCTTCACAAACAGAAACATACACACAGTTTGATACAGAAGATTCGTTGGAACATTATGAGTACATGATTAGAATGCTTGCATGGCAATGCAAGTAGTGGTGATTGTACATACATTAAGACAACAATGCTTAGGGAGAACAGACGGAAATATTGTATGGTTGAAATCGCGTTCCTGTAGAGAAAGAAAACGAGACGTTCCTGTTTTGTCCTGTCGACTCCGATGATGACGATTGACGAACACACGAACACACACGTGTTTGGAAGAGACCGCGTCGGGGCTCTTACAGGCAAGATGACCACTCACTTATGCCTTTGGTAGTAAACAAATCATGAAAATGTAAGTCCTATTTGTAATATTTGTTTTTGTCCAATTATAATGTTATTACTACTAATGGCTTGACATGTCAGTTGTCCAGCCTTACATTTGGAGGCTACCATTCATTTTAGGACAATTAACTCAGACTAGCCTATAGATAACAACTCAATCCTGGGCATAGGCTAAACAAGTGTGACACACCGGCCAAGGTTAATAAACCCCGGACTGCGCTTAGCTTGAACTGGTACTTGACGTCGTAGACGGACGAATCTTCATTTTGGAGTTAGGGTTGAGGGAAACGCTGACTCCCGCGGTTTGTTTAATCCTTCTTAGTAGGTTACATGGTGTAAACAACTTATTCCTAATGTTCCTTCCATAACTGTTAGAACTGGTTCTTAAATAGGTACTTATACTGGCTCTTGTACAGGTGCCCTATACTGGTTCCATGTAATACGGAAAGTTCATTTAGGACAGCCATCTTGTGCCAAACAGCATGCAGTCCTTAGCCTAGGCTGTGCTGTACTCATGCCTAACTTAACTGATACATTACACAGTTATCCTGGCTTTTCATGCATAACAAGTGGACTTTAACTCAAGGATTTATATATTCACAAAATTATGGAAGAATATCGCACATCTTAGCCTACGGTCAGGGGCGTCATTTCAGATTTTTGATGGGGGGGGGGCCACAAAGGCGGTTTGGCAAGCAAAGCAAGCCTAATCACCTGGGGTTTTTTTGATTTTGAGCTATTTTATGTGCTTTTTGAAGCACATAAAATAGATAGATAGATAGAAAGATATAACTTAATGTGATGACACATTTGAATTTTGGTAGGAATAATGGAAAACAAGCTGCTATTACTTCTTGGGCTTGGTGGGGTGAGGGGGGGCAAGTTGAGGCTGGGGGGGCATCTTGAGTCTTGGGGGGGCAGTTGCCACCCCAGCCCCTCTAAACGACGCCCCTGCCTACGGTTGGTGGCACTGCAACCACATGCAAGCTCATCATGGTGCAATTTACGTAACATTACCATAATAACTCTCAGTAATTTGCTGTTACATCAAGGTAAAGATACACAACAACGCTATTAAGCGTTATAGCAACATGTACAATATAAACTAAGATGAGAAATATGACATTTCAAATGAAAATAAGGGGAGCTACATTCCTTTCCCCTCTCAAGTCGCCAAACACGTCTTGAACAGTGCGAGCGAGTTTAGCTTACGCAACTACGCACTTGGTTGAACTTACGCACTTACGTACGCACACTCGATCATAGACAATCTCAGTTTCGAGTGGTTAATTCAACTTATTGATAAGATGAAAACCAATTCGTTTTTCCAGTCCACCAATTATGAAGGGTATTGTCCTTAATTCAAAAGAGGGATTTCCATCATTACACTATTGGTATTAAGAAACCAAGCCCTAGTTGGTGTGGATTATGTCAAGTAACCTTAGTGTTTAGAGACGGTGCTCAGTGCGAGCTGAATACATATCTGATCAAACCATTATTGTATTAACGGGCAGCTCACATTGTAAAACCATTTGTGGGACAAAAAAAAAAAAAAAACCGTTTTTCAACACGCAAGAAACAGACAATATTTCTCCTTGTGCAGAGGTAGGCTACTAGTGAAACTGATCCTACCTTTCTGTTAACTTAAGAAATTTGAGATCATCGTGTTTTTGTGACTAATTTACGAGCATGTCACCAGTCTGGTGCCAAGTGACCCTATTGAAAAATAGGAGCCGTGATTAAAACTCGTGAAATGATTCGACATGAGTCCTCCAGTCCAAATTCTTCTGACGATATGCTGCAGGAGGGATGTATACAGAAGGCTTAAAATGAGGCCTCACGTCGTCTGCTTAGCAGTCACTGCTTATTCCAGGGGCTTTTATTACAATTACAATGAGTTTGTGGTAGAAAGTATATTATTCTTTTATAATATTGTAAAAAGGTGAATCCACTTGCCTGGTACGCTTCCCCAAACAGAGGTCTGGATAAGAAAAAAAAAAATTTTTGACATTTAACTCAGACACATCTCCATGTTCAAATTCCTAAAAATATTTTTGTGAAGGACTTTAATAAAAAAAAAAACAGTGATTTTACAGTAATAAAAAGAAGGGGGGGAAAGCGCTCTATCTCTTTGTTAGGCAGAAAATTACCTGAATAAAATCTTTTGTGATATTTTATTCTAATTATTTTTTTTTCAGTGATCAACATTTTCTTTGGATATTTAGCATTGACGTTTAATTTTCCACGGTTTACACTTTATGGCGGTTCCGAAATGTCTAAAACAAAACAAAAAAAACAAAAAAAAAACTGATTGATAAGTAAGAGAGAAGTAAGATTTAAATAACTCCTCCATGCTTGGTTGCTTAACGTTTCGGTACGATAATTCGGGCAAATCTACCGGCAACGCTGAGATGGATGCCAGTCCGCAACGACTTACATTTCTTGGAAATTTGGAATATACCTTTCTGAGTAAGGATAAAATTAGTGTCGTATGTTTTTTGAAATGTTGCTTTCTAAACAAGGATATGGCTGTCATAATGTCAAAGGCTCTCATTAGATCTTGTTCTCTCAATTTTGTGATTTTCATTTATTTCCATGGCAGCTAAGTAGTAACTTTTCTAGATATCGATAGTTTTTTTTTTTTTTTTTTCAAAATCTATCGATAACAAGTTTCGAAGCAAAAATATTATGAGAGGTTCTCATATTAGACGAAGATCTAGATCTACAGTGCATTGAAGCACCGAACAAATTGATTGTAGACTTTCCCAGAATCCTTCTTATAGACGGTTTGGATAAACTGTTTGTGTTGTAGGAATGTAGGGAAGGCAACCAGATGGTGTGGGGGACAGCGGGGAAGAATTCACTGAGGCAAATTCACACACACACACTACTTCTTTATCTTCAGCCTCACCCATTTCTTATGGGGTCGCTGTTTCCTATCAGCCTTCTACACCTTCCTCTGCCCAATGCATCTTGACTAAGATTCTTAAACCTTTCTGCCGAATGTCATCTGCAAGTTTTATCCTTCCACCTGAACTCTGGCCTTCCTTACACATATGATCTTCTCTCTGGGCCTTCTACCGATACTTCCTCTACTTTAACTGTTATATATATATATATATATATATATATATATATATATATATATATATATATATATATATATATATATATAAAGTATGTGTGTTTATTTGTAATCTTATACTAATATCAACAACACCTTGGTTCTCTCTCTCTCTCTCTCTCTCCCCCAACCCCCTGTTCAGTTATGTCCCAGAACATTTATTTTTTGCGTTTTAACCTTACTCATACGTAGACAAACGTAAGGATAAGAGGCACAAAGAAAAACCAGACGCGATGCCAAACTTGACCAAAAAAAAAAAAAAAAAATCAAGTGACGAGCATAAGGCAAATCTTCAAGCCAATAAATATATGGGTAGAAAAGCACGTTAAAACGAAGAAGAAGAAGATTATATTTTTCAATGGTGTTTTTCAAAATCAACGTTCAGTTTGCTGCTATACTGATGACGCTCATGCATGAAGTGAAGGGTTAAGTAATACGTTTTCATGATTCGAGCTTTTAGATTTTTCGAGTTACTAAAGTGGTCTCTCATTTAAACTCACCGTGTTTTGTTTGAATGTCCGGAGAATGAAATTCACTGCCACAAGATACGTAGAGGGAGTGGGCGTACCACATTCTGGGAAAATAACGTAACTATAAAAAAAAATAGTTCTGTAGAAAATCAGACGCTTAAAGAAGACTTGGCATCTCACCGATTCAGGCTCAATGGGGGTGTTCTTGTATTGGCATTCCTGAGCCCACGAAACGTTCTGTAACTTGCTGGTGTTGCATCACATAACAACGTGATCGTGGCGGGCACAAATGCATATGCTGTTTACCATGCGAGTTCGTGCGTATGTAAAACTATCGGTCACCCACAGTGAATTCTTAACCGATTATCTTGGAAAAATGACAGGAAGGACAGCATTTTAAAGCTATCCCATCCACCACCATCTCACCAAGGATGTGAATTTCTCATGTTTATAGACTTGTCTGACTTCTTTTAGTATTTCTGTAAAAAAATACAGCGGTACACGCGATAACAACCTAATATATATAACAGGTTCTGTAAAATTGGATTGTTTTGGCCATTTAAAAGGGATATACGTATCTCCATAACAATCATGCCGAAACATAGAAATTATTCTTGTCGCAGTTAAAACGGCTGATGGAACACGAAATTAAAGAGAGGGTAAAGGCTGTAATGAAAACTTATAGATGAACGAAATGGTGTAACATAACATATATGGGCTTTAATATCTCGGGTACAGAAGACTGCTAGCAAGATAGAGGCGTGTGGAGCGTCGCGGATGGGGGTGTGGGGATCTGTATGGGAAGTGGGAGGGTATATTCTGCCAATGATCTTTCTGTGAGGACAATTTTATTATAGCCATTGGAAGCATTTTATCTGCACTGCATTTTCATTCTTGGTTATTAAAAACTTGAATTTGTGGTTGTGTAGTTATCTTTCCTGGTGGGATACCTTTATATATATATATATATATATATATATATATATATATATATATATATTACTAAAAGGACCTCATTCAAACTAGAATTGTACGGATACTTGATAATGTGGACTGTTTGTCTAAGAAAGCTTGTAACTTTTTCTGAATAAAAAACTCCATTAGATACCATCCAGTTTGAATGAGGTCCTTTTAGTAATAATTCTACTAATGCACAGAACAACTGTGTATGTGATAAAGTTTATATATATATATATATATATATATATATATATATATATATACAGTATATATATATATATATATATATATATATATATATATATATATATATATATGGAATAGAGTAAAGAATTTAGGCCACAGGCCAAGCCCTGGTACCTATGAGGTCATTCAGCGTTGCACGATGAAACAATTGTTAGGAGAAGGTGGATAGTAAGAAGGAAGAAAGAGAATATGAATGGAGATACAGTAAAAGGAATGAAAGGGGTTGCAGCTAGGGGCAGAAGCAACGGTGCAAATAACCTTTGGTAATGCCTACAGTGCACCCCGTGATGTGCACTGACGGCACTAACCCCCTACTGTGTATATATATTTATATACACATGTATATATGCATATATATAATATATATATATGCGTGTGTATGATTTATTGTAAATTATAGCGTACTTACAAACTAATAATTTCATAAAGAATGAAATACCCCTGCCAGGATGATGCGTCAGAGGTGTGTTGTATACACACACACACACACACACACACACACACACACACACACACACACACACACACACATATATATATATATATATATATATATATATATATATATATATATATATATATATATATATAATCCCTCCGGGAAGTTCTAGGCAGCATTTTCACAGTTAGGAAATCGAAAGGGTGACGGTGTTTACCAAACAGACATTTCAGTTACATAATATCCATTTACGAGTGTTGTGTTTGCTCTCTTTTATCAAAAGGTTAAATTCCACCTTTCATTATTGGACGTTAAACCAAAAAAGGGGGAGAAAGCGTTAAAACGTTTTGCTGTCTTCTATAGCTTTGCCGTCTACGTATCTGAGGGGCTTGTCTCCGCCCACTTCTCTCTATATAAACCAAGCGTGGCTCGGCCAGGCGTATTCTGCACAGAGGAAGCTCCTCAAAGGACCTTGAGCTGAGCTCTCCCGCCACGGTCAAGGTATACCAACAGTAGACCGTGAGCTCTTCCACAGTATTAAGTCTAGCCCGAACCGATAACTTCTCTGTGATTTTCCACCCACTAAGGTAAGAAATTGAATTTAGCCTGTCCTGTCTTTGTCCGTTTTATTTGAACTTTCAAGGTAATTTCTAAAGCCTGATGGTGTCTTATGTTCGCGCGTAAGAAGTTTTCGTTGAACATCAACAGCAATGTCGACAGAGGGAAGACCAGCAGGAGAGATGGCTCTATTTTCTTTGTTTCTTTCTGGTACAGGATGAGGGGTTGTGACTAGGTAACGTTTATTGTGATCTGAAATTGTGGATATAACTTCATGGCCTGGTTATCAGTTAGAACCGATATACACTATGTGGTCCGTTTATGATTCGTCTTGCTCAGCTGTTATCCCATTGACACCAGTAAATACAATTGTAGATAAGGATAAGTTTTGATGAGATGAATTTAGAGATTTAAAGATAAGCAGTGACATTTAAAATCTCTTAGAAACCAAATGACCGAAATGACCACATAAGAGAGAGAGAGAGAGAGAGAGAGAGAGAGAGAGAGAGAGAGAGAGAGAACGTGGCAAATCTCTTATATAAAATGGTTTAGTGCACCGTGTTGCCAATTGCTGCTAAAGTATTTTGTCCAAGAAACATGTAATGAAAAAAGGAAAAGAAAGCCAGTAGACTATATACACAATAACACCGTACCGTTTTCTTTCGTTTAACGACGTAAAAGAAACCCAGCAAAATAAAATTATCGCAAATGCAGCAGAACATAAAATTATGAAATAGGGAAAAATAACTCTCTCTCTCTCTCTCTCTCGAGTTTTATGTTCCTGAATTTAACTGGATTTTCATTAGAATTACCATGTGAACATCAGTCATGTCACAGTTGCAGTTCATGTGATTGTTATAAAGTTGCGTTTGAAGTACGACTGTGCATTATTAACCAGGTATGTATCCACATGGACCCTGGTATCCACCCACCCCGTAGCGCTAGAATTTGACATACCATTATTTAGTTAATTTACTCATCTTTTTCTTTTTTTTGCCTATTCGATGCAATTTGGGCGTTCAGCACTCACATCCTAAAAAACATCCGACATCTGACAAAAAACAATATAACTTTAGAAGGCAAAGAAACACACATTCCAATATGACGTGCCAAATCACATAAAACTCCCTTTCCGGGACTCAGTTTGCTTTAAAAATTTTTTCCATCAACTTCAATTTTTCAAAAAACTCAGCACTTGGCTCCGTTAAGTTGTCCTCATGCCGCTCCACTGCACTGATCCACGTACCATTTAGTTTTTTAAGTTTGCATCCCAGGAATTGATACTCAGGAAATTTTGGATGCCACATAACCACCAACATATCGAAGTCCCTCTTCGTCTGCAACATTCTCCAAAGTTCTCTCCGCAAATTCAGTGTCTGCATTGTCTGCCTCTTCTGGCATTTTCTCATCTTCAGTAGAGGCAAACACCATTGCAGAGATCATAAGCTCTTTTTCAAGCTCAGTTTCATTTAAACCATTATTTTCGCAACTTTTTTCTTTACTAAACATTCCTTCCGACATATTTGAAGAATCGCACTCCTTCATTGAATTATAATTGTTTCCGGTTATAGAGGCTTCTTTGCCAAGTAAATGAGACCTTATTCTGTGTTTTACTTCAACTGGCGTTGGATGATCATTGGTTGCACCCATTTGTCTAAGACAGCCAAACATATTTTCCAAACCATCTTGATTAAGCCTAGATGTTATTATGTACGATACATTATATTTACTTTTCAACATATCATACAACCTTGGCAAGGATTGACACGACACAATAAGTCCCTTTTGGAACTGATACATCTTATTACTTTTGCAAACTCGCATTGTTTCTGCTGTAGATTTCTTGGTGTCAAGGATTTTATTTTGGGCAGTCATTTGCAACCCATAAGCATGTCTAGAGTTTTTTCTGTCAAAAGGCACCCGTGAATTGAATATATCAAACCACGAGTCAACAAGCTTTATAAAGTCCCTTGTACTTTCCCAGTACATGCTTTTCAAAAGTCCCTGATTTCCATAATAATCTAAAGCTTTAGATGTTGTTTCCGAAAGAAGCTGCACTGCTTTCCTCACATTCATGCGTTGAGAACCTTTCGCCTGTATATGTTTCTCTGTTAGGCGATATGTGGGTTTCAAGTCGCTTTCACTTCTTTGGATAATTTCCTTAACACATCCACTTTGAACAAAATCTCCACTTTGCAATTCAAAACCAGAATCAAGAAAATTGTTTCTCACTAACTTGATTAAATGAGGAGCATCGGCAAAGACATAAATTTCCCGATCTGGTGCAGAAGGGTTCTTAAATGAAGTATTTTCGGTTCCTATATCAAGACTGTTCCATAAACTGATATTAGTAGGACCCATGTCACACACTATAGCCACAACAGGGAAACCGACAGACTCCACTTTCACAATTACCTCAGATAACAGTCCCTTGGTAACTTTGGTATCAAAATTGTAATATATGAGTTGTTTCCAAGCTTGTGTTATTCCTCTAATCATAATGCACTGCACACGAGATTTAGGATCATAAAGCGTCTTTGATCCTCTGTCGTAACACCAGATTTGTGAAACACTACACTCATCAAATGACATTACACACAATCGACGATATTCCTCCATTTCCTTGCCCTTTTCTCTTAGTATTTCAAAAACTGTGTGCAAAATTCCCGGTTCAACAATGATCTTTGATGCCCATCGCCTTAGGGTACTTTCTGAGGGAAGAGGCATCTTACATTGATCACGTAAGTACTGGTAACCTGGAGAACTCAGATTTTTCAAAGTTAATGCTCGACTAATGTCGTAATCTGTCCAACGTTTCACATTTCTACCGCTCATAATATTTTCCACCTGTGAAGGAGAAAACAGTTTTCCCAGAAACGATCTGCAACATGATGCTTCATATTTCATTTTCTCCAATTCCTCCAACAAACATAATCTCTCTCTCTCCCACTGCTCTTTTTCTGCAATAAGAACGTTTCTCTTGAATAACATTGTTCAACTGACGTTGCCAATCTTCCTGTGTTGCCGTATGTTCCACTTCTTCACTTTGTGGAAAGTCTTCTCTACAAGAAACACAATTGTCAACATGAAACTCTTTTTCATGTCCTGATAAGATTTCTACAACTAAACGTTTCCGATTCTTCTCTTCTTCTCTGATCATTCGACTTGTAACAGGTGCATTATGATCTGAAATGTAGAAGGAGAAACATTACAATCTCTCTCTCTCTCTCATATATATATATGTGTGTGTATATATATATATATATATATATATATATATATATATATATATATATATATATATATATATATGCATATAATATGTGTGCATTTATTTATCTATACATTAATAATTAATGTATAGATCCGACATCTGACAAAAACATATTCTTAACATATTCCATTTCTCAATCTCGCCCATACATGAATATAAAGTCTGACTGACAATTATTGTCAGTCAGACTTTATATTCATGTATGGGCGAGATTGAGGAATGGAATATGTTAAGATTTCCATTTAAAGTCTCCGTACACTTCCCACAAATATATACAAACAACCACCTATAAAAATCGAAAGAGCTGTCGCGAGTGTAAATTGTATGAATAAATAGAAAAAGATCAATCATCAACTAATACGGGAAAAGCGAAAAAGAAAATTGCAAAAGAGTTCAAGAAAATACAATGCCATTTTATCGAACAGTTGCAAATGTTAACAAAAAGAAAAGGCTACAGAAAATTGAAAAAATGTTAGACACAAGATAATTGTGCATTGTTAGCCCTGACTTATAAGATATAATATATATATATATATATATATATATATATATATATATATATATATATATATATATATATATATATATATATATATATATATATATATATATATATATATATTATATCCTTTTGAGGAAGGAGTTCAACACTGTCCTTTAAGGATAGGGAAAAGTGAAGACTTTTCCTTGTTTTTAGAGATACCCTTCCATTGCAGTTTACTTCTGCAAATTGTCCTTTTCATCTTCAAATGTCTTTGAAGTAGGTTTTCTTCAGAATCACTGTTTCAACTTGTCACTAAGTTAGTACCGTCTTTGTTTCTAGAAAGATCATATCTTTATGACTTAGGTTCTCTCAGTAGAATTACAAGCAGGAACTACTGCTGTGGCTTCTAGCCATAACTAAACTAATGCTCAAAGCTAACTTCTCTTCATTTTCTATAACTTCCTTATGAACATTGGTTGGCTATTGCTCTGTGGACTACTGACTTTCCTCTGGGTAAGTTGCACATGGGCCATAGACACATGATATTTTGTGCAGTCTGCAACCAAGGGATTTTATATAAATTTATTTTCTTTTCATCTTTAAAGTTACCCATGGCTGGCACTTAGTTTTAAGCTTTTTCATTCTACCACCAACTAAGGGAATAACGTCTCTGATATGTCCTCATCGGAGAAGGGTCAGACTTTATTAAAACGCTAGTCTGCTACTGAAACACAAGTCTGCCTATACTGCAAAAAATGACCGTAATATCAGACAGCTGATTTGCAATCTTAAAAGTGTGCGATAGATACTCGTTGCTACTCACTTGTTACACACATACAAAACAAGTTCCATTTTATACAATCGATTCTTCCATATTTTGCACATCTCTTGACATAATGAGTATTATTTATGATATATACACATATAAGTATGTATATATATATATATATATATATATATATATATATATATATATATATATATATATGAATATGTATGTATGTGTATCCAAATATAAAGATATAAAAAAAGTTCATAGATGAGTGGGTAAAAGCAAGCACAACTATCCGCCGTATGAAAGGAAAGGTCCCATGATAAAAAAGGCACCTTCCTATGTAAATTATTATTGGATTATTCTTGTCCGCCTAATGCACACTACTTCATTTGCCTCTGAAGAGAGTTAAATAGTACAACATATTTGTTTTATGTTATCATACTCTAAATTTAGTTTCCCTTTCAATACAGTTTTTTAAAATCATCTCTAGCAGTTTATATTTAATTTCATTTCAGGTAAACAGTGTCCTTGCTCATCTGAAAAGCAAATTCCACTGATCTTGAGTATGACCTAAGACCTAAATCAAAAACTGAACTACAACTGGAGAGTCAGGGTCTCTTGAATTGACACCATGCCTTCCATAAAGTGTCCTGTTCCTGGTTGTGGATATGTCACCGAGGACCTTGATGTAACAATTGTAGCTGCACTTCTGACTCTTCATAATAATGTTCACAGTCCTCCCTCAACTGCCAAAGTGGAAGTGAAGAGACCTTGCATTTTGGCGGCTAGCACGAGAGAAGACTGGTCAGACTTTAAATCAAGATGGTCAGAATACGCAGATGCCACAAAAATCACTGGTCAGGAAAAAGTGGAGCAACTCCTGGAATGCTGTGATGAGCAGCTGCGCAGAGACTTAACAGCCTCTTTAGGTGGCACACTCACTGATAAGACCGAGGAAGAGTTGTTAGCTGCCATCAAGAGGCTTGTTGTACATGAGGAAAGACTGACTGTACCAGGAGAGTCACTCCACAACTTATCTCGAGACTCTGGTGCATCTTTAGATGAACAAATAGGTAGGTAAAAGTTGTTGAAAATTCCTTATTAACTTCAGGCTTGTCGATAATTACACAAACTCTGGTGTGTGTGAAAAGTGGTTTTATGTGTGGGTGTGTGTGTTTTCGCATTTGAGAGAGAGATAGAGATATTGCTTCTGGATGTCAGTGAATGAACTGTACATAGCTCAAATCATTCATAGTAGATGTTAAACAATCAGTCAATTTTAGCACAACTTTGTTTTCCAGCATTTAATTATATGTCAGAGTTTGTTTGACAATCTTTATAACTAGGGTTTTTGCAAACCCAGTGGCTTACATTTGTGTTTCCATGATTATGCTGGTGGACATCGGAGAGTCAGTTCCAGCTAAACTCATTGGTTGAGAAATGAACCTTATGAATTTGTGTGATGATGTTTTAGCATTTTCAAACTGGTTTCCGCTCTTTTAACCTCTTGACTGATCTTTGAAAACTGACCTAACCCAATGCACAGTTGATGACCATTAGTTTGAAAATGAACTTTTCAACTACCTTCACTGGGATGGCAACATCTTTAGGAATGAATGCTTGAATGGGCACTCTGTCAGTGGCTGCTTTAAATGACAAGGGTATTGAATACTGACAACTTTAATGGTGATCTTTATGACATAGGAGGGAAAAAAGAACTTCACTATATGGTTTGCCACAACATATAAGGAAGAGTCAGCGAACATGATCAAAGCAGCTGTGCTTCAAGAAAAGAAGGCTGGAATCATCCCTCAGAGCAATTTAAAATGGCGTGGAAAGAAAGGAAGCAACCCTTGTAAAAATTGGAACCCCAACACACAGTTTCTTGATAACTTCAGAGATCCACAAAATAGAAACATTGATAATGTTTCCCCTCATAAATGATTTTACAAGGTACAGGGAGCAATTTATTCAGACAAGGACATGCTGGATCGTCCTTCTTAATGTACATTTAATTGCTCTGGCATTTCCTAACCTAACCAGGTAATATCTGGAGACTAAATATATTTATAAAGTTAAAAGGTATAACCTTAGCCCAGCTTTGTGACATAGTTGCATTGAAAATGTACTTGCGAAAGTTTTATGGGCGAGTCGTTAAAATATTCTATTCGCTCTAGAGGTCAGAAAGAGAATGATTATGATTTTCCTGATTATTATTTTCACTGTGAAGGGCGGTGTTCTTCAAAACCAAGAAATTGTTAGCTGAGAAAACGGATAATAGAAATCTGCAAAAATGCCCAATACTAAAATTTTGACAGGTAGTGCAGCCAAGAAAACTCCAAATTAATTTTGTTTGTCTGTCATCAAAAACTAGATATAACAGTGGATGAAAACTTTGACATCTTCTTCCCCCACCCCCTAACCCAAGTTCGTGAACTTCTTATCTAATTAAAGAGCAACTTTTCAGCTCTGAATGACCCCATAGGTCCCAGTGCTTGGTCTTTGGCCTAAACTATAATAGCTTTTGTACAAAGAACCTCGTGCATTTCACTATGCCATCAGATTCATAACGATAGAGCAGAGGATGTAATCACGACCTTTGCTAAGTGTAAGTGTGCTTGAGATAAGATCATTCTAACTTATCATCATACGTTTGGCCTATTCTGACATGTAAAGGGAATGCTTGGAGTTTAGTCCCTGCTAGTATACATTAGTACATTAAAACCTCTCACATTAATCTATTTATACAGCATGCAAATAATCTATATTTATCCATTGTTGCAGGTGCTTTAAGTCAGACGGACAATGCAGGCGAATCTGAGCCTGAGAAGCTTGAAAGGCGCCAGAACCATCATGCTATGAAGGTAAGCAAGGAAGCACAAAATAAAGATGACAGTCTTTTGGAAATGGCAGAAAGAAAAGAGATGGAAGTACCTGGACAAAAATTAGATGAAAATAGCAGTGGCATGGAGGTCTGTGAGCATTTAGTGGATAACAGTTACAGCGATATGGAAGTAAGTGAGGAAGAAACAGAAAATGAAAGTTTTTTTGTTATCCATAAAGCAGATGACGTCCCTCCATTAGAGAAACAGGAAGAATTGTTTAGCAAACTTGGACTGAGTAAATATGTGAAAGGAAAGGAGAAGATTTCCCTACAGGATGTGGTGACCCAATCATCAGGCAAGAGAGATTTGATGAGTGACGTGCCATGGTATGTCCTTTTGAAGATGCTGATGCTTGACTATCGGGGAAGAGATGACATCATTTCACATGCGATTGAAAATAGTCTTGCAACTGATCAGACTACTGAAGGACATCAGAAAAAGGCCAGGGATGATTACGAGGAAATGTTTGCTGAGGATATGGACAGTACTCATCTTTTCTCAATGCCACACCCCATGGATGTTCTTATTGCTCTCTTCATGTGTTCATCAAATTTCTTACGGCAAATTATTTGTGAGAAGCTGTTCATGTGCAAATTAAGCATCCCTTTGGTTATACCTTCAGTCCTGGGAGAAGAACCTTTGGCTCTCCTCTGGTCTTTGAGAAGCACTGTTACAGAATTTAGGCTTCCAAGTGGGGACCTTTGTGAAACGTCAGTTGTCAAGCATCCAATCCCGATTGTGTCATGTCTAAGGGTAGGAGAGATTTCAAGATCTAAATCAAAATTCCTGAATGAAATATTAAATGACCAAAGTCACCCTACATTTTTCCATCGAGACTGCCAAAATGGAATGAACACAAGGATTCTCTCAGAAGGAGCTTTAGAGATTGCATGGTACTTTCCCCCAAAGCGACTTGAAAATACTGATTTGAGTGAGGATTTAGCTTTCATAAACCTTCGGGGAGATGGAAAGTCAACCAGGGCAGCCAAGAGCGTGGAGTTTTTGTGCAAAATATCTAGTGTTGTGATAGTGATGATTGATGTAAATGCCACAGGGGATTCCAACAACATTGATAGTTTAAGATCAAAATTCTCACATGACACGCAACTGATCCTTTTGGTGACAAAGCAAGCAAGTACTAAATTTGACGAAAAGAGTAAAATGAGAATGAAGAAATTTATAGAATCACTCCAATGTAAGGGATTAGCAAAGGAAAATATTGTTTTCGACTTTGACGCCAGGGGAGAAAAAAACATTAAACATTTGAAAAGCAAAATTAGTGAATTGATTAAGATGAACCTGGCTGTCAGAACTGAAGAGATGTCTATTGAGAAGTGCATGGAGTTGACTGATGGTCTAAAGGTTAGTGTGGATGAGAACACTTCCGAGTGCAGTAAAAGCAAAAAGATGGCATCATCAATAATACAAGCTATTTGCAAAAGTGGTATGGAGAATCTTAAAGAAAAGAATATGCCATTGCAATGTCAACCCTGGCAGGAATGGGCTAAATTGCACAAAGAAGAGCACAGACGAGAGATGAGAGGACACGATAGTATGGACGCTTATATGGACAAAATTGCTAATGATATGAGAAAACTCAGGGAAAAACAACAGCAACTAATTGAAAGTCCAAACATACTCTGTGATGCATTTTTAGGTAACCTTACAGATCCGGTCAGTGAAGAGATCCTCTACTTCCTTAGGTGGTTGAAGCTTCATCTGGATGAAATCTCAAGACAAACACTACCAAGTCTACAAAAGGAATGTAGCCAAAAATGGAATCAAATTCGTGAGTGCGAAGATGCAACAAAACGGGCAGCCTTACAAGTTGAGTTGGATCAATGTGAAAAAGAACTAGCTGAAGCTTCTTTTGGGTTAGAACATTTCATGAGAGAAATTGCACAGGCCTATGAATCTGTTCAGTCCATGGGAAATGAAGCATCTGCAAAAACTCGAGAACGAATGCAATGTCTCCCAAGTATTATGGCAGAGCTGATGCTTTTAGGTTACCCTCTGGAAATAATGGACGGAGATGCTGCACATATACCAATGAAGTGGGTACAAGCTGTTCTCAGCCAGCTCACAGAAAGGATTGGTGATAAGAAAATCTTTGTACTTTCAGTTTTAGGAATCCAGAGCTCTGGAAAGTCTACCTTGCTCAACACCATGTTCGGCCTTCAGTTTGCTGTAGCAGCTGGCAGGGTGTCTGCGAGGTGTGTTTGCACAGCTTTTGCCAGTTTGCACAGAGTATTCTGGTACTAAATATGATTATATACTGGTTGTAGATACAGAAGGTTTAAGAGCAGCTGAATTAGGCAAAGCCAAACTTCAACATGATAATGAAATTGCTACCCTGGTTATTGGTTTAGGAGATATAACACTTGTCAATGTTAAAGGAGAAAATGTTTCTGAAATGGAGGATGTTCTCCAGATAGTAGTTCATGCTCTGCTGAAAATGAGTTTAGTGAACAAGAACCTTGAACTGCAGCCATCTTGCATTTTCATTCATCAAAACGTTTCTGCTCAGGACGCTTCCCAGAAATTAAGAACTGGCCAGCAGAGGTTCATAGAAACACTTGACAAGGTAACAAAGGCTGCAGGAAAGCAAGAAGACAGTCCCCACTACACCAGATTCAGGCAACTCATCAACTTTGACATAAACAAAGATATCTGGTATATATCGGACTTATGGAAAGGAGACCCACCAATGGCACCTGTCAACCCTGGCTACAGTGAGAACATAAATAATGTGAAGCAAAAATTAATGACAGACGTAATGCAGAGCAGATCCTATCACCTGACAGCTGATAAATTTTGTGCTAGACTGAAAGATCTTTGGAATGGTATTCTGGATCAAAATTTTGTTTTTAGTTTTAAAAATAGCCTTGAAATGGATGCTTACAATTCATTAGAAAGTGAATTATCTGATATTCTGTGGTCTATGAAGTCATCAGCTATGGAGTGGTTCAGTAGTAAAAGAAACTTAATTTCCAATAGAGAAAATGAACTGGAGAAATTGAGTCTAGATTTGGCGTCAGAGTGCAGACAGCATCTAGACAAAGTATATCAGGAGGCAGTAAAGAGACTTGACAATTACTTCATCACTCATGAGGATAGATCCTTTTTGGAACAATGGCGTGCAAATTCTGCTCTAAAATTGAAAACAAGTTGTAGCGACAAAACAGACAGTGTCATTGATAATATAAGATGTGAAATAGAAAAGAGGAAAATCCAGATCGAGCAGAAGAAAGACATGAAAGAATATATAAATACGATAATGAATGAAGCACAGGAGCTGGCAGAAGAACTTAGACAGCAAGAGGGCAAGAGAAAACTAAGTGAAGAAGAGTTGAAAGACAGGTTCAGGGAAAAATGGAATAATTGGCTGAAGACAATACCTCAAAAAGAAAAGGAAGACGTGAATGTTGTAGAGAAAATAAATGATACCCTTGAAAGAATCTTCTTTCAGGATTTGGCTCTACTCAAGATGGTTCAGGAGCAGAGATGTCTAGAAACAGCTCGTGATAACTGTGTCAAAGCCATCGCAGCTTATGCTACTGACAGAGTACAAGTATTTCGTTCTTTGAATGCCTTTAGGAACATATTTTCCAAGAATGAAGAAGTTATTTTAAACTATCTGAATGAAGTGATAGATAAAGTCACAACACTCATGAAAGATAAAAATAACCAGAAAAACGAAGAATGTGCACGAAAGATAATCAGATGCGTAAGTGAGACTGTTAAGAAATTAGACACAGTCTTGAAATGTTCCGATGTGAATGAGTTAGAAATTTGTTTATCAATATTTTTATGTCAGTATGTTTCCCATCCTTACTCCAGAATAACTAAATTTGAGCCTGGCCCAGGAAAAACTTATGAAGTGGTAGCATATGGCATTCTTCCTGCTTTTGAACAAGCTCTCCTCAGAAACTTCTCACGTTTTAAAGAAGTCAAGAAAAAAATTAAACCAGAACTCATGTTACAAAGTAGCTCCAGGAATTTCAACTTTGATGTTAAGAAGCACACTCAAATGAAGACGGTTAAGTCGAAGAGTGTTGAGCAACATATTAAGCAGCTCATAGACAACTTGTTTGGTGAAGTTCAGTCAACTGTTACTGACAAAGTTCAATGTTTCAGTGAACATTATATTGAAGAAATCATACGCATGGTGGTTTCTATGGAAAGCATGTGTAATGACGTCAGTTTCACAAAGATTTTCAGAACTGAACTGATTGTTTGTTTGTGCCAGTTTTGTCTTCCAAAGTTTTGTGAGAAACAAAAGAGGTACGCAGAAGACAGAGACCAAAGATTGGTGTACGAGAGAGACAATTATGGCCCATGTTTCGAAAGGTTCAAGAATTTCTATTTCAAGTTCACAGACGAACAAGCACTGGCCAACGTGTTGTCTGAACGTGTGGCAAAAGCAATAGAAAACGCCGTTAACATGGACATGGGCCGAACACTAGCTGAAGACGTTAGGAATAACGTAAGTCAGTTACAACTTAAACCAGCTTTTCTGAAATCAGTCTTACGTAAGCTTTTAGAAGTAGAAAAGTTCGAAGAGTTTCATTTTTTTCTCTCTGACTTGGATGAATCTTTACAGAAATGGCTATGTTATTACATTGACGAATATTTGTTCACCAATGAGCCAAACAGGTACACAACAATTGCTTCACAAAAGATTGAAAGTATCACCTCAGAAGTCTGCAATAAAATATTAATACAAGCTCCAAGCGAAGATGAACACTCTTTTTCACAATGGATTGAAGACTTCCATTCAAGAGTAAAGGACATCTTAACATTACCCTCGGAAGATTTGCTGAGCCTATCTGAAGGCTATAATATCGTTTCGTTGAAAACCTTCACCAAGTACTTCAGTGACATTGTGCGACAACGCCAGAATGTGATAAAAAACACATTTGGTAACCATGAACCAGATGACCACAAGAATACACTGGAAGACAACGTGTACAAATTGATAGCTGCTGAATGTAAAGGGTGCACGGAAAAATGTCCTTTCTGCTCTGCTCCGTGTTCCCTTAATACGCCTGGTCACACAGAAGGAGAAGGAGCAGTAAATCACGTTGCGGTGGAGCATTACCCAGAAGCATGCGGAAGGTACAGGTGGAAAAACTCTCAGAAACTTGTTACGGAAAGCTGTACAATGTTGGTTGCTGGTGACGCTAGTTTTTGTTGTGGTGCAACTAACGGTGTGTACCATCCATATAAAAACTACAAGGAAATATATCCCCACTGGGAGATCCATGGCGATCCATCAGTCGAAGCAACGCCTTACTGGAAATGGTTCTTGGTGAAATATGAATCCCAGTTAGCTCAAGCATTTGAAGCAGAAAGGCCTGACATTCCGTCATCGTGGGAACGAATCTCGAAAGACGACGCATTAAACTCGCTTGAGTAGTGAAAGGACAGTTTGTCTAAAACTTCTTTCTGCGTCAGTACTTTCTGCGTCAGTACCTTTTCTTATTACGTTACCAAGTGATCAAAGCTGCAAGATGAGAACTGCAGTCAACATGTACTTTCAACACTCAAATTTTCTCTTCTGCACCATGAGGGCAAAGCGGATGACGGACAGCTATAATTAGGACATCTCTGCTGACAGCTTATTCATATAAAACAGCTGTAGGTACTTTGCTAAATGGGAATTTAACTGAGACAAAAATTCTTATCTGTTAGTTCCTTGTTAATGCATTTTCCTTTCTCGTATTACATGTTAACATCAATCCTTTATTTCCTATTTGCCCATTTTAACGTTTCCTTAATACTTACTGGAATTTTTCCTAGCATTTTAAATCACCTGACAGTTTTCCTCTTTTTGAAAATATATCTAAAAAAATGTGGAGCCGATAATGCAAATAAGGACCTGAGGTAAAAGAGGAACTGGATTAGTGTGACGTTACTGGGATCTGTATGTTTCTCTCTGCAATCTTGAGTAGTCAAAAACCTTCTCAGTATGGCAGGGGCTTCCAAAGAAAGAAAACCATGCTGTCCATGTCATCTTGTGGCGAGCGTCCTCGAGATACAGGAACTGGCCTTCATCCAAGAATTTAGCAATTTTATGTTTTGTGCTACTTTTTCCTTTTTTTTTTTAATGAATTCTGATACTTTAAAGTAGGCCTAGGATGCATTTGAGGATTTAGAACCTGTATGTAGAATTTTCTTTATCTCTGGGGTTCCCAGAAAGTCTGCGAGGTAACGTTGCTTAGTTAAGACTGTATTCTCTTGGCAATGTACTAATGCCTTCTTTAAAAATTGTATGTCCTGTTTTTAAAGTTACCTTGGGAAGATATATATTCTGGCTTTTTCATATATTCTCTCGATTTATAGTACGTAATGCCCGCATGGCGATGTAGAAATACATGTTCCTGATAGCATAAAGATTTTTCATTGTGTTCAGGGGGGGATATTTTGTTGGGGAAAATGCAGATTGTGATTTATGAAAAATGCATTAATTAACTGTTATTAAAACAGATGAGTTTTAACATTGTTTTGATAATGAAAAATGTTTGAATGTAAAAACAATGTTTTGATAGTTCCCGTATAATGTTCTCTTTGTGTGACCTGATTTTATGTTTGAATGTTAATGTGTAGAACAAAAGCTGTGAAAATTTCTGTGGCAATAAACATCAAAACTATCCATGTATTTTTATTCTCCTTCAAAGAAAATCACAATAACTTTTGCTGGTATTGTCCCTATGATAACTGTATGGAGAGGAATCCCAAGCGCCAATCCTACTTCGACTTGAGACTCTTCAAGCAACTTTGGGATAACTTTTGCATTGACTTACTTTACTGATCCATCCTAAAAATACTTTGCCTTTAGACATCCGGTATATCGTTGTTTAATTAAGAAGTATTTAAATGTAATTATAAATATCTAATGTCTGAGAACTTTCCTTTTTTTTGCTAAGTTTTTGACGGCACGTTAATCAATGGAAGAACCCTGTAGGGGTGCTAGCGCCGTCAGTGCAACTCATGCGGTGCACTGTAGGCATTACTAATGGTTCTTGGCAGCGTGACTTCGTCCCCTAGCTTGCAACTCTTTCTTTCCTTTTACTGTACCTCCTTTCATATTCTCTTTCTTTCATCTTACTTTCCACCCTCTCCTAACAACTGATTCATAGTCCAGCTGCGAGGTTTTCCTCCCGTTGCACCTTTCAAACCTTTTGCTGGCAATTTCCGTTTCAGCGCTGAATGACCTCATAGGTCCCAGTGCTTGGCCTTTTGCCTAAATTCTAAACTTCATTCAATCAGTGGAAGAAATTCAATCGTTGGAATTAGTACAATTGCTAGGGAAAATATGCTTTACAGAGACATCAAATAAATACAGTTTTAGAGGTATGGGTAATATGTTGGATAAACATATTACCCATATTTTTCATTTTCTCTTGTTTACACATTCACTAGAGTAATTCAACACTAAGACAGCATATACAAGCTCTCCGCCCAAAAACTGAACTTTTAAATAAGAGAGAAAGAGAGAGAGAGAGAGAGAGGAACAGACATAAGTCAGGCATTATTGCTTCCGTAAATATAAGTCACAGGCAGGGGATTTAGTAGATTAAGAGGATTAGCTGATCGAGAATAAGCTGGAACCAGATTCAGAAAACAGAGCTGGAATAAGATCTAGACACTTGTAATTAATGCTGACTAAATCAGTTAAAATATTAACTTGTGGTGGGATAAAACTAGTTTTGCTGTCCCAGTACAAAACAAGCTAAATCAATTCCTTCATACCCTACAAAGTAGTAGAGTGTATCGAGTTGGGTTATATGGGGAATTCCTTGTTCAAATGGATTTAATAGTCTGTTGTCACCGAGAACTCACATACTGTACAGTCAAGTTCATTTTGGTAAAGATTCCCCTTGATAAGGTGGGATGTACCTGTGAAATTCCATGTAAAGATTGTGACAAGAAATATACCGGACAAAGTGGTGAAATGCTGGCTGCCAGAATTGATGAGCATAAATACTGTGTCCGTGTGGGAAATGTGTGTAATGGTCTTTTTTTTTTTTTTTTTGCATATGAATACTTGTAATCATTCGACTGACTGGATAAAAGCTAGGGATGTAATTTCTTGTACTGTAGAATCAAGTCCAATAAAACTAAAGGCAGGCTGCATTTTGAATATTAGCAAGGGTTCATATAAACCGGATGACTGGATTATAAAAGGTATTGTTCAGCAATCCACAATGATGTAGCTAACTTTTTACCCGTTTTATTTTTAGGACCACTTTTCGTGCAAGTGCGGTTTCTTAGGTTGTGGACCCGTTTGCTTGTTTGCTGTGTTTTTCATCTGTTGCCTATTCGCTTTATTTTATTCTGCTTATGCGTTCAATTTTACTCTCTGGCGTCCTTCAGCTGTACCACATTTTGTACTGTACCCTGAAGGAGTGTAGATTATGAAATACGCGTGTAAGGACTGGGATATGAGCGACATACTGGCTGGGTGCTTACTGGTTTATTGGTAGTACCTTACTGAGATCAATGTACATTTTTTTTTTTATTAAGCTGGCCTTATGCCAGCACGGGCTCTTGCTCATGGAGCAGCCCGTAACCCAATGTACTTGTTGTTGTTTTAGATTTAGCTGGCCTTGTGCCAGCACGGGCTCTTGCTTCTAGGGCAGCCCGTAAATCAATGTACAGAACCTTCAAAGATGTTATTGATGCGTGCGAGCGGTAAAGTAGCGTCTACACACAGAGGTATAAACAGAGGTACAGACTCGGGCATCTGTGTTTGTCAGCAGACAAACAGATGGCGATATCAAGAGACATGATTAACATACAGTGATGAAACATACATCAGTGGAAAGGCCAGGAAATTCTACATATGGCCAATTGCTTGAGATTCAAGACAGATTAATGGATACAATGCAGTAGCACAATATATGTGAAATGGCGAGACGTTTGGGTCTTCACAAACAGAAACATACACACAGTTTGATACAGAAGATTCGTTGGAACATTATGAGTACATGATTAGAATGCTTGCATGGCAATGCAAGTAGTGGTGATTGTACATACATTAAGACAACAATGCTTAGGGAGAACAGACGGAAATATTGTATGGTTGAAATCGCGTTCCTGTAGAGAAAGAAAACGAGACGTGTTTGGAAGAGACCGCGTCGGGGCTCTTACATGCCCACATGATAATCTTTTCCAGATTCCCCTACAATATGTGTTGTCAAAGGGAATTACCATCTGGATTTAGAGGTGTGACGATACCTTATCCTCGATAGAAATAAACATTATGAAAATTCAAGGTTATTAAAAAATGAAGAACCTTGAATTACATTTTCACGAACATCTGCGCTAATGAAAAGAGTACCGACGAATAAGATTCATGTATATTAGCTCTCTTAAGAGATACGTTTTCTTTTAATTCAAAATTCGTGGTACGTTTTCTATAACTCACTGATAGATAACTTTAATAAACCTATGGTTGTCATTCACCTATTTCGTCGACTCTAGTTTTGTAAATTTTGTGTTACATTTATATTAGAAATGTTATTATATGAATTATTTTTCTCATTTTAACACATTTCCAAGGTGTCTAAACGATTTTTATGTGAAGTATACGTGGAATAAGGAAGGGTGGATAGGAGAGAAACATGACATAATACAGGGATCCAATAAAATTGTTGGTATAAAGGTGGTTCGATTCTGTAGAGTGAATAGAAAAAAAAGGTAAAACTTAAGACTGCCGTCACGCCCCTCTAGTTCTGTAACTACCAGTTTACGTGCAAAATGAGTACGGTGTTTAGCACCAGCTGTTTGGTGATGAATGTAAAAACTTAAACAAAACATGGTAAATATCATAAACACAAACAAGACATAAAAATAAACAAAATCATAAACAAAAAGGCGGTAAATATTACGTTCTCCGACTGGCGGGAACCAGGCCGCGGTAGTAGTCTTCGGTTTTTCAGAAAAAAGGAGTTTGGTGAATCCTAAATAACAAGAAAAAACAGTGTCAGAACGAGCTAGCCTTATTATAAAAAGTTCAGAGTGATGCAGGATAAAGTTGAATAGTGAATAGCACCATCATATGTATGAGGGCTCGACGAAATGTCAGGGACACTTAAGTATTGGGAAATTAATTTATCGTATTCTTGAATTAGTTTTCTTCGAATTATGGGGAGAAGAGCATTGCTTTTTAGGAGAAGGTTAGTAAAGCTTATGTGAATGACTACTTTCAGGAATACTAGTAAAATTTAAGATTATGGAGGAAAATAAAAAGTTCCTAAGATCTTTATTACAAAATATACAAGAATCCTGGTAACTCTAGTATATATACAAAGGAAGTTATATTTAATTATGAATTAATTATCTCACTATATAAGCGTCAGCTGACCAATTATTGCTGACCTAGATAGTTTCAAACAACTGTGAGTGTCGGAGAAGTTGTTTCAAAGTTTCTTTTATAACACAGACCATTAACCCCTCTAGGAGGGCTTTGACCTTCAGTCCTTCTAGGAGGGCTTTGAAGCCGTGTGTTGAGTTGGTACTGATATTTGCATTTCGGCGGGTGCCCTCTTCCATTGGGTTAAACTTGAGTTGAACTGAAAAGCTCAAGTTGACATTCGTCAAGGTAGGCTCTGCGACCCAAAAGTTTCTTCTTGTCATTCCTGACACAAACAGAATTTTCCCCCGTTTTGTCAATCACAGCAGTAGTTAAGGGTTCCTTCAGCCTCTTCAATGCAGTATATGCCGTTCAATAAGTGGGCCAGATAGTTGGTAGGCTACTGCTTGATCTCCTTGTATTCACTCCAACACTCGCTCTTTTCCTCGGTGTTTTAAGCCTTCAACCCCAACGCAGTACTCTTCTACCACAAAATGCGTAGCAATGTAGTTTCAATGCACTCCTTTTTTCTTTTTTTTCAAATATGGTGAAAAGACAGTGCAATGGATATTATGTCACGTTGATTTAGATTAAGCGCCCCCCCCCCCTTTGTTCTAGCTATGACTCTTGCTCCTAGAGCAGCCAGGAAATGTTATGTCATAATATTATGGGTGTACATAATGAGTTCTAATATTAATCTACACTGCATATAAACTGATTTTGTATCGGCTCATTCATACAAACACTATCACGTATATAGATTCTTAACAACCCTGCTGTCAGTGTTCTTTGGTTTGTTAGGCTCGTTTTGTACCGTCTCAATAAGATTTTCGAACAAGCGATTCAGGATAATCGCGAGACTGGGAATCACCAGAATAAGCGCAAACCCTAGTCTTAGCAACCAGTACTGAACATTGTGAACAAAGGACAATCTGCTCTCGAATTCTGGCGCCGGGACAGCCAGGACGTGAGTGAGGTAGCGGAACATGGCGGGGAAAGAGAGACCAGGTATCAAATTATTCATACCCGATATGAGACAGGTAGTCATGTGTTCATGGTCCCAGTCAACTGATGCTAGCCAGGGAATGGCAAAGAACTTCTCGACTTCCAGGCAGAGTGCCCTTGTTTCAGCCAAGTTGCCACTGCAGAAATTATATTTGTCATCAATCCCCAAAAGCCAGCCTATGCCTCTCCAAAAATGGATGAGGCCCTCGAATTCTTCTTCTGTAGCTGCTCCTGCTCCCAGTTTTTTGGGATGGGCAACCAGAAGCCCAAAGAACGAGTACTGGGTGAGGCTCATGTCCAGCTGGTTCAGGTACGTCAGGGGTTGGCTGGACTCCTGATGGCCGAGAGTATTTTCAGCCACGCGTCGTATGTCCTCTCTAATGGAAGGGTAGTACGGGCATTTGGGTTCCACATGCCCCTTATCGGTGGCCTTGATGTTGTTTACTTTTTCCTGGTTTCTGGAGGAATTGACAAGCTGGGCCACTTTGTTGTGTATAGAGCGGATAGAGAG
>NC_089755.1:49816797-49824297 GCF_040412425.1 Macrobrachium rosenbergii | reverse complement strand
CGTTAGAATTCTCCATTTACTCCTGTTTTCCCTGAATCTATCCCTTCCTTCGAAGTTAGTTCACGCCCTTCTTCCTCTGGGCTAGAAAAGGGTATAAGACTGCCGGCGTCTTTGGTCTTTGCTCTTGAGAAAAATGGAGAAACTCAAATTAAGAAACAATACTTGGAATCCATCCGATCATTTCGCAGAAGTCAGGTCACAAACCAGAGCTTGAAGCCTGTTGCACATGAAGCTGGCCATATGCCAGCACGGGCTCTTGTTTCAGGAGCAGTGCATAAGAAGGTGTTGTTATTTCTCTGTGCGCGTTAGCGATTCATTGCTCAGTCAACATTAGATCAAATTTAAATTTAGACTGAGGTGCAATATTACTATACTTTTTTTTCAGGTGGTGACGAGAAAATTCATTCAAATCATTCATATCCATCGTATTTACACAATGGATGACGTTGCAACCCGCACGCCTACCTTACCATTTCCCTTCCTCCACTGTAGAAAACTAGATTCCTGGGGTGAAATTCAATATTTGGTTGTCAAGTCCCCTGTACTTTGTATTTATTCTGCCAACAGACGATATCTTTAAATCAAATGTCTATTTCAGAGCTAAGTATGGCTTTTAAAAATGGCTAGATGCTGACCAGACTGATGCTGATTAATGTAAACGCCAGTAAAATCAATCTATCAAGCATCACCTTAAGCTTCTTTTGAATATTTGAATAATTAAAATCTTTGAAAGTAGAAGTTGATCATATGCTCTCGAGTTTCTGTATGTAAACAAGCCCTCGAACATATTCATGTGCATATATTCTTCACGGACGAATTCAGAAATATTTATGCATACACTTAAAAAAAGCTGGGATTGTTGATTGTGTTTTTACGTATACATACACACGCACATGCAATCTGTACTTAAATACGTGAACAATCGCCTGCAAGAATAAAGGATGGTTAAGTAGCTTACTCACAAAAATATTTGCGAGAATGTAGAATGTACAGGTGTACATTTTCGAAAAATAATGAAGAGTTTTCTGACGGCAACGAGACACAGAGAGACTAGGAACCCACAGGTAGTCAAATTTTGTCGATATTCCAGTTTTTCTGGCGTTGACCCTCACAACAAAATGGGTCCAGATTTGCCTAATTCCCCTGATGCTATTTGTAAAACGGGACCAGAAAGCTAAATGTCGAAACGCAGCCTGAAGAAGGCGAAGCTTCAAGTTCACAGATGTGATTCGTTGACCAGAATCATTTATCAGATCCACAGGAGAACTTTTTCTGATTTGGGTAGAGGCATGCTATTTTTAAACGGCTGGGTTTCACACGCTTGCAACATTGCTTGCTTGTAAAATGTTTGACTCTTCAATTTCTCAGTTTTGTTTGTGATAGAACATTTGATTTTGTCGAATCGAATATCTGATCTTTTTTTACGGTGTGGCTTTTTCTAGGCTCCTCAGTAACGGATATTGTTCTAAGAGCCCAGCCCCTAAAAATCATATTCCCAGAAAGATAGCTTTTCCAAAGTACCGTTGAAACTGCTTGAGAGAGAGAGAGAGAGAGAGAGAGAGAGAGAGAGAGAGAGAGAGAGAGAGAGAGAGAGCTGCTACTGTAAATATGTGAAGGCAAACAAGCACGGAGTTCTCCATGAATGACTGTGCAATCAGGTCTTGCATGTTAACCCGTCAACACGGTTCAGTTGCATAAAACTTTGTTTATCAAGCATGGCGCTAAGTTACGGCCTTCACAAACACTCTAGCACAAGGAGGAATCGGCGCCAGTTTTCTAAATCAATTCGCAATGAAGAGGCACCGGCAGAAACTTTACCTCAAACTGTGGAACACTACCTCTGGCAGTTTTGTTTTTGTTTTCGTTGGTGTACAAAGAATGAGGTTCCACTTCCAATCCCCGCGCCCCAAACACCTTTGTCTCTCTGATCTGCATCATTGCTTTTTCATGCACGCTCAGAATGATTTGCTAGCTTCTTAATCGTATTTCTTCACTCTCCTCACATCTGCTCTATTCTAGGGATGTTTGCTTTCACGTTTCCAAACGGGTTCACAGCACCGAGAAGAACGGGCATTACAGTACAGTCAATTCTTGGCATTGACGCGTCAGAGAGAGACGGGAACAAAATAATAGAAGCCTACATCTCTTAGAAGAAACTGAAAGTGACCTTCGCCGTTAGCTGTGAGGTTTACCGACGGTCCAAGCAATACATCTAAAAACTGGTTTTGCCTGCTGTCGCCGTTGCGACTATTAAAACTCGCACTTGACTTTTAAAACTCGCGAGGGCCAAGGACTGCGTTACCTCGGTAGAGTTTTAAGCGTAACTTACCCAAACCGACAACAATGAATTGAATGATAACGGGTCCGCTGGCATAGTGGTTAGTGTCGTGGCATTGCCACTCAGATGTCGTAGACTGGCATCTTCCCCAGGACGATGAAAGAATCACTGGCTCTGTATCATGATCAGTTACTGCCCCAGCGTGGGGTCTGCAGTGGGAGGTTGAAACCAATATTCTTTGGAAGCTTGAATTTCAAGTCAGGTCCCCTGTGGTGTGCTTGTTCCATGTGAATAGGTTTCAAGTACTGAAATAATAATAATAATAATAATAATAATAATAATAATAATAATAATAATAATAATAATAATAATAATAATAATAGATAAAAAAGATAAACAGTTATATAATCTCAAATGCAGGTTTTTTGTATTATGGTCTTAAGGAAATTATTTTTGGGCTGGCCAGATACCTAATGCAGTGCAAAGTTCAACAGAGGAAAAGAGGGTATTTCAGGGAATGTGACCAAATCGTTCACAACCTTAGGATCGATCTTGGGCCTTTTGCTACTGGGCCAAATTGTCCATATATATATATATATATATATATATATATATATATATATATATATATATATATATATATATATATGTGTGTGTGTGTGTGTGTGTGTGTATGTATATGCTTGTACATACACGCATATATATATATATATATATATATATATATATATATATATATAAAGACAAAATCCACGAAAGGAAGAGAAACAATGGAGTGCTGCAAGGCCTTTCGACTTATAGTCCTTTACTTGAGTCTGCCAAGCAAAGGACTATAAGTCGAAAGGCCTTGCAGCACTCAAATTGTTTCTCCTTCCTTCGCGGATTTTGTCTTTGTTTAGATATATTCATCAAGTTCCATATTTTCTTGATTCAGTTATACATATATATATATACATGTATATATATACATGCATATATATATATAATGTGTGTGTGTGTGTGTGTATGTTGCGTAAACAAAAACCCATATGTTTATTACAAGCAAAAAAGTTCATTCTTTCTAACAATATGGGCAGACATATAGACCTTCCTTGCAAGGTAATGCATGCAAATGAAACACCGCTATGCAGGTAAACCGGTAAGAATGCTAATACCTTCGCGAAGGACACGCTTTGACCTTCCCATAGGGAAGTGTTGGCATCGCATTTTATGACTGTTAACTTGTAATTCGGCAGTTGCAGGGTTGTGTGCATATATATATATATATATATATATATATATATATATATATATATATATATATATATATATATATATATATATATATACATACAATTATAGTACCGGAGAATGAAGTAATGTTGATTCTGCATAAAACCCAAAGTAAGCAGAAGAAAGCGATGCATCATGCTGAAAGTAAATCCTATTTATTCTCTCTCTCTCTCTCTCTCTCTCTCTCTCTCTCTCTCTCTCTGTACAGATCGAGGTTCCTCCAAACGCGTGGGAAAGAGCTGAATAAACGCCGATGGGAATTCTTTCATCGTCATTAGAAAATAAAAAGACTTTAGTTTGCATAAAGATTTTAGGGACGGTAAATTCCATGGCTTTTGTCGTCAATCATTTTATCGCTCTCTCTCTCTCTCTCTCTCTCTCTCTCTCTCTCTCTCTCTCTCTCTCTCTCTCTCTCTCTCTGCGTGTGTTTGTGTGTGTGCGTATATGTGGAAAGGATAGGTCAGTCAACTATGCACTTATCTGTGTGATTTTGATCTCTCTCTCTCTCTCTCTCTCTCTCTCTCTCTCTCACACACACACATACACGTTACGATAATCTAACATTAACTATGTTTTTGTTAGCAGGACTAGAAGACATCCATGTAAGTATTACTGACAGATACAGTAGTTGTTAACATTTAAAGACATGTTAGGCAGCGTTTTCAGTGGTCAGTACTTGGTACGGTTACCACCAAGAAATGTCAGACACCGCTGGCATACGAGCCCCTTGAATATCTGTGGCGGGAAGCGGGGCTAGTAGCTTCACCCTAAACACTAGAAGAGAACGAGGAGTGGCAGGCTAACAACTCCCGGAGTCGTTCACTTCTGAGAGAAATTGCGTTTAATGATTTTATATATACGTATATATATATATATATATATATATATATATATATATATATATATATATATATATATATATGTGTGTGTGTGTGTGTGTGTGTGTGTGTGTGTGTGTGTGTGTGTGTGTGTGTGTGTAGATGTCTATGATCTCAATAATAAGAAATACAATCGAAGATACATCAGTTATTCAAGCAAACCTTGACGCAAAGTACACAGAAAACGCGAGGCAAAACGCAGCCTCAGAAAACGGGAAGAGCAAACATCACAGAACGTTGAGAACGGGTCAAATAAACAAAGAATAATCCGAGGAACGAAAAAACATTTCTCTCTCTCTCTGCCTTCGTTTGCATGCGTAAATAATGACCGGCATCTTTTAAAGTGAACCTGGAATTAATGATTATGCGGCTCATGTGAACGGACGTTGGGTAATGTCCAGTTCAACTGCCGCTTTAATTCACGCACCAGACTTCGTGTCATGGTTGAAGTGTGGACAAATAATGAAAGCTCTGACCGTGTCATTGCCTGAGTTATGAAAATCTCTTCTTTTTCCGAGAAGAGATTCGTCAATGTACTCTCTCTCTCTCTCTCTCTCTCTCTCTCTCTCTCTCTCTCTCTCTCTCTCTCTCTCTCTCTCTCTCGTGTCATGGTTGATGTGTAGACGAATAATGAAAGCACTGACCGTGTCATTGCCAGAGTTATGAAAGTCCCTCCATTTTTTTCCGAGAAGAAATTCGTCATTGTGCTCTCTCTCTCTCTCTCTCTCTCTCTCTCTCTCTCTCTCTCTCTCTCTCTCTCTCTCTCTCTCTCTCTCTCTCTCTCTCATCCGTATACACATATTAATCGAAAGCCTGTCATTTTTTCGATCTTTATTTTTTCTCTGTAGCAATCCAAACGAAAGGGGGAATAAAGTATTATTTGCTTTAGATAAATAGCCATTCATCTACCCCCAAGCGCCTTTAGGCAAGAGAAACGTCTAGGCAAAAAAAAACAATAAGCCATCCATAAAAGGCGAGGTCATGGAGGACATCTGGCACCCTGCAGTGAGGTGCTTCTCATCCTGCATTGCAAGTGGCGTTTCGACTAGACCAAGTATTTGCCAAGGTTAGACCTACCTTGAGGGAAAGTGGCACTAAAAAAATAAAATGTTGAGAAGTAACTATGACAATAAGTAACTACGACAATAGCCAGTTGTTCTCAATAAGAGAACGCAAATTGTTAAAACGAACGACCGCAATTTTACCTCGGCATTGTCGTCGACCGTGTGTAAAGGTCGCGTTCGATCAGAAATATCGAAGAGAAAACGGATGAAATCTATCATAGGTCTAACGTAAACAAGGGCGAAGCCTATTCTACAAAGAGCTAAATCAAAATACCAGTTATGTGTATGTTATATGATAATTGAGGATAATAAACTGCCTTGCCTTGGAAGGAAGAGAATAACAAACCTCAAAACATCGTAGCGAAAGTCGAATGAGAAATGAGCTTGCACAGAAGATTAAAGAAAAAATAACAACAAAGTCGTAGATTTGCATAATAATCATGAGAATTATTGGAATTTCATTTTACGCTTTGGTAGTCCTCTGAAGTTAAGATTCGGTTACAGGTGAGCGAAGGAAAAGAATGATTTATTCTTTAGGTGACAATAATGGATAACGGTTTCCCAATGGAGTACGAAAATTTCATACCTTGTTACTAAGACTATTGTTGAGTGCAAGTGCGTGTATCCGTTATCTCGAAAATACACACGCGAACCAACGAGTTTTGTTATCAAGAATACACTCATGCGTAAGTGCGTGTAATATGAATGATTCGGGCATTCATTCTTATACAGCTTGTATACGTACAAAGCATAGGTGTAGCCCACGATGGCACAGTCCCTTTCCGGTGACTGGTACGAGGTCGTCCTCTATTCTTCGGAAAGAGAGTTTCGTGCGTGTTTTAAATTTCCTTTGCTAATATTGTTATTATTCGTATGTGCAAGTGCCGAAGTAACTTGCAATAAGCAAAGAGCACTTTCTAGAGCTGACCTAAAGGTCGTATATACCCTCATGCCCAGTAAGAAATGGACCAATCCACAATGATTTGAAGATTCTGCACGCAGCAAGTGTTCCGTTTAGGTTTCAATCCACTTCGTGATTGATATCATTTGTCTTCATTACATTTTTCGACACTAATGTGGGTTAAGTTACGAAGTTCCATTGATTAGTTAGGCTAGCCACCCATACGTTAGGTTAAGTAAGGAAAGTTAGGCTATATCTTAAGAATAGGATAGGTGTCACAGTATTAAGTTAGGGTAAGGCTCCTGTATACCAGGTTAGGTTTGTTACGGCGCAGCTGCGACAGGTTACGTTGCAGTCACCAACTGCCACTTACATTGGTTTAGTAAAGACGCCCTTGTGATATGTCAGAATATGGCACCAGTTGTCAAGAGAATCACGAATGTTTAGTGCAATAAAAAAAATTATCTATAGTATTCCAGTACAGAGAAAAATAAGGAAAAGCCAAAGTCTAGCGATGACTTTCCCGCTGTGGAATGCCCTTTAAACAGAAAATCCTAAATCTTCCTCTTTTATAATAATAAAATGTTACTCCACCTTTTTATAATCATTATTTTTACACTATGCCTTCTCTCTGATAGAGAGAAATTATGCCATATAAGAAATCACCAGAGAGTACGTGATAGTGTGAGCTGGGCTACTGTGGGAACGAGGAGATTTGGAAGACCTAGTCCTAGACCTACTTGGAAATAGACTTAAGAGAATGGAGGCTAGAGAATTTTACAGAGGCTCTTCAACCACATTTAATGTACTGTTCAGGTGTAATACATGAATGATATTTGGTGTTTATATGTTTAATTTATTCTTGATGTGCAGCCTAAAGCATACTTGTAGCAGCGTAAGAGAGAGAGAAAGAGAGGGAGAGAGAGAGAAGCCTGGGAGTCGTCACATTATTGCTTCCCGGTTCGTCTAGTACAACATAGGTTTGTCCCCTTATCTTAAGGACGTTGGATGGCACACGATTATTTGTGACCATTTTAAGGGATCATAAGGTTGACCTCTGGCTGGGTACCTGGTATTGTGCTTCTTCCGGGGTTTCCCCTGAACCTT
>NC_089755.1:49639297-49806797 GCF_040412425.1 Macrobrachium rosenbergii | reverse complement strand
TATCATTAGTGACATCTTCCATAGATGTGTTAATAGTTACATCTTACAAAGATGTATCAATAGTTACATCTTACATAGATGTATCAATAGTTACATCTTACATGGATGTATCAGTAGTTTCGTCTTACATGGATGTATCAACAGTTACATCTTACAAAGATGTATCAGTAGTGACATCTTACCTAGATGTATCAACAGTTACATCTTACAAAGATGTATCAGTAGTGACATCTTACCTAGATGTATCAACAGTTACGGCTTCCATGGATGTATCATTAGTGACATCTTACATAGATGTATCAATCATTGCATCTTACAAAGATGTATCAGTAGTTACATCTTACATAGATGTATTAATACTTACACCTTACAAAGATGTATCAATAGTTACATCTTACACAGATGTATCAATAGTTACATCTTACATGGATGCATCAATAGTTACAACTTACACGGATGTATCAATAGTTACATCTTACGTGGATGTATCAATAGTTACCATTACATGGATGTATCAACAGTTACATCTTACCTAGATGTATCATTAGTGACATCTTACATGGATGTATCAACAGTTACATCTTACAAAGATGTAGCAGTAATTACATCTTACACAGACGGATCATTTGTGACATCTTACATAGATGTATCAAAAGTTACATCCTACACAGGGCAAAAGATTTAAATATGTGTATATATATATTCACATATATATATGCATATATATACACATACATATATATACATATTTATATAAATGGGTGTGTGTGTTAATTCCTAACAAAAAAAAAGAGATATCCGGACAAACATGAAAAGACAGTGACCTCTCCCAAACACACTTACAACAATTATTGCATGCGATCGTACTAGTGTTTGAAGACAGGTTGCGTCGACGCGCTGGCAGATTGGAAGGAACTAGTCGCATTCACCACGCACCCGTTTCTCTCTCTCTCTCTCTCTCTCTCTCTCTCTCTCTCTCTCTCTCTCTCTCTCTCTCTCTGTCGAACCTAATCTAACGAAATGCGCCCGTGGCTGCTGTTCTTCTATACCACTATTTGGCGAAAGATTCCGAGAAATTTCTGGAAACCCAGAGTTCAGGTCCATTGCCGATAAGTTTTCGATCGTTATTTTCGGGAAGGGGGTCAGCCCAAATACCTTCGTGGAATTAACAGACCATACGCTGTAGCCGGAAATGAAAAAATGAAAGAATAAGAGGAACTACTAAAGTCGTAGACCTATCAAAGAAGGCCCAGGAAAGAAGACTGCAGTGGTGTGGCCATGTGATGAGACATGTAGGGCAGAGAGTGATGCAGATGGAGGTGCCTGGTGGGAGAGCAAGAGGAAGACCGAAGCGAAGGTGGATGGATGTAGTTAGAGAAGATCTGAGAGACAAACAGCTGTCAGAGGACGATGTGTTTGACCGAGCCAGGTGGAGGAGAGCTGTCAGAAACATCGACCCCACATAAAAGTGAGAAAAGATGCAGAGAAAGAAGAAGAACGCTGTAGCTGGAACTGGGCAGACTTCCCTTCGAGTGATTAAGAACACTGATTAGACCCAGTGGCAATGAAGCAGAAATTGTAGCGGGAGTTAAAATGGCCGCAACTTACAAGACATCGCTGGCAAGTACCATCAAGGACGGATGGAAGGGTTTATGGCATTTACGGCCGAAGTCCAAGAACTGGGTCTAGGCAAGGTACTTTCAATATACTCTCAGAGTATATTTCAAGGACCTTTGGGCGTAGGAAACCATTTAGCGCAGCGCGAGAAGTTAGGAAAAGGCGGAAGTGAGAGGATGGGACATAAGCTGAATTCCACGCATCGCCATTTCCTGTTTGTGAATATCACCCAAGACGGAAAACCTTTTACGTGCAGGTCGAGCAAAATAAGAATCATTTAAAGCAATATTCATTCATCAAAACCCACTTAGACAGAGATTAGCCAAAAAGAGTAAAGATAACATAAGAATGCATTCCACCATGCGGTGTTGGTAACATTTGCTGGGCTGACGCCAATTTGATGGGAACTAACATTCCTTTAAGGTATAATCCCAGCTGCTGATGCTTATAAATTACTTGCAATCGCAGCACTACTCGATGGCCAAATATCTCGTAAGAAAACAACGAACAACAACATGGTGTCGCACAGAGAAAGTAGTGGAATAAAAAAAAAAAATAGCTGCTAAGGACATTCTTCGTAAACAACCAGAGCTCGAATCCACACAAAAGGACAATAAAGACAAAGGCATATTGAAAAACCTTCTTTTAATAGCCTTTCCTCGCTCATTATACGCTGACCTAGCCTGACCATCATCTTGGGATCCTTTCACCTCTTCAATTCTATTTGCAATTTGGCAAATGATTTAGCAGAAAGTCCGTTGTGGCTTGTAATGGTAGGTGTAGTAGAGGGAAGTACGGTGGTAGAGACCTATGAGCCGATAGCAAGATAATCGCTAGGAAGGGTCTGCACGCTCTGAACATCAAAAGGACGGAGCAGTTTCAAAGTCAAATCCATACTGCTGCTGTTATTAAGGAAGGCATTTATCAAAAGCACACAATGAAAATTAACTTCAAAGAGCACAATCAATGGCAGGGTAGGACGAGCCAGGGAGCCGTTTCAAAGACAGACCCTTTCAACTGCTACTACTACTACTAAACTAGTGCATAGACTGAGTGGAGGAAGCTCGGCCTAATGAAAATTGGACCAGGAGTTCCAAGAGCCATAGACTTACTGGCGAAACTGACGCCATCTTTGTTAATAGCGGGAGCTGGAAACATTTTAACATCTATATTAAATGATATTAATGAAAAATTACTCGCGCTTGCGACAAAAGAACAAGAACCCACACAGTCCAAAAATATGAAAAATACTAAGAAATACGATTATCCGTGAACTGTAAGCGTTAAGAAAACAGACATGAAATTGCCCCTTAGTTTTATAAATAACGCTTTTCTGGATAACCGGACTGTCATCTTACAGAAAGCGTATAACAGATTCCTCATCTGATTACCCAGCGTCACTAAACCAACAGAAGGGAGTGGGCAAAGAAAATGCAAGCAAGTGAAGCAATGCCATTTCTGTTGTCATGAACAGTTGCATTCCACTGGCTGCCTTTTCATTTTGCCTCGAATGACGGTGCGATTTTCTGTTTATATAACGTCTGTTCAGTCAGGGGGCGGGGGGAAGGAAGTGTTCCACCTGACAGCCCTTTTGAGAAACTACAGTATAAGTGAAAAAGTGTTGGGGCTTGTTCTGTCCAATTTATGAGAGAGAGAGAGAGAGAGAGAGAGAGAGAGAGAGAGAGAGAGAGAGAGAGAGAGAGAGAGAGAGAGAAAGTACAGATAGACACAGACAGACAGATTGTGGTAAGGAAAGCATATAATGATAATTATCAACCACACACACGTATATATATATATATATATATATAAAACATTAAAGCCAAAAGGAAAAGTGAAACAATTGAGATGCTAATTACTTTCGTCTTTTTACCAAGACATGGTCACAGCTGTGACGAAAGTACTAAGTATTTCAATGGTACCTCAATTGTTTCTCCTTTCCTTCGTGGCTGTAACGTCGTCCGTATAATCATCACGTTTTTACCTTTTCGTCATTTAATATCATACATACAGTATATATATATATATATATATATATATATATATATATATATATATATATATATATATATATATATATATATATATATATATATACACAGTATTATCATATTGTCTAGTTCGCCAAGAGTCCGAAAATATTTGGTCAGTAAATAATTAAAAACAAAAGTTCTCTTGACGAAGAACATCAAATGTTTGCCTGACACTTCTTTTTGCCTTCATCAGTTTATCTATGAGAGAGAGAGAAAGGAAGAGGTTTGATTACATTCATAAAGACCTAAGGAGAGAGAGAGAGAGAGAGAGAGAGAGAGAGAGAGAGAGAGAGAGAGAGAGAGAGAGAGAGGCCAAAACTGAAAAAACGGCGAAATCTTCTAGAGAACTTTGACTGTATAATACAGGCATAACATTTTATTTATCATATGCATTTAACTTTAACCTTTTACTGGAATTCAAGAAAAAAAATTCATTATAATAAATCGTGAGCTACAAGGCACTCTGATAACTCGACAGACATATCCTAACAAGTATTCTGTATAAGAAAAGCCGTTGTTTTAAAACCATACAACAAATTAATGGACCTGGACCTGTGGTGAAGACTGACGAACAACTAATGTTTTGAACGGGTAAGAAAATCAAATTCGCATCTTAGGATTTAAGAAATTTGTACAGAACCGGACTTATTGGCGTCTTTGGAGGTGTTAGGACAGGTGTGGAAATCAATTCCATAGAATTATAGGGTGCTGAGGACTTCATATACGTAGGATCAACAGACACTATAAAAATGTAGTAGAAGACAATAATAACGTAAGGACAGAAGTAGGTGGTATTTGTTATTATGGCACTGACATGAACTGCCCTCGTTAGTTCAGACGTCATATAAGGAGAGGGGAAAATGAATATTATCATTATTATTATAAAAACAGTTTAACCAGACCACTGAGCTGACGATCAGCTCTCACAGGGCTAGCCAGAAAATGAATAAGGTAGGAATCTGAAAGTATCTAGAAGTGACCCTCAACAGAATGTACGGCCCTGTATTCAACAGTGGGTGAGGTGAACGAATAGAGAAACATAATGTTGACTTGATAGCAATGAAAAGGCTTCCAGCAGTGACTAGCATTTCCATGGAATGGGCAAGACAAGAGCTTAGTGTGGATGAGGGAACACCAGTAAGATAGGAAGCACAATGACGATCAGAACATTAATACCCTCCAGGAGGGCCAATAGGTAAGATGGTCTGGCAACATTTGAAGGAATTGTGGATAATGCAATGGATCATGGTCTGTAGAAGCCTCTTGTACAGACAGCAAAGAGGCCACAGTGTCCTACAGGCAGTGGAGTTAGTAAGTCAGTGACTAATTGCCCAGTCTTTTGTTCCACTGAAATATTACAGGTTCTTTATCACATGGGAATGTGAAACTGTAACCTATTCTGTCAGCGGCACTTGTATAGTACAGAACAAAACCCAGGTGAACAGGACAGGAAATACAATAAGAAAAAATCTAGAAGGGAAAAGCGAAAATCAAATTAGTTCACATTGGAGAAGCTGAAACAGAGCCTTATGTCCATAATTACGACACCCCTCCTCAGTCTTATGCCCATAATTACGACCCCCTCAGCCCTTAAAATTCTGTACGACTACGCCACGTGGAAAGGACATTGTAAAAAAAAAATTTTATTCATTATCCTTTATATAAAATCATACTATATACAAATGACTTTTCGGAATACTGTCATTTAAAATATATCACAATGCAACTATAACAGTGGATTATAATTCAAACTTCTTACAGAATAAATAGCTATTCTTATTTAGTAACATTAGCTCAAGTTCAGTGTTGTCTTTTGAAAAGCACCTTCGTGAAAAAAGTAATGACTAGAAAAAAACGATCTACCTTAGGAATCCACCTGCCGTGGCTACACATTTCTGAGCACTCACAATCATTCACTTCTGGAGGTTAGGAATGTTTCATAAGGACAGCTGCAGCCTTAGGACACACGCCATTGCGAATTGCCTTACCGTGAGATTTCCCACGGATATGATAGACCATGCTGCCAAATGCATAACTAGCAAGCGACGCAAGTCTTGGGAAAAACCACATGAGCTTGAATGTGACCACCCACAGCCAAAAGTAGAAGCACTGGCGATAGGACATTCGCCTAGCAAACGAGGGTACTGACACACCTATCGTGTACGCCAGGTATCTGAACATTGCTGGGAATGACATAGACTTGGCAACGTAGCTCATTCCAGTCAAAAGGGATGTGGCCATGTGTTCATAATTCCAGTCGGCTTCTGCTAGGAAAGCCATGGCAATCTTTCGCTCCACCTCTAAACATAATGCTCTCGTTTCTTTCACACTACCACGGCAGAAGTTGTACTTGTCGTCAATGCCCAGGAGCCACCCAATACCCCTCCAGAAGTGGATGAATCCAGCGAACTCTTCCTCAGTAGCAGCCCCAGCACCTAACTTCTCTGGATGAGCTACCACTAGTCCCATGAAAGCGAACTGGGTCAGTGCCATGTCACTCTGACTAAGGTAAAGGCAAGGGTTCTCTGTGTTGTAACTGAGCAACCTACTCTCAATCTGGGGGCGTAAATCATCCCTAATGGAAGGATAAAAAGGAGACTCTGGCTCAGGATGCCCTCTTTCACTAACTTTTATGTTTCTTAACTTTTCGTTTTCCTCTGGCGCGTTGCACTGGCGGGCTACTTTCCCGTGGATAGACCTAATGGACATCACATCTTTGTGCGCATCGTCTTCCGGGTCCCAAACGTCACCGGTGTACCACGTGACCACGTGCATCAGGGTAGAATAGTACCTCTTGAGGGCTTTCATGGGAGTGTCTGACTGGCCGGTATAGATCAGCGGAGCCAGACCACGTTTGGGAGCCATCATGAACACTAAAGACAGGAGATTGGAGAAGCACACAGAGGACAGGTACCGTCTGTAAAATTCCCGCCCGCGATCGAAGAGCTCTCTGTCGAGCCACGAGGGAGGTTCTGGAGGGTTCCCTGATTCTCCTGGCTCGTTCATTCCCTCGACGAGTGTCAGAATGAGGTCGCTGTGCGGGTGTATGGTCTCCACAGTGAATTCCGGGGTGGTCATGGTGTAAGTGGGGCGACCAATGAACTGTCTCTGTGGTTCTAAAGGAATGCCTGAAGGTGGCACGAAGGAACTCTGGTGTACCCCATCCAGGTGGGGACATCCTGACATCTCCTCGACTTGCTCGTCTTCGTGATCCGGAATAATTTCGATCTGATCTGAAATAGAATAATATATCCGTTGACGAAAGACATGTAACTTCAATGCATGATATGACCTTTAAACATAAGCCACACTAATTCTCATAAGCTAATCAAAAGATGAATCTAATTTTGTGAAATGGAAAGATCAGAGGCCATACAAGACAATGTTTTTTTTAAAAAAAGGGCACATAAAAATTAAGACCAAATAAAAAGAAGGAAACGGGAAACATTAAAAGGAAAAAGTAGGTTATAATTACAGGTGAGGCAGTAGGCCTAGGTACTAAGCTTAAAAACCGATATTGTAAGTTTAATCTAATGCCTTTTTTTGAAACCTGAAAAAGAAATATCTGTCAAAAATGTCACGACAAAGGTAAGATGGAAAGAAAAGGGAGAGAAAAATTATAAGAGAAGAAAATGTGATACTCTGCTCACCTTTGAGGAGACATACCGTTGAGCCACCCTTGCTCAATTCTTGCGAGCTTGTCGAGACCCCCATCGGACCTGAAAAGTAAAAATGAAGAATTAGTATTGGCCCAAAAAAGCATAAATATATATATATACAAAAAGGACTTTGACGAACAGGAAAAAGAAAACCGAAGGATTATTTTTATGGAAACCGCTTGATAGCTCGTGCCAAATCTACTAGACCGAACTGAGTATTGATTGATTGATTGGCTGATCACGATGAGTAACTGGCGTTGCAACGGTCGAATAAGGAAAAATAAGTATAGGTTACCATGACGAACAAGGTAGAAATACCCTAGAATAAAGTGTATTGTCTTTTAACCGCCATTACATAAATAAAAGCTAAGTTTGTTAATCTGTACAATACGGACATAAGGTGAAACCGAAAAAAATCAGCGAACCTACGCAAGTTTAATGTCCTGACTTTTACCTTAATTCGAAAGCCCTGCTTCTTCTCCCAGCCATCATCTGGACACGAGGTCACCTACATTTCCACCCATGAAGAGGAGAAAGGTCACGCCCCAGTACGACAACTGAAGATCAAAGTGCTCTCAAGTGACCTCATTGCATTACCCGTTTTTACTCGTCGAACGGATAAGCAAAATGATGATCTCCCCTCAGGTTGGATTTTATAGTTTTATGTTACTTCGACGACGTAAAAACAGATGACGGTCTAACAAAAAAAAAAAAAAATGCGCAGTGACTTGGAGGAGTTTTATGGCGGGTCATATAATGGATTGCTCTGTGCCTCCGAGTGATTCGGACACTCTCCGTCTTTCTCCGTCGCCGGCTTCGAGGGACAAAGGTTAAGACTGTTTAAAATGGCTCTTGGCAGTTTCTTTAACACATTTTTTTTTTTGTCAACTCACTGCGAAATTTCTAAAGCGACTCTTGGCGCAAGCAGAATCAAAACGATTAAGCGAATGCATCCAGTTTTACCCAGGCTGTGATATTTACCCGAGATAATAGGATGTGATAATATATGTAAGTCACTGCGCGCGCGCGCGCATGCACACACGCATATATGTGTGTACATATATATATATATATATATATATATATATATATATATATATATATATATATATATATATATATATATATATATATATATATATACATATATAAATTTGTAGACTAACAGTAGTTCATTAATGATTGTATGTATGTATTATGGTATACATACATACATACAATCACTAGATATCTTGACAGACTTCATTAAAATTATATATCAACCGCGGATAACAAGTCTGAATGTTTCATTATCATGCCCTGGCAACCAGCTGTTAGGATATCGGATGCACTGTTGACCGATAGGTTGCCTCAGCTGGATGACGAAGCCATAAGCAAAGAAAATGAGAAAGGGGTGGAGAACAGAAGAAGTGTATAGGAAAAACAAAGGCAAGTATGAAATTCCAAAGCTTAATAGTCTTTCACTTTTCAGTTTAATTAGTTTTCAGCAAATATGAACCTTCGGAATTTGGACGAGAGAGAGAGAGAGAGAGAGAGAGAGAGAGAGAGAGAGAGAGAGAGAGAGAGAGAGAGAGAGAGAGAGAGAGAGAGAGAGAACTCATCAAGGCCACTTCGTTGACTAGTAGATAACACATGAAATTATTTAGTAATCTACAGCTTATGCATTTTTCATAGCTATTTAACTGCTCCATCCTGCACATATTCTCTGTTTTATGGTCAGGTACTCGTTATTATTATTATTATTATTATTATTATTATTATTATTATTATTATTATTATTATTATTATTCATTACGTGCATTCGTTTGTACTGTTCGCACCAAAAGGCTCTGTAACTTAGCAGCAAGACCCAATAAAGTGAAATATTCATAAACAAAAATCATAAGAATGTTGGAAAACAAGGCCAAGCGCTGGGACCTGAGGTCATCCAGCGCTGAAACGGAAATTGACAGTGAAAAGGCTTGAAAGGTGTAACAGGAGGAAAACCTCTCAGTTGCACTATGAATCAATTGGTTTGAGAGGGTGGACAGTAAGATGGAAGAAAGAGAATATGAACAGAGGTACAGTAAAAGGAATGAAAGGGGATGTTTATACCTTGAGGAATACTTGTTATGAGGCAATTGCTTCTCATAAATTAAATGAATGTTGATATCAGAAGACCAAAATGGCGGCAAGAATAACCAACGAGAGACAGAACTGGAAAAAGGATAAGATGAACTTCACTAGACCCCTTTCTCCCATTCCCTCCACACTGACAAACCACCTCGGCACAATTGTCTGAATTCTATCCATTATATGTATATATATATATATATATATATATATATATATATATATATATAGTTTTATTTACTTTTCAAGTATACTTGGTTCTTAATATATTAATAATGTCATATTTATAATATTTAACCTTTTCCCTTTATCAATGTTTCGTTTATAGTGCCAGTACATCCAAGAAATTACTAAGTGAAGAATTCCTATTTGCAATAATCTTATCACAGGATAAATATAAACATTTTCACTTTAATGGCTTTTCGAGATATATACATACAGTATATATATATATACATATATATATATATGTATATATAGTGTATATATATATATAAATATATACTGTATATATAAACATATATATATATATAAATATATATATATATATATATATATATATATATATATATATATATATATATATATATATATATATATATATATATATATATATATATATATATATATATATATATATATATATATATAAATTGCAAGCCTTGTCGTGATAAGCGTATCCAAAGAGGATTAAGATATAGAGAAGTCAAGGCCACTGTGACTAATAATATGTATACATATGTATTACAGTATATACAAAAAATATAAACACCGTGCGGAAATACGCAAGCCAAAAATAGCCACTTACATACAGTGAACACTGACAACCTCCATTCGTCTAGGGTCTAGACGCACCGAGCCAACCGGTGGCGTAGGCCGAAACCCAGCTCTGCAAAGTCACTAGGGGCGATAAATCAAGATCATGACCTTTCATTACCTCCGTTTAATATTTCTGAATCTTCAATCTGAATCTTCAAGTATCTTACAAGAACTTAAAAACCGCGGAGCTTTTAAAAAAAACTTAAATACCGAAGCGCTTTTAGAACTTGCTTGCTTGACCGAGAGGGCAACTAAGACCGGAAAGGTTGCCTGGCTAAGGTCCCTCCCAGATGAGCTTCGCAGGATCGTGGGGAGGGGGGGAGGGGAGGGGAGGGGACAGGTTTTTTTCGTTCCCTTGCTTGCAAACACTGTCCTTTTTCGATAACGAGATTCGTCGATCACTAAAATGACTGCGTTTCCGGCCAGTGACTGACTGATAATGATTGACCATTTCCGGTGTATCGGATTCGCTGGAGTGTGTATGAGATACATATTCATTAAGAATTATAGCGAGACTGGGCTGTGTATTGCGCAAACAGGACTGATACTAGACCCACGTGACAGACTGCGCAGTTTCTCTTCTCTCTCTCTCTCTCTCTCTCTCTCTCTCTCTCTCTCTCTCTATCTCTCTCTCTCTCTCTCTCTCTCTCTCTCTCTCTCTCGTGGCTCTAACAAAAGACGACAGGGCTGCAGACTTGGCCATACCTATTCCCCAACTGTCGAGAATCAGTGATCAACACAACTGTACAAAAACTTTCATAGCGTTAGGCATTACATACATCAACGAAATAGCTCATCAGAAGCACGTCGTGCCCCTGCAGAGAGAGAGAGAGAGAGAGAGAGAGAGAGAGAGAGAGAGAGAGAGAGAGAGAGAGAGAGAGAGCTAATATGATAACATAATAGTACAAAAGTAATTGTCGAAAATACAAGCCTAAGTTATCTGCAAAAGGATAATTTTCATTTGACATCTTTAGTTAAAGAAGAAATGAGTGTGCGTATGTGTCTGTGAGCACACAAACACACACACACACGCACACACACACACACACACACACATATATATATATATATATATATATATATATATATATATATATATATATATATATATATAATATATATATATATATATATACACTGTATATGTGTATGTATGTATATATAAGTGAGTGTGTAGACACATAAATATTAACTTAATTAAGTTACTCCTCTTCCTGGTCCTCCACCATCATAATCATCATCGTTATTATTACTATCACTATACATAAATTCCACGTGGAAGTTACCCTGTATCACCAGCCACTTTATTTCCCTGACCTTGACCTTGAACTTGAAACGTAGCTGAGCAAAGAGGAGGGTAGACAGATTTCCAACTGTCCAGCAGGTTATTATTATTATTATTATTATTATTATTATTATTATTATTATTATTAAAGGATAAAGGATGTTCAAGTTAAAAGTTGTTGGTGTCAGTCCCCCCCGACAGGCTGTTGCCTCTCGGGGGGACTTCAGCCGGGTAAACCGCGCCCCCCCCCCCCCCGCAATGTCGTCAATCACGGCAGTACCCATCCTGTAGTGTAGACAGTCTCACTATCAGCTCCTCGACGGGGAGCGAAGGCTGGTCCCCGAGAATACGAGGCCAACACGTTACCAATTATACCACCCAGACACATAAACTTCAGAAAAGCATAAATGTCGAGTTTATCATATCTGTTTCAGCAATGCTAAAAAAATAATAATAATAATAATAATAATAATAATAATAATAATAATAATAATAATAATAATAAGCGTCTCTACGCGTGAACTCAAGCCACCGATTGGACCAGCTTTCCTGAGTATATAAATCTCACTGTATATAAATCTTACTTATACGATACGCAAATAAAGAAAACAATAGGCTGCAAAAACAAAAAATTCTTTCAACAAACGAAAAAATGAAAATCAGAATATAAACGAACATAAAATCCCAACTCGCTACAACTGCAGACACCTCGCCACGGTTACCTAACTTAATATTATCCCCTGGTTACCTCTCCCGGCACTCGGTAGTAAAGACACTTGCCATCAATACAGAATACTCGTCGTGCTATTACACCACTCGACAAACAGCCAATTTGGGACCATGGGCAGGTCGCGACACGGGACCAGGTTAGAACAGAATAGAATAAAATATAGAATTTAGGCCAAAGGCCAAGCGGTGGGACCCGTGAGGTCATTCTGCGCTGAAACGGAAACTGACAGTAAGAAGGTTCGAAAGGTGTAACAGGCGGAAAACTCCGCAGCCGCACTATGAAACGACTGTTAGAGAGGGTGGAAAGTCAGATGGAAGACAGAGAATATGAACGGAGGTACAGTAAAAGGAATGGAAGAGGCTGCAGCTAGGGGCCGAAGGGACACATCAAAGAACCTCAAAGTATTGCCTACAGTGCACCAGAGGCCAAATCAGGGTTACAAATTAGTCCTAAGTAAAGCAATTACGAACATGAGGCACGCCCCAGTATAATCAGGGAGGTGTCTTGATCGTAACCAAAACAGAAATCAGAATATAATATATTATTAATATTTTCTGATCAGAAACATCGACTCAGTGCAAATCATATACACAAGCATCTTCATACAAACGTACTGGCTTGTACACAAAACAAACAAGTAAAATATGCGGCGAAGTTTCTTCGGCGCAATGGAGTTTTCTGTACACCGTGTAATGCTGTATGGAACTCTCAGCCGCGGCCCATGAAAATTTCAGCCACGGCCCGTCGGTGGCCTGTGTTGTTGGCACCGATAGCGGTGCCAGACGCACGATCATAGCTAACTTTAATCATAAATAAAATAAAAACTATCGAGGCTAGAGGGCTGCAATTTGGCATGTTTGATGATTGGAGGGTGAATTATTAACATACCAATTTCCAGCCCTCTAGTCTCGGTAGTTTTTAAGATCTGAGAGCGGACAGAAAAAGTGCGGACGGACAGACATATGGACATCTGAATAGTTTTTTTTTTTTTTTATAGAAAACTACAAGCATAATCTTATTTAAAGTTTTTTCACAGTCCCTTTATTTTGCGATTTTCTCTTCACTTCCGTTGTATCCTTTTTTTTCCAAGATGGCTATTCCTTAAGATTTACTCTATATCAGTATTTTCCTCTTATTTATCCGCCAATAATCAGAAAGATGAACACTGACAAAGCACATTTGCCGTCTGAAGTTTCACATGATTTCATGAGAGAAATTGATAAGCGGAAGAGGAGTGAGAGATGGACCAGTTACTCAAATTGATGAATTTCAAAATATGATTCCATATTTATTTGTTAATGTTATCTCTCTCTCTCTCTCTCTCTCTCTCTCTCTCTCTCTCTCTCTCTCTCTCTCTCTCTCTCTCTCTCTCTCTTCCCAGATGAAATTTTTTATTCTTTTTAACAGTAATAAATGAAACAATATGCTACTGCCTCATAAAATGTGAGAACTACATAGGCCTAAACAAAGAAATTTAGAAAGGTTTTAAGGCATCTCGGATGGGATACTGAAAAAAAAAAAACTATTGGAAGCGAAAAACTTGCAAGTCGGATTAAGTAAATTATAAGTCACTGTGGCTCAACAAAAGCTTCTTTTTTTTTTATTTTAGACTACATAATACGACTGACAATGAGAATTTACCGAGACCACAAATCTTGCGACAGAGCATTTGTCGGTGATGCTCAGCGGTTTAAAGTAGCATTAGGCCTACATCAACACTGGAACGGAGATCGTACGTTACTCAGAAAATCATGGGTGCTGTTTTCAGGTATCTCACCATGATGAAGGAGTTTCGGGACCTGCTTTTTGTGCACATTTTATTCGTAATGGTTTACACTAGCGAGCAGAACTATAGGGGAGAATTCAGGGGATGTTTCAACGTAAGTGCAGTGTAACTATACGAAGTCCAGCTGTAAAACTGCAATTTAAATATTTATTATTATTATTATTATTATTATTATTATTATTATTATTATTATTATTATTATTATTATTATTCGAAAGTAATCTCACTAGAGCAGAAACATTCCAAGGCTCTCATAGGACTTAGTATTTGTTCTTAAATGAATCGATATTGTAACAAGACCAATTTAAAGAAATTGAATAGCTAGACGGCTCAAGAGGAACGGGAACATATGTGAAAACGAGACAGAAAGCAGTGCATGCAGAGGCCGAATGGACACTGGCAAGAACCTTCACCACTGCCTGCAGTGTGCCGCGTAAGCGAACTCTGTAAGTAAGCAGTTCCCTCCTCACGTGGAGAGAAAGAAAGAGGAAAAACTAAAATCAATCTTCCGGAGAGAATGACAGCTTTATGGATGAATCTCTCTGCGTAAAATCTGAGATAGGATTTAAAGAAGAAGAATAGGAATAAATATTCAATAATGATGCTAAAAGACAGGAAGTAAAACCAGTCAAAAAGTGGCTTACGAGGGGACTGACTGCATGACTGACTGTAAGTTATCAGGCGTCACAACTGCCAAGGTTCGTGACGCCGAAAAAAATATCGTGTCATTTTAGTCAGGAAAAATATGAATATATGAAATTCTGTATAGAACTAGACTATAAATACGGATAACAAATAAAAAAAAAAACATACAAATGATAAAAAAATAACTTTGATAAATAATTCAATTTCAAAATACTAGCCTGGAACAAACTATTCTCTTTTATAGATAAGGCAGTTTTGATAAATAACTAAATTTGATGGATTACTGATTTTATTGATAACCTGTGTATGTAAGATCATAAAGACGCGTCGGCAACTAATTGCAAACATATCACAAACAGGTTGCATACAAATCATCGACCTAACGGTAGTCCTAACCAGAGATCTTTCCTAGGTAATGACCCCCCAAGGACTTTCGGAAGTCGTTATCTAGGACTAATATTTTAGGGGAGTCATTATCTTTATGATATTTACGGTCTTTTGTTTATGTTTTTACGGTAATCCCAAAGGGGATTGCACTAAACACGCTGCAAATGTGGATACATACCAGGTTAAAAAAGAAACCCTTGGGGGTCACTATCTAGGAAAGATCCATAAACCTGTGCTTCATATAATTATCCAGCCTTTCCCGAAGAATCTTTCACCACTTCCGTTCGCTGACTCGATCTCAACATGTTTATATGTATGCAACAAGTTGCCAACATGTGTTTATGATGTGTTTTACTGTAGCGTTGTCGCTCCTTGGAACCTAATGTCTGGTAGGTTTCAACACAGTCGAAAATCATTGCCCATTTAAATTATCTCGGTATTAAAATCAAAAGAAAAAATGTTTATGATTCGGAATTATAATCTTGGCAATAATACAAACGTACATAAAAGATGGCAACTTTATGTAAATCTAAATTTATATAAAAATAGAAATAGTTCAGATAATAGTACTAACACACGGATAGCAACTTGCTTCCGAGGAGGCTGTCGTTTCAGAGAGAGAGAGAGAGAGAGAGAGAGAGAGAGAGAGAGAGAGAGAATCAGCTCTTTATATAGTGAAATTCATAGCTAAATAATCCTTTCTTTCTAAAACCTCCTAATCTCCCTTTTGCGTAATAACTGAATATCCGGCCTATTTTTGTTCCTATATACATTCTCGAGCTTCAGGGGGGAACCGAGTTAGAGTGGTTTGGTGATATTTTGTGGCCATCATCATCTTGGCATGAGGTATAATTCAGTGCAGGCCGTATTAATACCGTTATGGTATTCACACTCACACACACACACTCTCTCTCTCTCTCCCTTTGCACACACATAGCTACCTATACACAAATATATATATATATATATATATATATATATATATATATATATATATAGAGAGAGAGAGAGAGAGAGAGAGAGAGAGAGAGAGAGAGAGAGAGAGACCTGTTCTGCATCTGTGTACAGTCATACATCCTTTTAAATAATCCATTTACTCAAAAATAAAATCCAAGTGAGATAGCTTTAATTGGTACTCGGCAGTCACCACCTCATGCGAGAATATTGTTTTGAACCTTTCTTATCAGGGGCAGCTTTATGTCATTAATGTAGAGTGATTCTTATTTCCTCTGCCAGAAACAGCTTTCCGCTTTACGGCCAAGCATTTAACAGATTCGCTCAAAAACGCTGAGAAATTATAAAACTTGATATTTCTGTTTTCCCGCCACTTACGTCATCACGTGTTCGGCTACGCCCGTCTTCATTCGCTACGAATCACATTCCAGAAATGTGCCTGGTAGACAGAACTTATATCTCAGTATAAATACGCTCCTTCAAAAATTTTCTATTAGTTAAAATAAATATTTTGAAAACGCTATTTAGATTAAAAGTGATGCTATCTAATTAACAAAGCCACCTTGAGAACGAACGAACACACCGACACCCCTGGCATCTGCTGAAGCGTGTTTACATAATAATACCTACTTCAGCAACAGTAACGGAACCTTCGGCGAGATTTGTTTACATTGTAAAATCAACAAAATATCTATTCATAGGCCATAACCAATCATAAATGAGAGTGGGGTTTAAGTGGTAGGTTTCTCACAACCGAGCAGGCCTGGCCTCTGCAGTAGCCTACTACGTAAAAAGCAAATTCACATAAATCATTAAATATACGGAATACAGAACTCGTTCAGATTTTCGAGACAATAAGAGAATCAACAGTGTTGTAATCTTCCTGAAATCAGACAGACCCTAAAACAACTGGTTACAGATACGACATTCACCCTCACACTTCACTAGAACCATGGGTGATTGGCCCCCCTACGTTATGCAAAATGGAAATGTGGATTGTGGACGTTACCACGCCCTGCTTTGACGAAGGCAAATTACTCACAACGAAAAGCAAAAACCGGTTGCAACCACACATGGGCATAAACATGACTTTGCAGGCTGCATAACATAGGGGAGAGAAAGAGAGAGAGAGAGAGGGGAAGGAAGGCGACACTGGCATGTTGCAGTGCCACAAGGCTTACCTGAAACTGAACTAAATAACGTCGTTCTTAATCCTCAGTAACGGAGACGAAAGAACCGATTAGTTCACACGTCAGCATGACAAGCAACACCGTAAAACACAGGTTTTCCGTAGTGTTAATTGTACAGCAATCTGAATGTTGCTACCAAACCCGATTGTGTAAGTGGGAAACTGAGTCACGTTCTATAGCTCCCGAGTACGACTTGTCTGCTGCACATCACAGCGGTTGGATCAGCTGTTGTTGAGTTCGTGGGCGCGACCAGACGTATAAAGATCTGGAGCAAAATCGATAAACGCGAATGTTGTCATACAGTAACAAATCATTTTCAGGTTTCATGATAAGAAAATTACGTAACGCATTCCCTGCATATTTACCATGAACGTTATTCTAAAGCAGCATTGTCCCAGCTGATGTGCAAATCTCGACGGGAAGCTTCGTGACATTTGGTTTGGCTTCGCAAATGCTGATACTGGACATCACATAACAGTCTCCAACAATGAATATAAACGTTTATCAAGAAGATAAAGTTATAAATCCCTTACGCCAAGTAATATACCAAAGACCTCGCCTGTTTGTCGAGTGCAATTTTTGCAAGCAATGTATCCTTTATATTTCTGGTTAGGATGAAGTGACTTAGCAGATTAACGTCAGTTTGGACTGAGTTTAACTTTATCTTGGATGTTGTTACGTTGGTGTTGACAAAGCATCACGTGATATCCTGTGCAGAGCTTACCCAAGCTCACCGGACATGTTTTGGTTTTTTGTCTTTGTTTGCCAATTTGCTTTTAGGTTACTATATCGGCATTAATTCTTGATATCAAGTTCGCGCTGTTATAATCTGACTAAGATACCTTTTTGTTACTTCTCATTGAATATGTTATTTATGTATATTTTTCATCATTTTAAAAGATACCTATCGTTTCTTTATTGATAATGCCCCGCCCCTCCTCCAGCGATCTCTCTCTCTCTCTCTCTCTCTCTCTCTCTCTCTCTCTCTCTCTCTCTCTCTTCTTCTTCTTCTTCTTCTTCTTCTTCTTCTTCTTCTCAGGTTTGATAAAAGCATTAGGAGTCATCCGTCCCATTAGGGAATGTGTTTTAAATTAACTCATCCCTAGACCAATTTTCTCGTATCCCATTGTGACCTATAACCGATCATGTTAAACCACTATGGGATCAGGTGCAAGTTTCAGTACATTTTTTTTTATATTCTTTTTAAGGTACGGGCCTTGGGACCAACATTAACGAAGCATCACGTTTCATGAGACTTGCGTTATGCTTTGTCAACGTTCAGCCATCTTGATCTTTTGCGTTAGAGGTGAAATCTGGCGAGAATAAACGGGAAAAAAGGCTAAAAGAATAAAAGACTCTTACTGACCCTGGTCACGAGAGGCGATTACATTCTTTATGCGTTCACCATCGCGTCCATATGAATTCTCTCTCTCTCTCTCTCTCTCTCTCTCTCTCTCTCTCTCTCTCTCTGGTTATTCTAAGAAAGAGTAAAGGGATACTTGATGATTCACGCCATGAGACATAGGATCTCTCTCTCTCTCTCTCTCTCTCTCTCTCTCTCCATTAAAGGTGAATTATGGTAAAGATAAGAAAGAGTAAAGAGATACTTGATGATTCAGGTCAAGAGGCATTATAGGATCTCTCTCTCTCTCTCTCTCTCTCTCTCTCTCTCTCTCTCTCTCTCTCTCTCTCTCTTCATTAAAGTGTAAGTATGGTAAAAGTAAGACAAAGTAAGGAGACAGTTAATGGTTCAGGTCACAAGGCATTCTAAGATTTCTTCTTCTCTCTCTCTCTCTCTCTCTCTCTCTCTCTCTCTCTCTCTCTGAGGTACTGCTATACCATTATATTCCTTATTCAAATTGCATCATTTATTATCATCGAAAAATATGAGATCATTGTCAAAGGACGACAAACCAAAATGGACCCGTGATGATGATGCCAAGTTCAAAACAGCGATCCCGACTAGGGATTGAGCTGGGAAGAAGAAGAATAAGTTTTCACTTCGTTAACCTCCCGGTTTTTCACTATCTTAGAGGGTGTCATAAATCCTCTTCAAAAAAATATTTAAGTGAAATCAGTCATATCTTTTGGTCTATTACCCTCGGGCGGCCATATTTAAAGGTCTTGGCCCAGCTCATAGTACTATACTTAGTTATTATTATTATTATTATCATTATTATTATTATTATTATTATTATTATTATTATTATTATTATTAGACACAATTTCACAGAGAAAAATTACCTTACAAAAAAAGGTTGGTCTAAGCACTCCAACCATTGTGGTCAAGGCCTACGCATCTGCTCTTGGATCTAAGCAATGTCCAGCAAAAATGGTTCCTGTAAATTTCAGGACTTTCTTTGCATAGTCACTAAACACTCACTAAACTATAATGTACACTCAATAAACACTAATGTTCGCTGTACAGTTACACTCACTAAACACTCACACTTACTATACACTAACAGGCACACTAAACACACACACTTACTATACAATAAACACTCGCTAAACCCTAAACACTCATTAAACACTAAATACTCACTAAACCCTAAATGATCATTAAAACCCTAAACACTCATTAAACACGAAACAGACTCTGAATATTCACTAATCACTCATTAGACACTCACTGAACACTTACACTCTAAAATTCACTAAACAGTAACATTAAAAAAAAAACATTCACGAAACCCTATACACTCACTAAACATTCACTGAATACTTACACACTAAACATTCGCTAAACAATAACAATCACTAAACATTCACTAAACCCTAAACACTCACTAAACATTCACTGAGCAGTTACACACTAAACATTCACCGAATACTTAAATGCTAAACATTCATTAAACACTAACACTCACAAAACATTCACTAAACCCTAAACATTCACTAAACCCTAAACATTCAATGACTATTTACACACTAAACGTTGACTGAATATTTGCACACTAAACATTCAATAAACATTAACATTAACTAAACACTAAACACTCACTAAACACACACTAAACATTCACTATACCCTAAACAGTCGCTGAATACTTACACACTAAACATTCACTAAACACTAACATTCACTAAACCATAAACACTCACTAAACATTCATTGACTACTTACACACTAAACATTCACTAAACTCTTACTCACTAAACATTCACTAAAACATTCAACACTTATTAATAAACATTCACTAAACACTAACATATACTAAACCCTAAACACGCACTAAACACTTACTCATAAACATTCACTAAACACTAACATTCACAAAACATCCACTAAACCCTAAACACTCACTAAACATTCACTAAACACTTACACACTAAACATTCAGGATAAAAAAAAATTCACAATCGCACTAAGCACCTGTTCAATTTGCGCTTAGCACTGGTACATACAGAAGCACCTCCGAATATATACCCTCTATGGTCCCAAGGAGCTTCCGCCATGCTCAGTACTAGCACAGCGGATTTGGTGACAAAGACGAATACATATTAAGTGTGAATACATATTAACGGGTTAACATCGCGGAGGTTACCTTATAAATTGAGAGACCACATTCTTCTATCTTCGTAAACCCGTTCTTGATATATTGAAATAAATCCTCCTCGCAAGTTTGCTGGTAAAGGTCACAAATCATCAGAACTGGATCTAGAACTGGGACGCCCTAAAACTGCGTTGCTTTTAGGTTTTGCCCTAGGGAAGATTGTGGGAAGGTTCAGTAAGATTCTACACGGAAAAAAATTACGTCTCTCTCACAAAAGTTGCAGTACGGACAATGGCAATATGGAAAGAAAGGAAAAGGACAAGAGGAAAAAGGACTAAAACGTATCATATATAGCATATAGAAACAAGTGGTAATACACAGATGAATCAATAAAAGCTAGAAATGATAGGCCTATTCTTCTCAAAGCACAAATGTGCTTCATTGAAATTCTCAGCCAAAGCCAACAAGCAATAGATAACAGGATTTAAACCCTTATAGACCAGAGAGTGGCGTTAATCAGGAATATTTCGATAACATTTTAATCGGATCTAAAACGCCACATTAAACGGGGAACGTGAAAATATACTTTTAATAAATCATGACATGTCCGCTGGCTTTACAAACATCCAGCGGAAGCTACTCACGAGAATGGTTAGCCTAAACAGTATCTAAGACTTCGTTTTTCCTAAACTGCCAATTATTCGTCTCTGGGCCTTGTTCTTTCATGAAACAAGAGGACATGATGTATATAAAAATAAACTCAGTGTCCTTGAAGACATGCGCAGTAGAGCATCAAATCCTGGCTACTGCGCAATTTTGGTAACCCGCCAGTCACCATAGAATAGATATTTTTTTTTTTACAGCTCCAGCATCGAGTTGTCTCAAAACAAAGGGTTTACGTAGTTGAATTCCCTTATTGTTTTTCCTTTTCTTTCTTTGGCTGTTTGACTGTATTACTACAAATTAGACCTGTCAAATTTGCATTCCCTGAGACTACTTAAAAAGTTTATTTTTTTTTTTTAGTGAAATTCCTCTTGGGTACAGACTTTGAACAAAGAAAAAACATATTTAGATTTATTGCGTACTTTTCATCTGTAGGTAGTAACCGAACAAAGGAAACGTGTATTTTCTTCTCAGTTAATAATGTAAATTGTATATTTAGATACAATTAAGGAACACAGGAAATACCTGTAGACAAAGCACTCGCTCTCTCTCTCTCTCTCTCTCTCTCTCTCTCTCTCTCTCTCTCTCTCTCTCGGGGCTCCTCAATTTTCTTCCTGTAGGTTATGTGACGCGCCCAACGCCAACACCCTAGAACACTATTGCCTGGAATGTCCACTTGTTACCAATTTATTACCACAAATATTCACAGTAGTTGATGTATGTAAGCAATTGTTAACAGACTATAATTTGCTTGATGAAATTCTCATGCGCCATCCTCACGTTGGTGGTCACTGAACAGGTATTTCCTTTCATCAAATAGACTGTGTGTGATATTAACTAGAGCTAGGCCATTGTTGTACTCCATATGAATTCTATTGTATACGTTAATTTCCATATAGATGTAATTACTAATATTGTCACCATGTACTTAAATGTCTGACGCCAATGTGCGCAATAAATTGATTAAAATAAAAAAAAAAATAAATAAAACTCTCTCTCTCTCTCTCTCTCTCTCTCTCTCTCTCTCTCTCTCTCTCTCTCTCCAAACACACTATCATTTTAATCAAGCAAATTAAGACGTTTTATATTCACAGAGTATACAGTTCCTATGGATAAACGGACTTTTCATGGCCACGTAATATTCGGTATATTAATTAAGGGTTTACCGAACACATTAATATGCTGTTGAACCACTGCAGTTTAACTGTCTACTTGCAAACGAAATAACGGCCTTGGTTTTTCCTTAATTTTATTCAGCCTCCTTGAAGGATTTTCTCAAGTAAACTGTATATTTCACATACACACACACACACACATATATATACATATATATATATATATATATATATATATATATATATATATATATATATATATATGTGTGTGTGTGTGTGTGTGTGTGTGTGTGTGTGTATAGCCTATATGTAATGTGTGTGTGGGTGATTTTCTCTTATAGAAGTGAGATTGCTGGTCTCACGTCATACTCCACCCTGGCTATGATCCATCACATTCAGTTAACTACCAGGTGATAACTGATGCACATTTTAAATCAGCCGAGCAAATTGGGCTATAAAAAACGCTAAACCTCACCTAGCAACCGATCCCTGATTCTCTCTTTTGTGAGGTGAGAATCATAACAACTGTACCAATTGACGTCATTTGGGAAGTGACACCGGAGGGGGTTATGTGTCTAAAGAATCTGGCAATCTTGCTGCTTACCCATCCAAGTTCCGACCAGACCCAAGGACGGTTGAAATAACTGTGATTATGCAGACAGATCATTCTTGCAGAGAACGCTAAGACTGCCCTCAAAGCAGAAGGAAGTGGCAGTTGGAAAAACCTAATTCCTATCATCAATTTGTCCATTATTTCTCCTATAGGCCTATTGATGGTCTTGAAGAAACGAGAAATATTACGCATGAACAGTGAAAGATAATCCTATGACGATTTAATAGATAAAGTTGTTGATCAATATGACGAATACAAGTTCGATTCTTGATGCCCCTCTGAGAAGAACCTTGGTAGATTCTAAATCAAGTAAAACTGATTGATCTAAAAGTACATTTCATTTCCCGTATGCACGCGCAGTAATGATTAAAGGTAAATGGTTTAAAGCCTTTTTTTTCACCGAATATCAGCTGTTTTAGGCTTAAGAACCCAAGAGAGTTCTTTTTTCATTCACAGGCCGATGGAGCTGGCTATTGAACACTTTGGTATACCATGAAAAGAAGAGAAAAATACACTGGGTATGGCATTATGTAACATTCCTTAGCCTATTCGTCCATTCTTTAAGAAATGCAAAATAAGAAAACGGATGTCGAACAGCTTTCATGGTAAACTACTAAAATAAGAATGCAGTAAAGGCGTTGGTAACTAATTCCATTGATATAGCACAGTACCCAGGCCCAGATGATTAAGAAATTAAATAAAAGATACAAAAACGTATGTAAGAATACTGATATACTGAAAGCACGCGCTAAAATAGAGGAACAGCGGCTAAACATGTCAAATATACTCAGACTATTAAATTGCATGAATTGAACTTTAAAGATGTAGTAACGTATTTCACAAATCAGATAGCTCGAAAATTAACTTTTTTTTTACTCAGTCTTTAATTTGCATAAGTAAAATTCACCACTGGTACCAAATCATTTATTTTATTATAGTTCCAGGATAAAATAGAACTGATTCATCGTCAACAGGGGAGGAAGAGGACACAGTAAATCTTCCTCCACCACTCACAATGCGACTGTGGCAATAAAAAATATAATTTCAATAAATCTAATCATCTTATGCAATCAGATCTTCCCTGGTCTTGCCTTGTCTTCGGAGAGGTTCAGTTTCTTATAGTTTTCTTAAATATTATTGCAGTGTAACCACTTCACGGAATGTAACTTCTATGGAACAGTGAATGCAGAGAAAGGAGAGTCCCGTAAAACAAGTTGTCTTGTAGTGTGAAAACTCTCTCTCTCTCTCTCTCTCTCTCTCTCTCTCTCTCTCTCTCTCTCTCTCTCTCTCTCTCTCTCTTTTCTTACCCTTGGTGTTGCCTTTTGCATCCTCCAAAATTCAATATTGGTTACTTCAAGAGTCGTGCGAGCTTATGACATTAAAATGAACAGCAGTATTTCGTAGTTCATATATTACGTGAGGATATTTTAATGTGACATTAGATTTAATACAGAGGGAGAGTTGACTTATACTTTGCCACTTCCTTAAAGGTGTATGCACACTCCTTTTGATTTTTATTTCTGTTTTTATGGCATCGTAAATAAAAGCCGCTTTTAGTTGCTGAATGAAATTTAGGATCGCGTAACTTGGTCAGACTCAAAATCAGACACACTATTGGTCTATTTCTCAGGCTATTCTGCCATCAAATTCTTCAATTGCTTTGTGTTGAAAAATAAACAGAACATTTGACCTCTGTCAATAACTTGGCCGATCGGGTTTCTTCAGACTTGTCAAGAAAAGGCCACATGAACAATCATCTCAGTTGTGGAACTTTTACTATAGACTTATTAGTCTCTGCTTGGGGAATAGGACTTCCACATGGGCGTCCATCTCTTGTTTCCCTCCTCGATAGGAATGAGCCTCAGGCATTCCGTTTGGTCTATAAGTGACCACGCTCCACGATTCTCTTTCCCCTCTCGAACTGGCATCAAGATGGTTCCTCTCTCTCCCTCTCTCTCTCTCTCTCTCTCTCTCTCTCTCTCTCTCTCTCTCTCTCTCTCTCTCTCTCTCTCTCTCTCTCTGCAACCATATGAAAAATGATAAAGCCCTTAAATCAATTTTCTTTATAATTTTGTGAGACTTTTCCATTTGAGTAATATGACCCATCTTAGCCGAGCCCAGGACAACCTGCCAGAACTCCAGAGCCTCTTTTGTAGGCCGAAATCTACCAAGAGACTGCAAATTCCTTGAGACTTATTCTTCATGGATTTATCATATTGCATGAATCCAATGTCTTTCATGTAGCATATTATGAAAGTAAGTTAGTTACGACATCTAACGCAACAAGACCCACTCAGGGGACCCTTCCCCCTGGTTACAAAGGGAGCCAGGAATCCCCTGACAAGGGGACCTCCTTGAGGCACAAGGGGGCCCTCTTACTGTGATTCTTCCTGGACTGGCAGGAGACCTGCATCCCTCTTGCTAGGGAGGGGATCCCTTGATTAAGGCCTCTGCCCCAACTTTGGGGATGCTTTCACAGGGGAGGCCAGGGCACCCCTACTATTGAGATCCTTCACAGGGGTTGCCTCCCCAAGGTGGAGGCCGGGCTCCTGCTATGCAAGAAAGCATCAACAGACTTGGGCATTACTTAGGGCGACTGTGGGCCAACGCTTCTTAGGGAAGACATCCTTTGGGGATGTCCTCCAAGAGGGGGCCAGGACACCCCTGGAGGGGAACCTCCCTCCTAGTAGGGCTCTTACTAGACCAAGAAGCATCTCCAGAGGAGGCCCTAACCACAGGGTTGAGACCAGGGCTTCCTAAGCAAAGGATTCCTTAAAAGAGTCCCTACCCATCCCCTGGAGATACCTTCCAAAAATGGGGGCCCTTCTCTTTAGTTGCCAAGCCGGAAGTGCGGCTCACCACAGGGGGTCAAGACCAAAGCTTCCCAGGGGAGGCATTCCTTGAAGAGGGCCTCCAGCCCCTCTTCCTGAGATGCCTTACCAGAGGAAGCCAGCAGCGAGGTCCACTTCTGTGGCTGCCTTCCCAGGAGGGAGGCAAGGTTTCTGCCAGGAAAGGAAGTGTGGTGAAAAAGTGATTGTATGGACAGTGGACTGTATGTTTAATGTTGTTACTTGGTCCAGATCTGCTAAAAGACTTACGTAATAACACCACCATGCTCCCTATGTGGTTTCTAAATTACGGGGAGATATCTCTCAACCCAGTTCAGTACTGTTATGCTTGCGAACCCATGACCATTAGTTTATATGAATTTTAGCTAGCCTTGCTGATGGGGCTGCAGAACCATAAACAAGAAATGGGGAAAGGGAAGTGTAAGGTCACCAGAGTGATAGCCTGAGTAAGTAAATATTAATTTATTTACAATTTACAGAACAAACTTAAGAGTACAAGGAATACACAACATCACTCAATTAATTAGAATAAATGCACTGAGGGAAATGCTCTGAAAAGGGGGGATCTACCCCCACATAAATCACTAAAGATTGAAGGGCAATGAGCTTCACTGGTGTTGAATTCATGCATACTTGGGTCAGGCTCGAACTCGCATTAACCAAATAACAGTGGACACCGACTCCTGAAAGGCAGAGATACGTCTGATGAGTACAAATTTACCTCAATATGCCTATCGTAAGTACATAGATAAAGAGCAGGATTCGAGAAGGTAATTAATTCACTTCTATTACTGCCAAGGGGAATAAATGCTTCATTAATTCACTGAATTCAAGAAAACGCATTACAAAGATTTCACACTGCACTTGTAGTTTAGCAAGGGAAGAAATAATGAAAGGTGAAAAGGTCAAGAGAAAAAGGTAGAGATTAAGGTTAAGGGCGGATTCCTCTCGATCTCCAGACATACCTGATACAGTTTGTGTATGCTCTAGTAACAGCATGAGTGGAGCTCTTCCTTCCTTTTGGCAGAATTGGGCAGGCGGAATAAATGCTGCCCTAAAATGGAAGACTGCAGTATCTGCAAAAATACAAAACTGAGAAAAATGGTAGATACTGCAGTTTTCCCTTGCCTTACCACTGGTTTTGCAGATACTGCAAATAGGACCCCCTAAATAAAGCATTGAAGAATCATCCTGAAACTGCAGTAACTTGTGTATTAGTGTTTCACGAGCCCAATAGGTGGCATATCTCAATTTCAGAAATTTTGCAGATGCTGCAGTTTTCCATTTTAGGCCAGAATGGGTGTTTAGTAACTTTAGTCGGCCTTGAAGAAGCTCTGTTAAGGACTTGGGAAAGAGGCCTTGCTGGGGCCGTCACAGCCAGGTGAGAGGGAAGTCCGCCCTGGAGAAACTCTGTTAAGGACTGGGGCAGGAGCCGGAGGTCTTGCTGGGACCGTATCTCTCTGTCTCTAGCTACTGACTCCCTTTGGTCAGTCATCAAATCTCCCTCTACAAACGATGCCCTTTGGCGATTTTCCTCCTCGTAGGATCCTGGAACGCAAGAGAAATCCACGAGGCGGAAGAACAGGGCAGGGAGTGTCGGAGAGGCGCAGCTCAGTAAATCCCCCAGGTGTTATCCCTGGGGAATAATTAAAAAGGGGAAGCCGCTGGGCTTGGACTCTTGATCCCTCCAAACTACCACCTCACTGTTCAAATTTATTTATAGTTATTAACAGCGACTGTCAACTTTTGGGAATAAATCAATAAATGAAATTTTGTCAGAATCTGTTACATTTTCAGTCGTTCCGATTTTGTTGTTCACGAGGAACTGTGGCTTAACAGATAAAATATAAAGATAAGTAAATAATAAAAGCAAGAAAACATAGAATTTGTCGAATTTAAATTTAATTTTTTTTTAAATATTACTTAACTTATTATGAATTTTAATATTCCTTTTTAGTGTGGAAACATGAGTAAATGTATTTATTGTGTGGATGTGTTACAATATGAGAACTTGAGCCTATGTGGTATTTTATCCTAACCCTTCGGGCCAGCCCTATAAGAGCTGAAGGTCAGCTCAATGGTGCGGTTAAACTACTTTAATACTGCTACTACTTTTCAGAATGTTTCATTTTCTTATCAGGCATAAGGCCCGATACTCATGACAGTACTAACAAGGATATCACGCTAATATTAATAGTGAATAGTACCACGATTAAGTACTTCCACTTACTGAGTAGCCCCTGTTGACATGAACTCAGATGGGAAGTTGCTGTAAGATACTCTCTCTCTCTCTCTCTCTCTCTCTCTCTCTCTCTCTCTCTCTCTCTCTCTCTCTCTCTCAAAATCCTACGGGTAATCAAAGGCTGATTTTCAGACCTTAGAGGACTCGCTATTCTTCAAGTTACTTGCGTAACTTCAAAGAATGAACACAATACAAAGTTTATCAGATCAAATTAGATTCACCTTTCATAAAAACTTTAACGGAAAAATGAAATAAAATGGAGAGATATCTAAACGCACTCGTTGAATTTAAACGTTAAGATTAATTTAACAACTAAAAGTTAAACATATCAAATGAGTAATTACATAAGGAATAAATGAAAATGAAAATGAATTACTTTAATGGCACTCAAACGAACCTAAGTTACGACAAGGTTCAAAAGGATAAGAAGCTGTTCGTTCCGTTCTGCATTCAGGTTCTATTTGGGGGAAAGGAGACAAGTTTACATAAAAAAAAAAAAAAAATTAAGATAATTCTCGAATTAGGTTCGTTATCAAAAATAAATTCCGAACATAATATTATAGATTTTCAACATATTCGGTATAGTGATCGAACTTTTTTTTTTACTGAAAGGATTAAACTTACATAATTTACAATTAGAATATTTACAATATGGTGACAGTATACATCAACGCAGTATACGTAGGCATTTCTTTACATAAGCACAATCCCTCTAAACTGACAATTTACACAATTTACTCAAAAACTAATTAACTGGTGGTTTGTGACGACACAGTAATTTTGGGTGATGCCATTTTAGTGTCATGCCCATACAGTGCACGCACTTACGCACGCACACAGGAAGCCCAAACATCTGCCCTTCCTTTTCCACCCTCCTATAACCTCTTGACCCCTCCTAATGGTTGATTCAGCTGGCGAGGGACACAAACAAACTCTAAGAAAGACCTCTCCTAATGGCTTCTTCACTGGTAAGAGATGCAACCAAGATCTAATAACACCAACTATTACCACACGAGCTATGTGCAATACATTCACCAGGAGCAAATTCGTATATATAAGGATAAATGAGTTATCAGAAGTAAAGCAGTACTCTAGACTTTGTTGTTAAAACGTCCACTGTCTCTCTCGACTTCGTAAGTTCCTCGTTGGACGAGTCGGTAGAGTTCTCGGCTAGCACTTGCTAGGCCCGAGTTCGAGTTTCCGGCCGGATAATGGAGAATTAGAGGAATTTATTTCTGGTGATAGAAATTCATTTCTCGCTATAATGTGGTTCGGATTCCACAATAAGCTATAGGTCCCGTTGCTAGGTAACCAATTGGTTCTTAGCCACGTAAAATAAGTCTAATCCTTCGGGCCAGCCCTAGGAGAGGTGTTAATCAGCTCAGTGGTCTGGTTAAACTAAGATATAACTAACTCACTCCCCCTTATCGTCATGGCATGTAATGGAGACGCCCATATTTCTACAAAATTCATAAACATGCGAATACATTCCACATGAATAACAGATACAAATAACATAATTCTCGTCTGTCTGTTATGACAAGAGGGCAATTCGCAACGAAAAATCAAATCAATAATTTGAGGAAAACAGACGGTACAAAATAACTCGACAGTAAGAAAAATATTACCAAAAGATTGTTGCGCCGGGAATTTCTCACAGGAAGTGACCGGGGAGAAGGAGACCTCACAACGGGGTTATTGAATCATTTTAAGTTAGAAACAAGTAAAAGATGCGCCGAAGTTTCTTCGGGGCAGTCGAGTTTTCTGTCCGGTGGTGGCCTCACCCACGACCCATAAAACTCTTGGCCGCGGCCCACGAAACTCAGTCACGGTCCAGTGGTGGCCTATTGTTGGCACCTATAGCGCTGCCAGAAGTACGATTATGGCTAACGTTAACCTTAAATAAACTAAAAACTACTGAGGCTAGAGCGCTGCAATTTGGTATGTTTGATGATTGGAGGGTGGATGATCAACATACCAATTTGAAGCCCTCTTGCCTTAGTAGTTTTTAAAATCTGAGGGCAGACAGAAAAAGCGTGGACGGACAGATAAATAGCCATCTTAATAGTTGTGTTTTACAGAAAACTAAAAAACCTATAAGAATACTGATATACTGAAAACTTAAATATCATTTCATAATGAGTATCTGTTATGGTAATATCCAGTTTGCATACGCTAATGTAAATGGCAGTGGCCTAACTGAAATCTGTCTTCACTACACCACAAAATCCTTTTCATTTCCTAACCATAAAAACTGCCCTTTAAATGGGTAAACAATGATAACTTTCGTATACTGGCATTCTGTATCCAAAAGTCTCATTTCAAGGAAGTTACATTTAGTCATTCGCAAAGTTCAATTCAGTTTTTATAAGTGGTTGCTATAAGAAGCCAGATAAACACCGATGTTTGTAAACCAAAAAGTTATGCTTTACGGATGTGTTCCTTAATGTTCTACAACGATTTAATGCTAAGATATTCCCTATCAGCACAGAGGAGGGAGAGACTGAGAAAGCAGTGAGACAGAGTGAAAGAAGCATGGCGAAAATGGAAAGTAACTGGAGTTTCTCGTTGGATGAGTCCGTAGAGTTGTCGGCTAGCACTCTGCTAGGCCCGAGTTCGAGTCTCCGGCCGGCCAATGAAGAATTAGAGGAATTTACTTCTGTTGATAGAAAATCATTTCTCGCTATAATGTGGTGCGGATTCCACAATAAGCTGTAGGGCCCGTTGCTAGGTAACCAATTGGTTCTAAGCCACGTAAAATAAGTCTAATCCTTCGGGCCAGCCCTAGGAGAGGTGTTAATCAGCTCAGTGGTCTGGTTAAACTAAGGCATACTTAAGGCTCAAAATGAAGATTTATAAGACCGTTATCAGGCCCGTGCGGTTTGGGGCAGAAACTTGGACACTTAAGAGGAAAGAGGAGGAACTGTTGGAAGAACAGGGATGAGGATGGCGAGATGGATTGCTGGAATATCGCTACTGGAAAGGAGGGAGAGTCAAGATAGAAGGAGAATGTGTGGTATATGTAATGTACAGGAGAAGGCTAGGGAGGGCAGCTCGTCTGAGATACTATGGCCATGTAATAAGAGGAGAGGAGGTGGAACCAATCTAGGCAGCTAAGAACATGCCAGTGATGGGGCGGCGGAGGAGGAGTGTGGGGCGTCAGCGGATCGGATGGAGGGATGTGGTGAGGAGGGATATGGGTGAGGTGGGACAGGGGGAAGAAGATGCTAGGAATAGAAATAGATGGAGAAAGTTGACTCGAGCGGCCGACCCTGCTATACAGTGAGACTAATAAGGTCGAAAGAAGAAGAAATTCCTTATTGCCGCAACCCTCCTCCCTCTCTCTCTCTCTCTCTCTCTCTCTCTCTCTCTGAATACTAAACCGCCTACAGGAAAGGATTGAAATATAGAATTTAGGCCAAAGGCCAAGCGCTGGGGTTTATGATTTGGTAACTTCATAGTAGAAGGTTTGAATGGTGTAACGGGAGGAAAACCTCGCAGATGCACTACGAAACAATTGTTAGGAGAGGGTGGACAGCAAGATGGAAGAAAGAGAATATGGATGGAGGCGGTACAGTGAAAGGAATGAAATGGGTTGCAGCTAGGGGTCGAAGGGACGCTAAAAATAACCTAAAGTTGCCCAAGTGCACCGCGTGAGGTGTGCTGATGGCACTATATCCCCCTACGGGAGATGTAAATCCTATACGTGCAGAACTGATGAACTGTAAATACGTAGGCTACAGACAATAGAAGCTCTTGTTCGAAGTTTTTTATTTCCTGAACCAACCACGTAAAGTTACATTTAATCCACCGGTTTAGCCCACCTAGTAAACGCGAGTCACTATCAACGATCATTCAAACTACCGTCCAGTTGTTTTGTCAAAAATTGCTATTCGAGACTAGACTCAATTTAACAGGGGCTGTTCCACTATGTGACTCGACCCTTTTGGGTGTCCTGCATATGTATCTTTTACTGATTCAATGCCTTTCACAAGATGGGAGCTGGTATCCAAAATCTAGCCTCCCACGAGGCAAAACTCAGATACAGAATTCAATTTTTACTGTCTCATGTGACAAGATATCTTCAAGAACTGGTTTACCTATATGACTGATATTTCTATGCTTGGATGGGTGAGTATTTCAAAAAATACCGAAATTTTTATAACACGTCTGGTTCCCTCCTTATTTCTAGGGTTGGTATTGAAGTCAGTCTTATCTAGTGCTTTTACCTAATCTTCAGAAATTCTTAGTCTTCCTCAGTTTAACAAACCTTGCCTACTCTTAAGCTAATTAAAGAGATTTTCCCCTTGGTATAGAACTTTTTACAATAGCTTATTTTCCTTTGCCTAAAATATTTCCAGTCATCTGATCTAGTCCTGTTCAGTACTTGCCATAATTTGCCTTGTGTACAAAACCTATCACGATTTTGCATGAATACATTAAGTCTTCCAATTTTTCTGGAGTCCCATTCCGTTGTAGTTTGCTACGCTAATAATTCAGCTGTTCAAGGCAGAATGTTGACCGTAACTGTCTTATCACTATATAATTATGCGCTAAAGTGCGTTTAGTGGTCACACCATACCCGCACAAGTAATATACCACTTCAAAGAACAGTCTTTCTAGTCTTTGCATCGAAATCCAGGTATACCCAACAAGGTATGTACCGCCATTCAAAACACAGCATCGCTCGGCCTACTTACTTCCCCACTGCATATTTATGATTCACAATCTTCTACACTGGATAACATTCCCAGTTGCCCTTCCTAATCATTCTACTACCTCCCTTAATCTTGAATAGCTCAAATTTTTTTTTGTGAACCTACTGCGTCTTACTTTCGATATTCAGATTTGTCTTCACACCGTTCGATCTTATCTTCACCTAAAATTATGGATCTAAATTTCTTTTACCAAATTCGTCCTACAAATAGTACTTTAACTTTCCAAAGTTTTCATTGTCCAGCAGCAGCCATTTTACTGAAAGTATTGTGTAGAATGTAAAAAAAAAATCCTGGATATGCGCCGAGATAACATATCAGTATAGGACTAGATTTTGACGATTTAAGTCAAAAGCAAGACCAGTTAATTGGCTGTTATATAGCAATAATGAAAATTATGTTACAATAGGCTAGCAATCTCGCCATGCACTTTGGTTTACGTATCTTGCCATCAGGCTTGAGATTTAAGTGGGCCTAGCGACACACTGGCCACGTGTCATAGGCATTGGGACCTGTCCCCCACTGGCTGTTGGCTTAACAGATGATCAGCGGCTGCCCTATGAGGCTACCCAGGCCCAGGAGGACTAACTTGTTACTCTGGTTTATATATCATGCTCTGTGCAGGGAATACACTTATGGTTTCCTCATAATACAAAAATAGAATAAGGAACTAGGCATTGCAACTTAGACTTGGGAAAACAAAGGTCTGAAGTTCAGATTATTTTCTTTTTAATAAACTTTACCAAATCACAGTAATTTATCTTATGTACAGAGAACCTTCCCAGAACACTTATGTTGGAACATCTAAAAACCAGCATCAACTTTATTCAAACGTGGCACCCTCCTCCACGATCATGTAGTCTAGTACTTTCCGATAATTCATTCTGATAAGACCTCGTTCATTAGAAAGCTTAACTTGGTGGTTTGCATGAATAGCTATGACGCCCGGCATCGTTTTAGAACCTGTAATAATAAAGGAAGCATTCAGTTCTTTAGGGATAAGATTCATTGTTGAACACATACTAAGTTTCAAGCATTTGAAAACATACAAAAGCTCTGCACGTTGAATTTACTCAATTTTTTTTATTGCATATGGCAAAAAGTGCATAAGATGCAGTACAGTAGAGATAATTTGAGATATTTACAGAAATGTGAGAAATGTACCGTCTTTTGTTTACATTGTTGCGTAAAGCTCCGCGAGACTGTTTACATAGTACCACTTCCCTGGGAATGAACAAAAACAAGATGCGGCACAATTTTCACTATTTCGGTGGATTTCTCAAATTATCACCTGTACTCTTAAACACCGTTTTCTATATTGTTCAGACAAGATTTCTCATAAAAGATACCTCCGTGCGGAGCTCCTCTATAGAATTACCGAAGTAATAAGCTATTCTGTTGGCAAATTGGCCAACGAAGAAATGAAAGTTGTGCGAAAAACAGACTGAAGTTAATAGACTGAAAAATCATTACATAAAAAATATGAATGCATCACTTGTGCAAACTAAATTCAGTTTCAGGCTTGCATGGTGACCAGCTTTTTAAAACAGTATTACGCAAGATAATTAAAAGCTCGCTTTAATTCCAAATTTATGATTCTGAATTTCCATCACAACTAAACCCTACCATGGACAATTAATGTTTTTCATTACACTATCACCCTGTAAAACCTAACAAGCCAAGACATGCCAGTGCTTTAGTAAATTTTCCATGAAATCCCACGCCCTTTTGGCATTGTCATGTGCAAGTGGCACTCAGATGGGGGAAAAACCCAGAAGGTCATCGCCCTCAGTGACCATTTAAAGAAAATACAAAGAGCAAAAAAAGTTCAAAAGATAGTAAGCATACTTCTGGAGTCTTTACTAATCTCCTAATACTCAAATGCAGATCCAGCATCAAAACCTATGAGACTATTACACTTCTAAAAGACCAAGAACCAAGCAAATTAAGCTTGAACAGAAAAAATCATTAAGCAGACGTAAGCCTCTTCTCCTCTGATATTAAACCCATTAAACACTATTCCACTTTGTTTATAAAATATACAGCACATTTCAGATTTAAAAGTTTGAAATCACTGAACCCACCCGCACCAAAGCGTCACTGAACCCACCCGCACCACTCCACCCACCCGCACCACTCCACCCACCCGCACCACTCCACCCACCCGCACCACTCCACCCACCCGCACCACTCCACCCACCCGCACCACTCCACCCACCCGCACCACTCCACCCACCCGCAGCTTTTATCAACCATTCCTAATTCTGACATTTCGCCAAGGAATCATGTTAAATATTAGAAATCAAAAGAGCAATCACTATAAGCATTCAACTCCAAAACTATGGCACACTGGTTCAACCTTCAAACCTCCCTCGTTAAAATGCTTGAATACCGAGAAAGTAACTAATTTAACCATATATATAACTAGTATTAAACCGGGTAATTAAAGCCAATGGGCGTCATGAACCACAACAGGAAAACTGACTAATATATGGAAACCTAGTTTGCTCATTGTCTTATAAAAGCATTCCCGACATTCCTCGAGTTCACTACAGGATTAGTAAGCTAGCCAACTTGTACACAGTATTCAAAATACTTAAGACAATTTTTCAAAAACCTACCACCTGAAAAAAAATTACCCTCTTGACTTCTGATGTTGGCCAAAAGACCATCACAAGTCAAGGGGGCCCCCAACCCCTTCAGGAGCACCCCCTGAGGGGGTGGGGGTAAAAAAAAAGCTTTGCAAACATTGAATACATGTTAATGTTCAAAACAAGGCAATGGAAACATACATGCTTTAACGTTAATAAAAATAAAAGTTCACGGAAAAAAAAAAAACTTACCGATCGATCATTTTCTGAAAACTACAGTAACGGGTGGAACCACCAGTGAGTAGTTCAGTTAAGGATTTGATCCTCAGTAATGCTGGAAAACCTGATGAGAACTCAAGCTTCACTACCCACGATCGTTAAATCACAGCGTGATTTCACCTAAGGGCCAGCAGCACCTGTAAATATTTAATCAGTGATTACGATGTCTGGATCGACAGTTAAGCTAAATATAAATACTTGGAAATAAAAAGTGCTTCAATGGAAGATTACCGCGTAAATTTAACTAATAAAAAAGCTAAATAAAACTTCAATATCGGTAAAATCTAACTGGTTGCCACACTAATAAAAATCTCGGCCAACGCAGGATCACTGTGCGGTATGTTTGAAAAAAAAAATTACCAAAACAGTAATGGCATTAGTACAAAGATGATTACTTTCACAAGAACCACAAAACAAACCATACAATCCTAATAAGCAAATATTAGTCATTCAAGGACGTTAACTTTTAAATCACTACAAACAAACTGCCACTTACCTTGAAAGACTGAAAGAACATCACGACTTCCACGGCGCCTTCTGTTGGGTACGACAGCTTTTCTTTCACAACGCTTTGATACTAGACCAATGACTGACTAATCGGGAATTCGCTTCTGTTAGCTTCCTCAGAAGTCTGTTGATGTCGATCGCCAAGGACGATGGAATCGAGGAACAGTTAACTTCGAGACAAGGGCGCTAAAATCTGTCGACAGAGAAGTCTTCGAGACACTGCCATCTGTGGAGCATGGAAAACGTTACACATTTTTCTTTTTAGTTTTCATTATGCTCTGCAGTAAAATCATAATCAAGAGGCTTCTCAATGTGTTGTTTCTGAAACCTTTAATCGGTGTTCTTTACGGTATATAGAAGAACAAATATGCGACATAATTATTATTATACACTATATGCTTTTACGTTGCTCTGAGCCGTCCAACATGCATACAATAAAGTAAATGCACACACTTGCATATATATATATATATATATATATATATATATATATATATATATATATATATATATATATATATATATATGTGTGTGTGTGTGTGTGTGTGTGTGTGTAAATTTACTACAAGCTCCATCAGTGAAATTGAGAGCCAGACTAAAAATTATATTTTTTTACATACAAATGGCTCTGTCTTGAATGGGTCATGACGTAAAATTTTTTTTAAATAGAATTTGTGAATATTGATGCTTAACGATATGTTTGCAGTCCTTTTCAGTTTGTTTTCAATATAACTGGTTAAAATAAATTTTAAAATCCTGGTTACAATGCGCCAGAAACTTGTTTGCTTTCTGGTTAAGCTGTGTTTTTTTTAAGCGAATGGAGAGTTATGATAATAAGAAAAATATTTGCTGGTCTATTATTACATGCTTTGAACATCCATACCAGAACAGTGACAGCTGAAAAGGCGTTTGCAACCCTCTTTTATCGAGTGTTTAACATGAGGCGTCTCCCATCCAGTGAGCTAAGCCTCGAGTCATCTGGACCAAGAACTCCCGGCTCGTTTGGTTGGCACTAGCCCAGACATCCACACCAGGCATTTTATTCACCTCAGTTTCTTGTATCAGGCCTTGTATTCACCTCAGTTTCTTGTAATCACTCACGAGATGCCATTTTGCAAGTGCCTATGCTGGCATAAGGCCAGCCTAATCTAGATCACCTATTAGGATTTTGACTCAGTCTGACGCTGGACCGTGTAAGTCCTCAGAGATTTTTGTTTACTGCAGAGGCCGTTGGGAAGAGCAATCGAACCACTCTTTATCTGTAGCTGTATCGCCAGATAACTTACAATCAGTCAATCAACCCTTAACCATCGAAGGATGGAAGGTTATAAGTAGAGGAAAAGGGAAACTAGTGGAAAAAGCAGCGCTGTTCAAAGGCTGCCAAGTCTGGCACCTTGAAAAACAGAGCAGCAATGATCTTCAGAAAACAAACAATAGCTGAGGTGGGTCTGTGTACCGTTTTCCTCTTCTGCCTTACTTTAACTTCTCCTTTCTCATTCTTCCATCGCAAGAGACCCTCTGGTTCTGAAGACACGTTCCGCTATGCAAATTGGTTCTGCAGATCCGTTCTGCTATGCAAATTGGTTTCGCATACCCCGTTTTGCTAGGCAAATTGATCCTGCAGACCCGTTCCGCTATGCAAATTGGTTCTGCAGATCCGTTCTGCTGTGCAAATTGGTTCTGAAGACCCGTTCCGCTATGCAAATTGGTTCTGCAGATCCGTTCTGCTGTGCAAATTGGTTCTGAAGACCCGTTCCGCTACGCAAATTGGTTCTGCAGATCCGTTCTGCTGTGCAAATTGGTTCTGAAGACCCGTTCCGCTACGCAAATTGGTTCTGCAGATCCGTTCTGCTGTGCAAATTGGTTCTGAAGACCCGTTCCGCTATGCAAATTGGTTCTGCAGATCCGTTCTGCTGTGCAAATTGGTTCTGCAGACACGTTCCGCTAGGCAAATTGGTTCTGCAGACCCGTTTTGCTATGTAAAATGGTTCTGCAGATCCATCCCACTATGCAAATTGGTTCTGCAGATCTGTTCTGCTATGTAAATTGTTTCTGCAGATCCGTTCTGCTATGCAAATTGGTTCTGCAGATCCGTTCTGCTATGCAAATTGGTTCTGCAGACACGTTCTGTTAAGGATATTGGTTCTGCAGACCAGTTCTGCAATGCAAATTGATTCTGCAGACCCATTTCACTATGCAAATTGGTTCTGCAGACCCGTTCTGCTATGCAAATTGGTTCTGCAGATCCGCTGCGCTATGCAAGTTGGTTCTGCATAACGGGATTTACAGCCAATTTCACCCTTACCGTACCCCAAGCCCGGTTAGACACTTGGCAAGCAGCCATCTTGGCTCAGCCTTGAGCACGAGCTCTGGTGCAATTAGAACCACATTGAAAAGATGAATGTTTTATTCTGCCCCACCAAAGCAAAAGATATTAACAGAGTAGAAAATGAAAGAATTGGGACGTAATCATTTGCTATTTACGCTATCACAGGTGAGCTGCCAAGATCCGTTGAATGTCAAGTATTTATTGATCTATTTATTTGTCATTGGCAATGGGTCACATGGTTGCCTGAAAAGCCAACACATGGAGCGAGTATTACGTTGTATCCTTGCAGGGTAGACCCGGTGCACTAGCACTTTTGTGTGGCGATTCAGCCTAACAGAAGTATTTTTCCCGCCAAGGTCTTTAAACTTTGTTTCCCGCCATCTTTGGCACTCTTCCGCCAAACTTCGCGTACCAAGCAGCCTTTCTTGGTGGCAACATTTAATTCGTTCGTAATCGTTCATTCAGGATATAAGAGCCACAAGTAGCGCGCAACGATCTCAGGGATAAGGACTAAACTTGCTTTCGCAGCAAAACAACCTGCACCGTCGGGGCTCCGGAGACGCTAACGTAGGCCGATAGCAAACACATCAGTTGATACACATCAGCTATGATTTATCCTCAGTGAGTTAGGGGAAAGTGTTTTGCAGAACTTCTCGACTGACAAAGAACTAAGCTTGCTTATCCACCTTCTTGCTTGTTCATAATGCTAATTATTTAGCTTATTTGGATTTTATATTATCTTGTTTCCTCATATTTTGAGTAAAAAGATACGTAGAAATATTGTAGGAATACATTCCTCCTCAGCATTTATGATACAAATAAATAATGATCATATATATATATATATATATATATATATATATATATATATGTGTGTGTGTGTGTGTGTGTGTGTGTGTGTGTGTGTGTGTGTGTGTGTGTGTGTAAGGAACTTGGGCGATGTCATGCCCTTATAGTACTTACACTTGTGGATACACAGACACGGGGAAGGAGTAAAACACCCATTCTACTTTGTTTCACCCTTTAGACCTCCTGACCTACCGTAATGGATCCACTATCGGAAATGTAAACATGATCTGTAAACATGTCCTAGGTCTATGCCAAAGACTATTCACACGTGCCTGGCTGAGGTACATAAAAGCAAGGGTTAAAACCTGTTGCTGAGAACGAAGCTTTGAATTTACACGAGTTAGGTTTATTTCGACATATTCTGACAGTGTTATGGGACTTGTCATACTGTTATGATCAGAAGTGCTTGGTTAGCTAGGCTGAACGTACAGGAGAAGATGAAAAGTGTGAGAAAGGAGATACAATCGAATAAAAAAAAAAATTTAAATAATCAATAAGCAAAAGAATATATTTTTTTGTACGTTGTACGAGGCACCGCCTGATATGGACTCTTTTACAACTTATTATTATTATTAGTATTCATAAGGCCACGAATTCGTACTAAACGTGTCGAAAAATAAGGAGAGAAGAAGAGAGAGAAATACGAATTGAAAAATTCAGTCACTTCTTGCATACCGTTTGAAACATAGAGACATATCTTACATAGTTAACCGTATATTAAGAAAATGTTCAATTTCAAATCATTTTTAATGATATAGAATTCAACATACCTTCGAAAATATTCTTTAGTATGAAGTAACCTTAAAGACCGGGAACCAAGAAAGTTTTGGTAAATAAGAACCATTGGGTGTGAAGAACACGCAGGCGGGGTGGGGGAGTCAGATATTGTTGGGGGGAAGGGCAGAGGGGTAAGAGGGTGGGGTTAGAAGCTGTTGGGAATGAGAGTACTGTATATAGAGCTTGGAGGAGGTAGCTAGGACTTCGATAAAGAAAAAATGTGAGTGATGAACGCTCTCTCGACTCTCGTGTGAGAGGATGAGAGTGATGAAAGCTCTCTCGACTCTCGTGTGCGAGGATGAGAGTGATGAAAGCTCTCTCGACTCTCGTGTGAGAGGATGAGAGTGATGAAATCTCTCTCGTGTGCAAGCGTGCGTGCGCGTCGGTAGCGGGGGGGGAGGGGGGAGTGGAATGAGGGCTCTTGCTCAAAGCCAATTGTATACGAGGGCTGGGACAGTGGAAAAAATGGGGGGCCCTTGAAGCCCGTCACAGTCCATTGCCATTATCATTTTCGAGAATTATTTTTAAGGAATTTTCAGGCTGAATGGAAACTTCTTAGGCTTACATCAGTCATAATTTATATGTGATGTGTATGGGGATTCATATTATCAATGCTTTTTGTGTGACCATAGATTTCATATATATATATATATATATATATATATATATATATATATATATATATATATATATATATATATATATATATATATATTATAATAACCCTGACGTCTCGCACAGTGCGGGCCTCCCCCCCCACCTAATTCACCCTTTTTTTTTTATTGAGAACCGCATGGCTGATCGTATTATCAACACTCCGATCTGTCCCTTTTTACCTGGAACAGATATTGAGATGACACAGATAACAGGGGCCAGGAGGATATTTTATGCCACTCCCTTTTAAGAGGATTAGCCCAACTAATCCTCTTAAGACGGCCTTCCTAAAGGCAAATTAAGCTGCCTGAAATGTCTTACCTCCGCAGGGAACCTGGGGAAGAGGTTGAACACCTGGGCAGTGATTCATCCTTTTTGCACACGGCCTAGCCTGGCCGCGTGCCTTAAAAGGGAGAGAAGCAGTTAGCTAGTTAGTTAGTCTTGTGAGGAGTCGTAAGGGACAGTCCTCCACGCAGGCGAGTGGTAACATTTCTGAGAAGATTTTCTTTCCCCGTCCGACTCCCAACTCAAGACTCCAGTCTCCAGTCATCCTAGAGAGAACCGCCATACGTGTGATCTTCCCTCGTCCTTATTTCGTCAGAGACCAGCTTCCCCTAAGGTAAAGTGGAGTAAAGACGTTTCGGTCACGAAAGTTTGCCCTTTAGAAAGCCTGGAGTACCAGCATTTCATTTCTGTCCTTGTGCCAGTTTAGCCAGTGCCATTTCCAATGTCCTGTGTTCGAGTGTAAAGTGGTCATTCATTCCTCGAGTCTTTGGCACCCTCAGTGCAAACTCGAGACTTATTCTGTGTTAAATTGTTCCTTTACTGGCGTGTAATGTGTAAATCTCTCTTGCAGAGGGACCCATTCGCAGTGGACTCATCTTGGCCTGTGCCCTACCTTTAATCAAGACTCCCTTAGAAGGATCTTCAGGCGTTGCAAGCCCTTTATCAATTTACTTATCCATTTTCCCTTCAAATGCTTGCTTTTGTAAATATAATTCTTTAATTTAGCCCAAGTGTTTACGTAACATTTCCTTATGAAGTAGAGCCTTCAGCTCCTAAATTCTCCCCTTTTTCTTATTTTTTTACGATTTCCCTTTACGCAAGTCAGAACTCCAAGGCCAATTAAATAAAGTTTCCGTTGCCGGCCTGTAAAATACCATAAACCCAGGGAAATACGTAAAAAATATATATATATATGTATATATATATACACATATATAATATATATGTATATATATATATATACAGTATATATACATATTATATATTACTACGAAGGGACACCCTTCCCAAGCTAACTTGCCCTCCAAGCTTCACAGAAGGAAATAGAGTAAAATATAACCGTTATGCTTGAAAGAGAAATTAACGTAAAACTAAAATTGTTTTATTCTTTTCAAAGAAGTGCATTCGTTTTTCATCATACTGCTAACTGACAGGAAGACTAATGAAAACATTTGTCCCTTCTTAATCTCTATTTTATTGCTCCCTAGACACTCTTTAATCACTTTCTTTGGAACCGTGACTGCTCTGAAATCCTCTGTTCCAGGGACGAAGCTGCTTGGAGACAAATCTCTGCCATAGACTAAGACGAGCCGGTGAAGAGGATTAGCTCGAGGAGAGAGTTTCGTAGGCCCATAGCAACCAACCTACCGTATGGCCCTTGCCTTGCCATGTGCTTGACCGGGTCAAAGACAGCACCAAAAAGATCGGCAGGCGTGATCATAGAAAATGGAGTGTCAAGAGAGCGTGGGAAGTTAATCCCCCAAAGGTCATATAAGGGGCCACATGGTCAGAACTAAAAAACAGAGGCATTCTGGCTGCAGGGACTGAAGCAGCTCCCCCTTTGACCCCCGCTTCTTCTGGGCCATACCCATGAACACACGGCTACCTTGCTTAGCCCAAGTATTTCTTCCAGTGAAAGCCCCCTTAAATTCCTCCTCCATTCTTACCTATGGTGATGACAATGCTCTGACAAATGTAACGTGCCCTGAGCGGAGATATCTCTTTATCAGTCACAAAATTATTATTTTTTTACTTTTCAAAGTGCAAGTTTCCATGTTAGACCTGACTTCAGTATTGGAGTGCATCAATCTAACTCATAGCATGTTTCCAGTGTCACAAATCAAGACACCTTGGCACCTTCAGTGCACCTCTCGATTTTTTCTTTGATTGTGTTGTCTCTTCCGTCACATAACCTCGTGCATTCTGAATTGCAGACGGAGACACTTGCTGTGGAATCTTCCTTTTGACTGTGCCCTGCTTGGCGTGGTCCCAACCACTACTACTTAATCTACAGTGCCACTGAAGTGGATTTCTTCGACATTATTCAGTTATTATTTGTTAACATAATTTAGTTATTCAGCAGGACTCTGTTTCCCTACCTCATTTATTCCTGTTCTTTTGATTTTGTTGTTAATGTAAATATAAGTGATTTTAAAGTGAACCTAAGTGTTTATCTGCAGCTTGTCCCTGTTGAATAAAGCCCTCAGCTCATCTCTTTTCCTGTTATGGTTGCCTGAACCCAAAACAATAGTCAGATACAAAAAATTTCTCATGGTAAGTGAATCATTTTCTTAGGAAAGTCATAAAGCTAATTCCCTTATTCAAAACTCAAGCTCCTTCACTATATATATATATATATATATATATATATATATATATATATATATATATATGATTTTAAATTACGAAAAATAAAAACGTGATGATTATACGAGCAAAAGTTACAGCCACGAATAAGTCATAAAGTCATACGAAAAGGTTGGGAGGTCACAGAACGGTCAACGGATTAACATCCAAATCTACTTATTGGGAATCCTCTTTATTCTATCTTTCAATTCCTTCTGGAACATATGTTTTATTACAGGGTCAAAAGAAAATAATCCTTGACTTACATTAAAATTATTCCCCAAGGTCAACTGACTCAAAACAGATTCTAACAAGTCCCAGGAAATAGTTTCGTTACAACGTGACAATATTTGGCTTTGCGTCCAATGTATTCTGTGGGACTTTCCCCTTAAATGTAAAAATAGAGCATTATTAGAGTGACCTGTTCTTACTGAGTATTTGTGTTGTTTTAATCTGGTGTTCAATTCTTTTACTGGTCTGACCTAAGTAAGATGAATCACAATCTATACATGGAATTTTGTATACAATATTGCTATCTTTTCGGAGGCTATTTTTTACAAGCATGTTTTCTATATTATTATATAGAAAGACAAATTTGTATTAAACAGTTTTAAAAACAAGTTTTACAGCTTCAAATCCAATAAAATTGGGCAAACAATGGGTGTTTGAGGACACTTTTTTTTCTTTCTGATTTTCCATAGGTCTTAATGGTTTTATTGTATCAAATATCCATAATATGGGTTGGATAGCATAGATCTCTTCTTATTCTTCTGATGTTTTTGAATTCTTGATCTAAAAACAGAGAAAGAGATGAGCTGAGGGCTTTTCTCAACAGGGAGAAGTTGCAGATAAACACATAGGTTCACTTTAAAATCTCTTATATCTACTGTACATTAACAACAAAATCAGAAGAACAGGAATAAATGAGGTTGGGAAACAGAGTCCTGTTAAATAACTAAATTACGTTAAATAATAACTGAAGAATGCCGAAGAAATCCACTTCACTGGCACTGTAGATTTAAGTGGTAGTGGCTGGGACCACGCCAAGCAGGGGACAATCAAAAGGAAGATCCCACAGGAAGTGTCTCCGTCTGCAATTGAGAATGGATGCGGTTACGTGGCGGAAGAGACAGCACAATCAAAGGAAAAATCGAGAGGTGCACTGAAGGTGCCCAGGTATCTCGATTTGCGACACTGGAAACACACTTACGAGTTAAATTAGTGCACTCCAATAGTGAAGTCAGGTTTAACATGGAAATTTGCACTTTGGAAAATGAAACGGAAAATTAGTGAAAGAATAATAAGATCGTGACTGATAAGGAATACCTCTGATCAGGGCACGATACCTTTGTAAGAGCGTTGTCTTCGCTGTAAATAAGAATGGAGGAGGAATTTAAGGGTGCTCTCACTCAAAGAAATACTTGGTCTAAGCAAGGTAGCCACGTGTTCAGGGGTATGGCCCAGAAGGAGCGGGGTCAAAGGGGTAGCTGCTTCAGCCCTGGAGCCAGGATGCCTCTGTTTTTTAGTTCTGACCACGTGGCCCCTTATATGACCTTTGGAGGATTAACTTCCCATACTCTCTTGACACTCCATTTTCTATGATCACGCCCGCGGATTGTTGGTGCGCTGTCTTTGACTCGGTCAACCGCACGGCAAGGCAAGGGCCACACAGTAGGTTGGTTGCTATGGGCCTACGAAACTCTCTCCTCGAGTTTATCCTCTTCACCGGCTTGTCTTAGCCTATGGCAGAGATTTGTCTCCAAGCAGCTTCGTCCCTGGAACAGAGGATTTCAGAGCAGTCACGGTGCCAAAGAAAGTGATTAAAGAGTGTCTAGGGAGCAACTGTTTGTCAGTCAGCAGTATGATGAAAAATGAAGCTTGGAGGGCGAGTTAGCTTGGGAAGGTGTCCTTTCGTAGTGACTCCCACCCCCCTAGTTGACATGTCGCACCTTTAATTAGGTTCAAATGTCTGCAAACAAGTTAACTCGACTGACTATGCTTTATCTCTCATTAATTTCCCTTGATTTCACTCATTATCTCAAAATTAGGGTTTCTATGAAATAATGTCATCGCAAATGATTTTACATCAATTTCAAAACTTACGTTAACACAAGTGCGGTGCCTAGTGGCACTGATTTTAAACACATGGGAAAGTTTAGGGTTAATGGAGCCACTTCTACTCGTTAGCTCTGCTTTCTGAAAGTTGTGAGATACTTAAGGGGTTATGATCAGTAAAGACTGGTAAGAAAAGTTATGATTAGTATACCAGGATCTTATTCCTTAGCCTCTGGAAAGGGCCAGGTTTGACAGGTGGAGTGCCAGGCTGGTCATGCAACCATGGCACTGCTGCCAAAGTAATGTAGTTAGAGGGTGCGAATCCTCTGACAGAAGCATCTACTAATATCTATGGTAATAGCACGATGCCAGGTGTGGCAATCGTGAGGTAAGGGCTTAAAGGCCCTGCTATGTACAATTTAAAATTTACCATGCCCTTGGTGGCATGAAAGGGAAGTCAAAGGACTTATGGTACTAAAAGATCTGGCAATTTGCACACTGCACTGGCAGAGTGGAAAGCAAAGTAAAACTGAGAAACTGCGACAAGGGTCTACAAAGGGATTCATAAATGAAGGTTGCCAAGAAAATATATTAAATTAAGAGATTGGAAAAAAATTATCAAAGTGGTTAAAGGAAATATTACAAGGGGAAATTAAATTATAAAGTTATAAGAAGTAGTAATTAGGGAAGAAACCTGGCATCCTACTCTGGTTAGAGGTGCAAGAATCCTTCGTAAGATAAGGTGAGGCACTGTGCCAAATTGGCACTAGTGCCAGGGGAACTCAGCGGCTCTCTTCAGGCTACCTGGAGTTGTCTATGCCCACTGATTTATGAGACTTTTGTTAAAAAGAATCCTGGAAAACAACAAAAGTCTCATAAATCAGTTTTTAACGAATTCACCTTCTTTGCCGTATCTATGTGGGCTAGTAAAAACGCATAAAGAAGTTAACCCTATGAGACCAAAATTAGTCCTGTTGGTTCCGTAACCTATAAGCTTTCAAAATATCTATCAGAATTATTGTCACCACTGCTAGGAACTATTTCCGGTACTCGTCTTATTAATTCTTTAGATTTGACTGACAAAATCAATGGTATTACAATGAATCCAGATTCACAGTTAATAAGTTTTGATGTATTTTCCTTATTCACTGAATTTCCCATAGACTCGGTGCTGGAATACCTTCAAGATGAATTGCATAAACTTGATTTGCCACTAACAATTAGCCAGGTCATAGAATTAATAAGATTGTTCATATGTGACTGGAAATTTATTTTCAACGGGTATATTTTAAACAAACTTTTGGTATGGCACTGGGAAACCTACTATCGCCTGTTCTTTCAAATTCATATATGGAATTTTTTGGACGCCTGTACACCACCAAGATTTTCCATATTCCTGTGACATGGTACTCGGCAGAGAAAAGTGAAATGGGCACAATAGAGGGTCACTGAGAGAAAGAGGGGTCAAGGCCCAGACAAAAGGTGTATCAAAATTGGAATTTCCTGGTCTTGGCTACGAAAGTCCTTCATCTACTGTCTGGGTGGTCAAGACATTCTCCAAAGCTCTGTGCTTGTTGAGATACAACATGCAGAGGGCTGTATAAGAGTATTTGTGAAATAAATACTCGATATATGTGTGTGTGTTTGTGTGTGTGTGTGTATGTGTAATCATATCTACAGAGAGGGGAGAGGTCTAGTTAAGAAATCATTAGAAAGTGATTCAGAAAGGCTTAAAGAAAAGAAGTCTATTCATGGCAGGTGATGCATACATAGACCTAACTGATCAGGAACAACGAAGCATAGAAAACGGACTTCACGTCAGCCGCTGATGGACACGAGTCCATTAGCAAGTGATAAGACAGACATGCCCAAGTGGTGGTGAACGAACGCAAACTAATCACCTCTCTCGGAATCAAAAACAGTCAAGAGGAAGAACTCTGTCAGGATGATAATCTATTACAAACAAAGTTTACAAGAATTCCGAAATATGGCGAATTACAATAACGTTATCAATCATGCCTCATCTCTCAGGCACAATCGCAACTTCCCGAGCTAGTTTCTACATCCTAAATAGATTATGATGTTACTTTTGGATTTTACACTTAAAGGTGGAAATCGAGGGTCAATGCATACCACCAACAATAACTCTTCTCTAAAAGAACTTCGTCCTTCAGGTTAAATCACCTAACAGAAAAAAAAATAATAATAATATTAATAATTTCTTTCTAACTCAAACTACGTAATAGCCGTATTCATTTGCTCTATTTTTCTCGTGTGTAGAGTGTTACATTACATCTGAAAGAATTACTGGCAAAAAAAGGAACATGGGAACAAGCACTAAGAATAGGTGTTTATTGATTCTTGAAATGCTTATCAGGGTGTAAAATCAATTATAAAGAGTAATCTACTGGCGATGTAGAAACTAAAGAAGCTGCCAGTCTGCCCGCATATTGAGCCATGATTCATATATGTTCTTCTCTGAAGAAGAAGAAGAAGAAGAAGAAGAAGAAGAAGAAGAAGAAGAAGAAGAAGAACGAGGAGGAGGAGGAGGAGGAGGAGGAGGAGGAGGAGGAGGAGGAGAGAGAGAGAGAGAGAGAGAGAGAGAGAGAGAGAGAATTTAAAATAGAAAATATATTTCTTTTCCTAAGGTAGTTAGATTCTTAGACAAACAACCCATTCTTTGTCTCATATTCCATCATCCTTTACATTATCTCTATCTTCCACCCTTTAATTATGTTTTCCTCTATCTGTTCCCCATAGGCAATGTTTACCAATATGCCTGTTTATCAACATTTTTTTACGCCTTCAATCAAAATCCCAGACACCCTCCCATCTCTGAGATGTTAATTCCCAAAACTCATTTTTTATTTCCCACCTCATTTCTGTGGGTGTGCCTCTGCACCCGCCTTCTGTCAGTCTATTCTCCGCCGAACGAAGAAGAATAGACCGATGTATCGTCTGTGGAATACAGTGAATGTGATAGGGAGCTTGAAGAGTGGAATTCTGATCTTTAATAAAATGAGGAAGCCCTTTTACTTACGCTGCACCTTCGTACAGGCACTGTCTTACTCATACCTGCTTCACAGACAGTGAAAAGTCACCGCCTGTGAAGCATTGACAGTTACATGACCAAAACTCCTCACATGTCCAGACTTCACAGTTTTACAATGACCTACTCCAAGACCTTGACCACTAAGGGTCACTCTCCTCCAATATATATGGTCATATACTCTATATATTGGAGTGAAGCTGATTTGTTTTCATAAGATAGTTCGACCAGCGGAGTTGGTCAAAGGTGGGTTCTTGGGTAGTTGAAGCACTGGTGTCAAACATACTTTCTTCATTATCCCAATAGAGCAGTTAAAGACTTCCTAGTGATTCTTTAAAAGAAGACTTTATTTGAGACATTTATCTAGTTGTAACTTAGGCAATATTATCATTATAATATATTATTAGACACAGCACACGAAAATATCAGTTAAGACAACGCTACAAGTGCTTTCCTCGTCTGTTGCCAAATCTGAGTTTACCCTAAGGGGATGGTGATAATGAAAGCAATTATCACCTCAGGTCATTGGCTGTGGGTTAACCCATTTGTTGCTAAGTAACCAATTGGTTCTTAGCCACGTAAAATAAGTCTAATCCTTCGGGCCAGCCCTAGGAGAGCTGTTAATCAGCTCAGTGGTCTGGTAAAACTAAGGTATACTTAACTTTTAACCCATTTCACTAAAGGACCTCTGTAGATAAAATACAAGGAACATCAGATGTCTTCTCAACAGTTAGCATTAACCCTAAGAAAAAGGTTATATATACATATGTATTTTCAATATACATACATAATTCTGTATTTTACAGTTGTGCAACCATGACGGACCTTGGCAATATATAAAATATAACGAGAAAGTCAAAGAAAAAGTTTACTTATTGAAAGACCAGCAAGCAGAAAATGCCACAGAGGATTACAAAGGTTCAAGGTCAAAATTAAGGGTTTCCTCAGTCCACGAGTTACCGTCGAGAGACGAAAATACGTCAACATTGTATGGCAATTAGGGCCCCATTTCTGGCCGACTTTGTCCATACAAAAGGAAGATTCTGGAATCCGCCATCGTTAGTAAAACTCAGAATGTGGTTCTGCCAGGGGGGCTGTGGAAATCGGATTTCACGGACGAGTTAGTCTAAAGGCTCATTGTTGAGCGAGTGTTCCAGCGGACACACCCACCAGACTCGACGACCCAGGTGGGAGCCAAAGAGGATTAAAACAACAACAGATCTACACTTTTTATTACCCCTGCCTGTTATTTCTTCCTTCCATTGTTATACATTATTTCAAGCCCTCTTTCCAGGTTGTCTGAAAGGGCTTGGACCCTCTTCTTTGGGTCTTGGGTTGGAGTTCTGCTCACTAACTCTTGGGATAAAACAGGGTCCAGGAAAGATCCTGGGATAAAGAACTGTCTCCCGAGGCGGGGAGATTAACGGCGAGAGCTAAATTGAATTCCCTGGAGCTAAATTGAATTCCTTTGAAACGACGTCCCACCGGAATCTCACCTACAGAGAAAACATAAGTATTGACATTTTGTTTTCTCCTTCTTTTGTCCAGAGATGCAGGAGGGTACGGAGCCCGGTGCAAGACTGTTTCAAATATCCAACCTACAAGAAAAAAAAAAAAAAAAACGCCCACACGCACCCAACACACTCAGCCAGCCTTCTCCACACTCAGACTTCTCAACACCAAGGAGGTTTTCTCGACACTGGGCCTTCCAGCCCAGCCCCTTTCTTCACGTCATTCTGGCGACCATTTCCAGGCTTCCAGGCCCACGGTCCGTGGAAGGGAGACCCGGGCACCCGATGAGCCCACTCCTCAAAACTCCAAGGGCTCTCCTCCCTAAGAGCTTCTACACCCCACACCCCAAAGGTCCCCCCCCCACCCAACCCCATTTCTCGCTCGCCTACCTCTTCGTGTCCTTGACGCCCGCTGGTTCTTATTTACCAAAATATTATTGGGTTTTCGACCTCTAGAAATACTCGAAACTAAAGAATATTATCCAAGGTATGTAGGATTCCTTCCCATCAAAATGTCTTTCACGAAACTGAATATTTTCTCACTGTGGGGTTAACCATATACAAATTCATCGATAGTACTATCACCCACACACACAGTAGGGCATAAGAATATCGACTGAGTGCTCTGTTTTTTTTCTGTGCTCTTCTTTCCCGATGGTCAGTCTGGTCCGTGATTTTTTCTACATGTTCAGTAAGAATGTATACAACAACAGTATATAAAAAGAATCATCGTCATGCTGGTTCAGGCAATCAGTTCCGCAGCAAAATGGTTTTCTGTTTATTTGTCTTTTATTATACGTCTTTCCCCTACTTGTCGTATCTTCACACATAGTCATTGCATTCGTCTATTCCATAAAAATAAAGAAGTTGGTTTCTGAATAGAAGACATAATGGAAACTTCTATTAGTAGTTAGGCTACTGGCTGAGTCTGCCAAAGTTGGCAAGTAACCCTTATTCAAACTTAGGGATAACAGTTGGGAGAGAGTAATTAAAAGGACAGCTATCGGTCTAACTAAAACAAATACAAATTTATCATTATAAAAAAAAACAGGTAATTCAACCTAAGCCTAATCTCCTTTTGCCTATATTAACTTGTCAGTCCCTTTCATCCAATTCTTCCATCTCTTCGCAACCTTCCTCTTCCTGTTCTAATTATTTTCTTTTCTCTCTTTCGCACCAAAGAGGCTTACTGAATTATACCTGATCCCCGGCACAGCTGCCATTAAAGAGATTAGAAAGAGGAGTAACTGTAAATATAAGTTAACACACCCAAGGCAGGTAGACGCCTCTACCAGCCAGTTTTTTTCTTTTATCGAAGAATAAGTAGAAAACGAGATACCTTCATTACCTCAACGAACACCGAGTTTGGTTATAATGTAGGCCTACTCAACGCCCATGCACTAAGAAAACATTCAACGTGTGGTCGCGTGCACATTTTTTGGAATGACAACAAACAATGACAGACTGTGAGGTACATAGATATCAAACAATATATAGTCACGTTTTGTTTTTTTAATATTACGAGTGACTCAGCTTAGCTCCTCTTCCGGACAAGAGGGATAAACAGTCACAACGATGTATTAATAAACAAAGAAGGTTCAAGAAGTCGAGGACTGACTGCAGATCAATAAGAAGTTTGTGCATGTGTCTTTTATACGGTAAGATGATGATGATTCTAGGACATAAATGATGGCGGCCACACCGCCCAATGTCAGTAACATCAATGTCTAGTTGCCGGAGTCTAATTTTATATGTCTTACCCGAAAAAGAAAGGCATTATCTACTTACCTCTGAACACCATTACATTGTGCGGTGCTGTCTCACTGCTATCCTCTCTTCCTTATTTTTGTTCTTTAGTAGTTTCCTGTGGTTTAAAGTCACGACGCAACCATCGAACCTCGATGAAGCCAAAGTTGTGGACGATAACGATCGATGGGTCTAGTTTGTAGACCTACTAAATCTTTAAAGGACTCCATTAGTCCTACGCTGCTTTGACTTTCATCTTTCTAGATCACAATTGGATATTCCAACATCAACATTTCTTAAGGAAATAGGAATATCATTAGAAAAACAAACAAATAACTTATTCCCAAGGTTGGCTTTTAAATACCTACGGGTAGTTATAGTCTAGTACTAGGCGACCCGACTAACTGAATAATCAATTTTGGAGTTCGTGGACTTTGAATAATCGATGTAGCCATTTAAAAGAATATTTTAAGAATAATTACATTGCTCACACAAAAGGCAGTACAATTTGTACAGCTTTTGTAACGTTCCTGCCCAATCCTCTATTGCAATGTCATTTCCAACTAATTATTTTCAGCATAGTCTGGTGATATAAGCAAAGTCGTGGTACTCCATGAGCAAAGGCGTTTACCAAATATCGCGTGTTCTGTCTATGGAAGCTATTATTGTCAACAGCCATTTCCAAAACTCCCTCCCGTAAGAGTGGCTGAAGGCAATTCGTAATTTTCAGCGTTGCTGACTCATTCTCCATGCTGCAAATGCGTTTTACTTCTCTTCAGTCGACCATCTTTAATATTTCTCAGCAATATGCAAGAGAAAAAAAAAAGAGGTGACTCAGCCGTGCATTGATCAGTGCGAATCAATTTTTTATCAGTCGAAAGGCTGATGCCTCCGGAAGCCCCGTGACAAGATGGTCTAGCTCACTTGCTGAAGATTGTTGCCTGAATTCTGTTGGCTTTTATCTTTATTCTGACATTTATGAACTTTTATGACATTGAAAGTTAGCTAGCTCCGACATCAGTTATCCTTTGTGAGAAAGTAAAGAATAGTTTGCTCATTGTTAATGCTCGGAACATCACCCTCAAAAAGAAAAAGTTGGTGCGCTTTCCCGTGCAAATGCCCCTAACCCATCAATCGATATGTGCAATAATTAATGACGCTGCAAACTTAGAGTGATGCTAAGGAAAGCAAACGCACCTGCGAAAGTCAAAGGTTTTTATGTTCGATATATAATTACACCAAATCATGATTGCACAATAGAAATTCACCATCTTTAGCGAATGATGTTCTTATCAAAACCTTTCTGAGTCGTACAGCATGATTCACGTGTACAAAAACGAAGGAAATGCTCGTTAGCTCAACGTATACTAAATTCATATCGTTGCCATCTTACAAGATAGAGTATCCAGTAAATTTTCAAAAATTTCTGCAGACTTTTAAACCGAGGAACATAATTAGTATAAGCTCTTTTAATTTCAGTAATCGTATCTTGAAGAGAGAGAGAGAGAGAGAGAGAGAGAGAGAGAGAGAGAGAGAGAGAGAGAGAGAGAGAGAGAGAGAGTTAAAGGCCCCAACTGATTTGTAGGAAAAGTTTATCGGAAAAGATGAAGAAGAGGAACCTGTTGTTCGCAAAATCGATGGCGGTTTCATACATTATGAAAAAGCGATTATTCATGGGACAGATTCTTCTTGCTGACTTTTGTTTTTACCACTCGTTCGCTTAGTGCAGCTACGTAGTAACTGCGGATTTTAAATACAGAATGCTTTCCCTCTGATTTTCGTTCTTTGTTCTCGGGAGCGAGCAAGCTGGTCCAACTTGCTAAGTCAGCAGTCGCCCAAAATATTTTAACGAATAAAAAAATGTGCAGTATAACGTCATCAGTGTCTTCTTCTTCACATCCGTATATGCCAAGCGGGCTTAGGACTAGACATACACGACTCACGCGTGGGTTCTTGGTGTCAGGCGAAAATCCCCCATTCTGCGATGACTGAGTTGTGCCCTTGACTGTGAGACAGTAGCTGGGCGAATGTCCCAGGGGACGTGACAAGATGGACATGTCATCTTTGCAAAGATTCTCGGGGAGGACTGTACTTTAGATCAGCTATCTATCTTTGTTAGGGAGGCGGGCCTCCTCGACAAAATTTTGATCATATACTTATACAGTATGTGTTTATTTATGCATATATATATATATATATATATATATATATATATATATATATATATATATATATATATATATATATATATGTTACATGTGTGTGTATGTATAACTGAATCACGAAGATATGGAACGTGACGAATGTACAAATACAGGCAAATGCCGAGAAGGAAAAAATGAAACAACGGAGTTGTTGCTAGGCCTTTCGACACATGGTCCTTTACTAGCAGACGCTAGTGTCAAAAGCCTTAGCAACCACTCCGTTGTTTCACATTTCCTTCGTGGCTTTTGCCTTTATATATATAACAGGGACAGTATGGCCAGCAGAAACTTCGGCATTTTCAGTTACGAATTTATTTATTTCCATCACCTAACGTTTCGGGATACAAATCCCATCTTCAGGAGTAAAAACTAGAGAAAATGAAAATTCCATACATCAGGAGTCAGACTAAAATGGAGCACAGTAGTAAACCATTCTTTAAAAAATAAACAAATAAATAATAATATATATAATATATATACATATATACTTCAATATATCCAATGTGAGACTCCGTTTAAACTTACTTATTTATTTATCTTTTCAATTTCATATTTAGTCAGCGGACAATAAACCTAAGAAAGCTCCAGAGGGGAATTAGCCTTCAGAGGGAAAATTATAGGAATAGGTGATAAATGAATGATTATGAGGTAATGGAAAAAATAAAACCATTTCACCTGAATTCAACAGACGTCAGCGGTAATGAAGACTCCACAACTTCATCGTACTTGCTTTGAGCACTTACGAAAATAATATCAGTAAATGGATAAACACAGTGCCCGCGTTCGTTCAGCACAGAGGCAAAGAAGAAAAAGCTAATAATAATAATAATTATAATAATAATAATAATAATAATAATAATAATAATAATAATAAATAAATAAATAAGTAAATAAATAAATAAAGAATGAAGAGTGTCCAATCCTGAATAAAGCGGACGATCCGTGGGATTGGGGAAAACGTAAGCAGGGGGAAGAATTAAAGGGCCTGACTGATAAAAAAAAAACAGCTGATTGAATCGATAGTCTGGACCGACTGAAGCTGCAGTCTTCAGTTTAGGAACAACTGAAATATACGTATAAAAGCACCTTTAAACAACTGGATCTGTGACATAGTTGTACATGTGTCTACGAATGTACACATTCATACGTTTGTATGTAGCCTATACATCTGTAAATGTGTGTTTTTTCATACATGGGTGTTGTTATATTCCTTTGAAGCTTTCCATGGAGGAATCTTCTTCATCAGTGAAAACTAGGATTATGGAGATGTTTCCTAATTCATTCAATCATTTAATACCAATTTTGTCCCCCACTAAGTTTTGCTATCTGCTCCAGTTCGTGGTTCGACTTTGGGATGACAGAACGAATCTTATATTTCCTTTATACACAGTTATCAAAGTTCTTCTAGCTTCCTTCCGTGCACAGAGCTACAGGGAAGCTGTCTGTCTTCGTGATAAGACTAACATACGAAACAAGTACCAAAAGGCTTGGCTCTATCTTTAACAAGGGTGTGTTTCCTGTACAAGATTGAGTTGAATAAGGTCAACCCTGATTTTTATTATTTGTAGCTCCTCATATCATGAGCGATGAAATGTAATTTAAAATCCTCCATGAATGTTGTATAACATTATGAGTCATTGCTGCTTGAATCAGGCCTCTAAGGTCTGATGCACACAGAGTAAGAACGCTGGCTCTCTTTTTATGGGACTTGCTAGGGCTCACCTTGACTCACAGGTCAGACAGCAATCGTGAAATTAAAGGCAAATCACTTCTGTGCCCTTGAAGACAAATTGAGATGGTATGGACATGTGGTAAGAATAAGTGGGGAGGAAGGAGTGGAGAGGGCTTGGGTAGAAGGTCGAGAGAGAGAGAGAGAGAGAGAGAGAGAGCTCCAGAAGGTGCTATCCATCTTGGGATGAAGTTGCTAACTCCATACCACAGACGAGATTTGGGCACGTAAGTTAATGTACCGACTGCGTCTAGCATTCAGCGCATCTTCTCTTGCTCCTTCGAGCATCCCTGAAAAAGCTGTCTGAGCAGTGCTGAATTCAGTGTGCCCCGATGGGAGCGATATAAATCAATATCCACCTGTCAGCTTTCCAAGGGTCTTGCCCTCACTGGGAACCTCCAACTCGGACGCGAGATGAAAGTAGCCTACAGCTCTGGCCAACTTAATCCGCTTAGGATCCCTGTCGCTAGGCCGAGGATTCACCGTCTTCTTCTTCCTTGTACAGCCACAGACTACCTCAAGGCAATAGGGGAACTTTCCACCTCTGTCTGAAGCCTTTCCTAACTGCTGCTAACAAGAACCCGTACCGGCCTAAGGCCAGAGCTTTTCAACGCCAACAATCGGAAGGACAATTTTGTATTCTTTTCGCACCATCATTTCCACATTGAGAAATACCTATCATTTCATATAGTTTAATTTCATAAAACTTAAAAGTTACCACGAAAAAAGCTTGAACTTTATATTCTGGAAATCCACTGACGTATACATTAAAGCTGTTATGGAAGCTGGGTAAACTTTGCAATTTAGCTCTTCATATCAGTCTAAGGGACTTCATAGTAAAGGTTATGGAAGTCAACCTTGCATGTAAAAAGGTTTTCCCAAAATGGATGTGTGCGAGGTCCATCATAAATATGAATTAATGAGAAAATTTGTTTTTTTATTATATATATATATATATATATATATATATATATATATATATATATATATATATATATTGTATAGATAGATAGATAGATAATAGATATCCTGCTAAGAGCTGTGGCATCATATATATCTACAGTCCTAAACACCAATATTACTCCTTTCTTACAAAATGTCCAGTTATTTTTTTTTTTTTTTGGGGGGGGGTTTGCACAAAATGCTGGTGGAAGATAGTTTCAGCGAGTATTAAATGGCACTTGAAACATTTGCGATAACTGCTTTAGTGCAACCCAACATTGTGATTTAACCTTCATGTAATACTACTTTGATTCTGTTTTCCCTTTGTTATACATATATGCATATAAAAATTACGACCTCGCAACTCGATATCTATGCATAGATCACATTTTTATATGCAATAAAGAACCATCAACTGTTGTCATTAGTTTATAAATCCTAAAAACGTCTGTGTTGCCCTCACAAAAAGAAAATGGCCGGACGGTGGTGCCACCCGCGTTAAAACCCCCTCCTTACCGTCCCTTACGATCCAGCGGCGGCCCTGACCTATCCCATCCACACTGAGCTTGACAGGTTAACGGGAACTGGTTAGGTTCCTTGCGTTCAGCTGATGTTTTAGTTTTGTCAGTCGTGCAATCTTTTTTTATTTTTATAGAAAGACAAGATTCCTCAGTGTGATGGTTATTTCCAGGTAGTCTTATGTTACTCTACTAGTTGCATTTTGTTTCGTTATTATCATTTGAATAGCAATATCTCGTCTGAGTAGCGAAGATTAAGTTTTTTTTTTGTAATTACAGTTGTGAATGGTTTTTGCCTTTAACAAAACATTGCAGGCAGGGCCACAAGCTTCACCAGTTGGAGAGAAATCGTATTGGAAAAATGAGAAGCATATGGGTGTCATAATCAGAAAAATAAAATGTAAGATTATGGATTACTAATCTTGATAGTAGAATGAACAGTGTCAGGCTGTATCTTCTTAATTTAGCAATGATGGGACATTTTGCAATATTTTAAATGCAGCGTGTCAATCAAACAATAACATAAATATAATGAGCTACTGAGCTAATCATCTTATTGTGTTTTGTAAGCTCCACTTTACGGATTGTTTGACATTAGATTATGCTTATAAAAATTCATCATAAGAATTTATATACCATAATAAACACAAATTCCCATTAAATAAGTTATTAAAACCCCAATAATATATAGGAAATGAATCAAAATGGTTGTTACAAAAGACAATCATCACAACTTTATCTTACGTTTGGCAGGGAGGCAATGTGATGGCCATGTCTTACAGGTTGAGTCTTTTGGTAACAGGTAATATTATGACAATAGTGAGTCAAGGAAATCATGTTCGCCTCGGTGAAAATGATTAGGAGTATGTTTATAAATACATTGTTAATAATAACAACTAATTTATGGTAACAAAAACGACAGCCTTGAAATGCCTCTCATGATATATTGATCAGGTACAGTAGTAGTAGTAGTGTGCGGTCACCTATTATGATCCCTGTCTCTCTGGTTGATACTGATATTAACAACATTAAAGAACGCATGCAAAGCAAATGCGGTGTTAATATGAACATTTTCTTGCTTACTCGGATGCTATGAAAGAAATAGTACGATAACATGGACGTTTTAACCTGTGCAGCAGCAGCATTTGTTTTCTTCAGTAGTTTGCAAATGGCGCAAGACTTGTTTATGAAGGAGTACGCTCACACTCGAACCTGATATCTCCTTCAAGAGGAGATTCTGCTTTGTTTACATGTGTGACAGCGATAGACAGGAACAAGTACGTTGCTTTAGACGTCCAAATAACTCTTGTTAGTCCTTTGCAGAGCCTTGATAAGGGCGATTTTGGGAGTAGTAGTTGCCTGTCTTCGCCTGGCGATTGTTGACCTCCGAGGGAGCTTGTAGCAGCCAATGTCTACTGAAACCTTCTACCATTTAACGACGTATGATTACGGTTCGGTGCCGATTTTCATTCGGGTTCGTAACTTCCGTGTGGCTCGTCGTACTTGCAGCCCTTGCCACGAATTGAAAAGCCGGCAATTGACGGGAGATTGCCCCAGTAATTTCCCTCAGGAGGAGGAGGAGGAGGAGTTCGCATTGATTCCTCAGGTTCCTCACAACAAACGTTAATTAAACATGAGTTCGCGTACAATGGGACTTGTTGTTGTTGTCATGCTGCTCCTGTTGCCAGTGTTGACTTGACTCAAGCGCGTTGCGACGTCCAGACACTCTTGAACGCCTTGCCCTCACTACTGTACCCTAGAATCAACGTTAACACGTCAGGAGGTCAGCCTCAAGTATATAGGCCTGGGTTTACCGATGCCCTTTTGATTTATGCACGTGCCAGGTTGTCGTACCCGTAACTTTGGTTACGTTAACTTCAGGGTTTAGTAGGTGAATGACCAGAATTTTTAGATATAAGTAGAGGTTAGGCCTGGTCACTCCTGTTGCTGCTGTCAACAATAGGCAAGCCTCCTTAGGCCTGCAGTAGGTCTTAGAAGTTTGTGTACTTCTCCACAGAGGTTAGCATAAGTTGTCATAGCCATTAAGTTAGTCTCCCGTATGATTAAATTTTGGTTGAATTCATATTGGGTAATCCTACAGTTTAGGGGTCCAAATTCTCTGCATTATGTAAAGTCAAGATCAGCACACAGATTTATCAAATATTTATTGAATCGTGGAAAACGGTGAAAAATGAGCAGTTTTATCTGCTTACAGAAGCAAAGATTGTAAAAAAAGAATGGGGGAATAAAGGGGGGAACGTAAATGAACAGAAACATGTCTTAGGGGATACAGACCCTTAGAATTTTGAGAAAATCATTCTGCTTCTGTAAGCATGTAAACTGCTCGTTTTTTCAGATTTATCGAAGAGTGAGAGCCCGTGCCAGGTTCCTACCTGGTTCCTAAGCGTCACTCTACAAACACAGTTGCGTGCACACTGAACTATTCGTATGAAGTGCAGAGCTTTATTCCCTTTTTTTTTTTTTTTTTTACAATCTCTGCTTCTGTAAGCAGATAAACTGCTGATTATTTGTAGCAAATATTCTTCAGTCTGCAGAAGATAAAAGAAGAAATTGAAAATGTTAATGAAAATTTAAACACACACAAGGAAGCAGTGAATTTTGACCCCTAAACTGCAGGATTACCATAGGCTGCGCTTACGGTATTAACCAAGCCAAGCCTGCCGTATAGCTTATACCCATAAGTGGGCTAGTGCTGTCAATGCACCACATGTATTACTAAAGGGGATTTGCAGTGTCCCTTTGCCCCCTGGGTGCCCCCACTTTCTTGCCATTTAACACACTCCATATAGCCTTATGCTTCCCAACTATCTTACTGACTTGCCCCTTTAACTAGGCTCTTATGTTTTTTCATGGTTCATTCTGTGGATATCTTTATCACACTATTCCACCACCCCAAGCCCCATTTTTGGTCATTCCAAGGAAGCTTTTTGCACAGAAATATTGTTTATTAATGACAGTTTTTGACAATATAGATAAGGGTGTATGTGATTGATGTAGTACAGGCGAGATAATTTGTGAAATGTTCCAAGATGAGAAATTTAACATCTTTTGTTAATTCAACTTTCATCCTCCATATTTAGTATCAGCCCATTGGGGGATGAAGATAAAAAAAAAGGAAAATGAACAAAAGATGGCAAATTTTTTATTTCGGAATATTTGTCCAAATATCTCTCATGTACTGGATCATAGACACCCTTATCTATATAGTCAAAAATTGCCATTAGTAAACAATTTTTCTGTGCAGAGCTCTTCCTTGGAATGACCAAAAATGGGACTTGGAACAGTGGAACAGCATGATGGGCCTAAAGATATCCAGAAAATGAACCATGTTACTGGAATAGCAAGGTGAAATTGCAATTCCTTAATTTTGATCATGTTAACTGCCAGTTATACAGTATTTTCTTTTGTCTTGCTAACTAGGCACACCATACAGTGCTTGACTTTTAAACTTGTAGAATTTCATTTTCAGTTTTCAGTAATTTTTTAAATGACTGCATCTATTCTTACTCCTCAGATTTGGATGATGTGAGCTGAAGATGGGTGAAACACTACGAGCAGAGGAAGTTATTGAAATGGAGAAACAAATGAGTAATGAACTTCAAAAATCAAAACTCAAGAATGGGGAAGCACCTCTTCTTGACCCCACAACACATCGAAAACTGATGCGACTCTTCTCCAGGAATACAAATGTAAACTTGTGTTTGCCTGTTGTCAAGCTGCACAGACTTGACGCTAAAGATCTGAGAGAATGTGAGCTGCTCAATAAGGAATGTGCAGATTATCTGTGCAAAGAGCTAACAAGGCTCAAACGAAATGCCAGAAAGAGAGCTAAGAGAAAATTTATCAAGGCAGCAAAAGAAGGTAAAGTTTTCATCAAACAAGAATGTGAAAAATTACCAGCTCCTGTTCTCGAAAATTTGACCAATGGTATAAAAGATAACAGCGTTGCTGGGCCATCTCGGAAATCAGATGTCACGGTGCCCCGTCACAGTCAGGGTGAAGGCAGTGGAAGTCCATTGAAGAGACCAAAGTCGGAGGGGAAAATCAAGAAGAAATTGAAAAAGGAGAAGCTCCCTCTAGGTGAAAACTCTGACCCAGGTAAGTGTATTGATTGTTATACATTTCTTTAAATGGACAACAAATTTACAGACATTTAAATGTAAAAGTATTAGTTTGCTCCTATAAATATAAAAACCATTCCCTTTTGTCTAGAAGTATCCCTCAGCCTGAGCTGGATTTGGTCGTTAAGGGGCGTGAGTGGAGGGAATACCCTCGATCACGTCATCACCAAGCACATTCTTTTAAGTAAAGATGTCTTGCTGCGCTTGTGTTTTTACTTTAGGTGCTTTGTTTACTTTACCATTGGTAAATGTGATTAATGGAGTTTTGTAGGGTGTGAGCAAGATTTTGAGGCTCTTCATGTCCTCTGTATCGATGGATCTCTGCTCTTACTTCTCCTTTGTAGGGGTAGGATCTGCAGCTGTCATGGGAAGGTTTCAATAGAGGAGGAAAGCTTTACTGCAACCCCTTTCATTTCTTTTACTGTACCTCCATTCATATTTTTCTTCCGTCTTGCTTATCCACCCCTCTCCTAACAGTTATTCATGGGGCAACAGCGAGGTTTTCGTCCTGTCACACCTTTCAGACCTACCTACTCTCAGTTTCCTTTCCAGCGATGAATGACCTCATAGGTTCCATTGCTTGGCCTTTGGGCTAAACTGTATATTCCAATCCATTCCTTCCCACCCCTTAACCTCTCCTTCCACATGTACACCACTGCTCTTACAGTCAAGAGGGGATTACTTATGAGAAGGTGAGTGATCACTTGATGCTCCTAACTATATCTCATTGATTGCCACTATCTGTTGTTGCTGCTTCTCATTGAGCTCTTTCTCCTCTTCCTCATCCTCTCCTTTCTCTTCCTCACTTAGGAAAAACAGGAAATTCAGAAGACCTCTTACGAGAACTCTTTATGGATCTCCCTTCTAAACTCCACCCAGGCTTGAATCTCCTTTTGAGAAGCATCTGGGTGGGCTTGGGTGGGCAGCTGGATCGCTTCCATCCATCAGTGAGGGAGTTTTGGGTGAAAGACCAGGAACCATAGGACAAACAGGAGTGTGGGGGAGGGGGAGGAGTGGTGTCCTTGTTGGCGCTCTCGTAAGTTGGATTGTTGCATGAGAGACCTTGAGCTCCTGAGAGGAGATCCAGGCTCTTTCGTGCAACACAAGGAGCCCTTCCTCGTGTGAGAAAAAGGCCAGTGCCTCAGGCCTTCTGTGTTTAGTAAGGAGACCTCAGTGGCTTGGTTCATTTCTTGACTGTTATTCAGGGCATCTGTCCAAGTTAATGACTTTTGCTCCAATCATTGTTTTGTAAATTCACATTAGGAATTATTTTATGCTTTCGTTTAACAATGATTTTCTGTTCTTTAGCACACATACACGTGTAATTACACTTATTTTAACCACAGACCTTAGAATTTCAAAACGTGTGCTTACAAAGACAAGATCACTTTTAAAAAACTCATGTCAGGAATTGTTTTCATCCATTAGATTTACAGTGATCTGCATTACTTTGATTGCCCGTTCCGAATTACAGATGCATATAGGTCTCTATGCATGCAATTACACTTGCAGGTTTAGAAAAGTACTTTTTAAGCATAAATATAACAATGTACAGCAGGTTCATGACACAGTATATAACTTGTACACTGTAGGTAGACTTGAACATATGAGAATAAATAACCATACACCATTTTCTTGCAAAACCAAAATCACAAGAGTACAAAATATTTATGTATACAGTATTTTGTTGCTGGTCTCATCAATTTATAGTATACAGTGTATGATAAGATTTGATTGAGGTGCCAGTGTATTGCCACAGTAGTGGAAGAGTTAGTGAATGCTGTCTTCCATGTAGCTACTATTGCCAGTGTAAGAGGGTCTTACTGGTTTGAGTCCATTTACATTCTATGACTGTATTCAACAATGGCACGATTGCAGCTTAGACCAATTATGAGAGGGTTCTTGACATTGATCTGTCTTACAGACCCCTAGTTGGACTATAAGGGCAGCTCATTTGAGGACAATCAGCTACACCATCAAAAATAAATTTTTTGAAATGAACCCTATCGCTCCATTATACAGTATAGCTTTTACTTCCGCGCCAGTGGTAGTTCGACAGATTGAAACAAAAAATAAGAACTCTTGGTTTTCTATAAATATCTGTTTTTATCCATTTACTTTCCCTGGTTTTCTGTAAATATGTGTTTCTATCTGTTTACTTTCCCCACCCTCCACCAGGGGAACGATAGGTACAAACACGTGTAGCGGTCAGTCTACTGCTGTCGCATGTTCCGATAGAAGATTGTTTAGAGTTATCTGTGCTTTGTTTTCTGTTGATGACTTGGTTTGTAGATTTCACTTGAATTTTCTCTTGGATATGGATGATAATGATAGAATAAGGACTTTATTCTAGTTCCACTGACCCTCATGATGTGTATGAAATGTCGAGGAAAAGAGTGTAATGTAAATGACCGTTGTCAAGTATTCGTGAACGGAGAGGGGCTGATTTTTTGAAAAGGCAGAAAAAGAAGCAAGAGGTTGAGCCTGCTAAGGCTAGTGCTAGGGGGATGTAGGATTTGTCTCCTTCCCCTTCTAGTAACTTTGTTAGGACCTCTTCTTCTCTTCGTTCTATTACTCCTACTAGAGCTTCCTAATACATTTCAGGATTGAAGATTTGATAGAAATGAGTCAGATATTAAGTGTTGAAAGGGCTCGATAAATTGGTTAGCTGAAGTTTCGCGGAATAATTTATCGGCGTTGCCCTCCCTGGGGTCACGGTTGGTTTCGGGTAATTCTCCCGCTTTAGAGGAAGGGTCAGTACACCCGCTCCTGAATAGTCATGTCCTTGGCACGTCCTATCTTGTTTTCTCACCTGGAGCAACAGGGAACCAAGATATGTCAGGGTGAGGTGCGGATTTGTACCCATTGTCCCCTTCCTCTGGTCGGCCTGATGTCAGTGCAGACATCAGACTTCGTTCTCTGAAGGATCCTGCGGGCAGAGTCAAGCCGCCTGTCGTCATTTTTACCACATTTAAGCTTGATGGCATCGGGATGTCTTGTTAGTAATGATTCTTCTCGTCTTTTTAATAAAGTTAGCAGAATGAATAATAGTAAGGATCATTCGCGATCTAGGGCTTGTGTTAAAGATCCTGTACAGTAGTTTCTAGAGATGTGTAGAGGTTCTTCCCCTTCCCATGTTTCTCAGGATTCATTGGCTTTGGAAGAGGTGTGCACCGTGCAGTCGGCTACGTGCAGTTCTCCTGCACCTTTTGCTGCAGCGTCACGCGTCCTCGTATCTCTCTACTCTGCGGTCTGCCTCTGCTAAGATTTCTTCTTCTGTTGGTGAGAATGCAAGACTCCGCTCTTGTTCTTTACATCTGTCACCTGTGCCTGCAAATGCATCACCTATGCGGCTATTGCCTGTACCGACAGCGCCTGCGCTACCTTCAGCAATACGGCATTCACCTGTGCATGCTTCACCTATGCGACCAGCGCCTGTGCTACCTTCGGTTTTACAGCATTTGCATGTGTGCCTAGTGCCTACTAAGCCCTTGCGTTCCATTAATCTTCGCTCTGTCTCCTGTGCGTCGCATTCCTGTGACGTCTTATTCGGGCTCTTGGAATAAACCAGCTGCTACTTTTCCACCTTCGCTCGTGGAGGTCTTGCCACCGGTTGTGAAGGATATTGTCAGCCCAGACTCAGAGGTCAAGCCCATCTTCTTCCTCATTGTCAGAGGTACAGGTTGCGGTGTCTTTTATGGTTGATGTAATGGGATCTGGTGCAGAACCTAATGAAGAGATGGACATGACTTCTTTTAAGAATTATCACTTTTATGTAGGAGAAGTTCCCAAATTATTTTGTGGAAGTGAATAAGCCTGACACATTTTCATGTAGGGAGGAAAACCTGGGCCAGTCATTTTTTCCCAATTTTGTGCCTCAATTCACTAAGGCTGTCTTAGGTAGTTTCAAGGCTATTGGACAGATTCTGGATCAGAAATTCTCATCGAAGATCCAAGAATGTTTCCCTTTTTCTGCCTCAGTATATGGGTAAAAGGGGAGCTAATTCTTATTCCACTGGCCTTCTTCCTAGTCTTGAGGTAGCTTCGGTTAAGGATTCGGCTTTCTTCTCACTCTTGGATCTGTTGAAAAAGAGAGCAGTCAACAAAGGGGAGGTAGTGTTCTCTCGAGCAGAATTGAATTCGCTTATCAAAGCTATGTTGAGAACCTTGGAGATCCTCTCGTTCATGGATATGTCTGTGAGAGTGATTGATGGTTGTGTCCGTGAACTTTCTTACTTGGTCCCTCAGGACTCTGCTCCAGGCAAGGAAGTTTTGGATTTTATTGGCTGTTTAGATGGAGCAGCAAGGGATGCCGTGGGTAAGACAGATTCACAGAAAGCTGCTGTCCTTTTTCAACCTCCATTGGATAAAATCTCGGGTTCTGAGGCTTTATCATCCATCGCACAGGAAGTAAAGAAGACGAAAACACAATTTTTGATAGTTGAGGCCCAGACGCCCCAGCTTCCTGCTCCTCTTCCTCCTCCTCCTCATCCTAGGCCCTCTACTTCAGTGGGTGTTTCTTGTTTCAAACAAAATTCATTTAGACCTCTTAGATCTAAGGAGACATTTTGAGGATCCTCCAGAGGATCCGGTAAGTCATTTAAGGGACCTATTAAGTCATCGAAATGAAGTTTCCAGCCCTTAATTGCCAGTAGGAGGAATACTTTCCTATTTTTGGGAAGTATGGAAAGATCTGGGCATGGATCCCTGGGTTGTGGAGGTGCTAAGGGAGGGTTACTCGATTCCGTTTGTAAGCCCTCCACTGTCAGGAGTAGCGCAGAACTTTGATTACCACTCGTTAAGACAGTAATTAATACCAGTGTCATAACAGTCCAATTTAAAAATGTGTCAATCACAAAACTGAAATGAAAGTCCCAGAAATATAAAGTTTACTAATTGGAGGAGGAAAGATGAAAATGTTCAATATGATGCAGACCAGTTATGGAGAAAGCTAGTGAAAGTTTGGGTAATTTCATGAGAGGTGGACAAGTTTACAGACAATGCAGTAGGTAAATCAATTACTGTAAAAGAGAGTGACTGATTGGTTCATGAGCAGAGCTACCTGTTGGGTATCTTTTAATTAATGTTTTTTTTCAAGAAAGCAAGGATGTATGGGTCTTTTTGTGAGTTATGAAATGGACTTTGCATCATAATGAATGGGTTTGGTGTGAAATACTTTTTTTAGATAAATTAAGCTTCTATTTTAAAAATTATGTAAAGCTGATATAAATGTTTACATATATACATGTTTGTGGCTTTAAAGGGAATGAGGATTTTTATGAAGCAGCCACGCTGAAACTACTGTGCTGTAACCAGATTGAACAAACAATATCCATTTTTGTAAGTGGTTTTTAGTACCTATAAAACTCATTGCCTTGATTATGGAATAATGATTTCAACAACAGGAAATGAAAACAAGTTAAACACATTGTCGGATTGCTCTTTTTGTGTACAAAAGAGAACCTCATTTAAGTAATTTTTTCATGTTTTAGGTCACTCATTTCATGAATAACCACATGACCCAATTCTAGAAAGCAAAGTGCAGAACAACACAAATATATTTTATGTGATTGTCCAATCTTCAGCAGACAACCAATATCAAGCCATGGAAATGTTCTCTGTAAAGAAAATTTGGCAGTCTTCAACATTTTCTGTTTATGTAGTTATTAAACAATCCATAAAAGAGTCTAGCAATATGACTCTGTGGTATTGTTAAGTTACTAAATAATGTGAGCTCAGATGTGGGTGATTAATACTTCTATAAAATTTGGTTTGTCTGTATTTCATAGGTGTAAGGTAACTGAGTTCCTGGTTGTAAATTTATGATTTGTAAATAGGAGTCTAGAGTAAGTATATGGAATCTGTAGTGACTTTAAAAAAAAAAAAACCGTGGTTATTTTGCATTGATAAGACTTTTTTTTTCTTTTTTTTGAGGGGTTACTTCCTATGTGCATCATTAATGTCAGTTTTATTTTTCAGGCCCTCAAGGATCCAGTGTTTTATCGGAACCTCATAAACTGGGCTCATGGGAAGAAAAGTACCTCCCAAGCCTTTTAGGACCAAGGGCACCTCTACCACCTGCTCCATTACTGAATTTGCCAAAACTAGAAACTCCTAGGCCCATGGGAATTCCCAGGCCATTTCTACCATTTGATGGCTCCCTCGCGTCAGGACCGCCACCTCTGAAACCTATCCACTCTGGAGTGAGGCCTAACCCACAATTGGGTATAATTCCTGGCCCCCCTGGCCCGCCTCCTTTGCTTGTTGGCAGCAAAGCATCTGTGCCACTGGGAGGATACCATCCACCTACACAGCATGCAGTTTCTCTTCCAAACAGTTGTGCTGCACAAATCAGAAATGCTCATTCAAGTGTTTTGCCTCCTGCTCCAGATTTGAAAGTGAGGTCTGAAAAAAGGACAAAGCCGCCACCTATGATTACATATCCTCCATTAGCGTCAAAGATTCCACATACAGGCTTATTGGATGGATGGAGGCCTGTTCCCCCGTTATTAGGGAAGACTTCTCAAGCATCCTCCCAGAAGACTTCAGAATCTTTGCCTAATGCATCCTATCATTTAGGATCAACAAGCACACAAAGCTGTCAGTTGCCAGTAAGTCAGTCAGTCTGTACAAATTCATATTCACCCAGCACAGGAGTCTCAAGTTCAGATAAACTTTCGGCATCCCAGACTCCAAGTACAAGTGATGTGTCCAGTAATGCTGTCAAGAATTTGAAACCAGATGGAGTTATTAACCAGCCCTCAGTTGACTTGAAAGACAAATGGAACTCAAGTACTTCGAAAGATAGATACATGGAGAGTATACCCCGTGGCCCAGCTGCGTTGCCCCTTATGCCACAGCAAGAACATATGGCACAATATACCACTGTCTCTAAAAGGCCTACCGTCACTCCCCATATCTCCCCTTCTGTATCCTCCATGCCTTTTAAAGAGAATTCCCCTGAGGTGACAGACTCTTCACCAGGGGATTCTTTGATACCTTCCTCCAAAACTGCCTCTAGTTCACCTCAGATTATGGTACCAGAACACTCTTCTGTTGAGTCTCTTTCAAAATCATCAGTAGTTACCACATTACCTGGTACACCCTCCTTGATAGTTTCATCACATTCAAGTGTAGTGAAGTATGTACCAAGCAACTCTTCTACAAATAAAGTTGAGATACCAACCTCCATCTCTCAGGTGTCCATCCCCTTTGTACCTGCTACTTCACATCAAGACTTCTCTGTTTACTCGCCTCAAGAAGTAACAAAGCCAGAAAACTATGGATGTCAGAACCTTTCTACTACGAAATCTCAGCTTTATTTTTTACTTTTACCATCATCTGTGCCAACAGTTGTATCCACAGTTCCAGCACCAGATTGTTCCCGAGATAATGTAGTAGACAAAGCACAAGCATTGAGTGAGCCATCTCTTGGTGATAGTGTTAAAAAGAATCCTTCCATCAAAAAACGTTCCATAGGGGCTGTATCATCTTCCAGTTTGCCTCGTCTTGACAGTGGTATCCCAAGAGGTAACCAACCGCGGTGTCGTGAGTCTTCAGAGCCGGTTGAAACCTCACTTAACACATTGACTTCAGTAATAATGACAGCCAATTCTTCATCTCCACTTGTTACAGAGTCAGAAATGCCTCCAGTTGCCAGTGAATCACAAGTATCAACACCACCCAAACGGAACTACAAGCTTGTTGGTTTTGTGGTAAGAATTATCGTAAAGTACATAATTATCTCCTCACTTTATTTTGTAGCATGGAAACTTGACGACAATTTGAGGGTGTGCTAACCCCAGTAAGTAATGAAGTCCTACACTATATAGTACACAGAACAACTTAATTGCTTATTATCTAGCAATTCCATACAGAGTAAATTGATATCCTATTCTAATTGGTATTTTGCAGTTTTCCTTCAATTTGAAATATTAATTACCATTCAGTTTCAGAAAATTATCTGAAAACACTAATTACTTCTAAAATGCATGCAGTATAGTATCAGGTATGCTTACGAGATATATAAAATAAATAAAAATCATGCAACATAGCAACATTTTGCTCTCTCTCTGATATTTGTTTAATGCAGTACTGTATTGTACAAATACAGAAATTGAATATGAATATAATTTTCTGTCTGTATGTGTGCATGTATACAGTACTTTTTTATACCGCATTAAGGTAACCTACACGCTTACTGTGCATTTTTTTTTTTTTTCAGAAATTTGTTCCACAAAGAATAAGGCATTTGCTTAATTTTGTTTCTCTCAAGGTTTAATTTTTTTATAAAAGAGAGAGAGAGAGAGAGAGAGAGAGAGAGAGAGAGAGAGAGAGAGAGAGAGAGAGAGAGAGAGAGAGAGAGAGAGAGAGAGAGAGAGAGAGAGAGAGAGAGAGAGAGAGAGAGAGAGAGAGAGAGATGGTTCATGTTACAGTGATACCCACATGTACATATATACCTGCACAGATATTTAGAATGAAAAAGGTATGGATTGCTAGATTACTATATAAAGTACAGTACTGGACTACACTGAATAAATGTCAGTAAAAATACTGTGTATGATTTTTTGTATTTTACGTATCTTGCTAGCATACCCAGTAAATAGGTAGAGCTACTACAATCTGCTACAGTAAAAACGTAGTTTATCTTAATGACACAGGCTAAAAACTAGTTACATACAGCTCAAAATCTTTCCTTGAAGACAACAAAATATAAACATCATCACATTAAATACAGTACTTGTTAATCAAAATACCAAACCTTACTAGGTAATGTACGGGAAATTGTGTAAGAAGTGTAATGAGGCCCTGGATGGGTGGTTGTGACGGGAGATTTTAGTCTTGAGTTGGAATTGTCAAATAGCATTAGTGTGTAATGGACCAAATTGATGTTCCAAACTCTTGGTGGGTAGAGGTGCTAGGCTGAGGCAGCTGCCCTTTTTTTAACCAAAAATTGTAGAATTTCAAAGCACGTGCTCACACAGTGCAACAAAGAAGCCAGGTGAATCGCTTAAAAGAAAAAATTAAGAAACTGCTTTTACACCTTTAACTAACAATGATTTACTATTCTGTAGTAAGTGTATAGTGCAATTAAAATTCTTTTAACCACAGGTAGTAGAATAGCAGAGCAGCACACGCTCACCCCAAACAAAATCACTTGAATAAAATTCATGTAAGGAACTGCTTTTATACCTTTGATTAATATTGATTTGCAGTAGTATGTTTGCTTATTTTAAAATATAGGTACAGTACATATATGGATACAATTACACTTTATTTATCCAAACATCTGAGACTTTCTGAGCTCAGGTTTGCCACATGAACAGTCTTTCACTTTTAAAAATGGCTTTCTGAGTATTAATTTAACAGTGTTACAGCAGGTACATTATGTAGCTATGTTGCACACTTTAGTTAGAACTTCTAACACCAAAAACACAAGAGGACAATTTTTTCCTGGACCTGGGAATGCATCTGGTAAGCAAAGAAATCCAGGAAGTTGACGTACAATAAATTGAGGTGCTAGTTTACTTACCTTTTTTTTTTTTTTTTATCTCCAGCTAGTTGTTAGATTATGCAGTTGTATGATTGTCAAGGTAAATGTTTGTTTTTTAGAGAAATCGTACTATTTATTTCAACCTGTTTTAGAAGTCTGAGTGACTACAACATAAATGTAGCTTCATATCAGTTCAAATACAGGCAGTCCCCGGTTTACGACGGTTCCGGCTTACGACGTTCCGAGGTTACGACGCTTTTCAAATATATTCATCAGAAATTATTTCCTGGCTTACGACGCATGTTCCGGGGTTACGACGCGTCGTACGCCGATCCGACGGAAGAAATATGGCCCCAAAACGGCAGAATAATCATAATTTGAAGGTTTTTTTTATGTAAAACTCAATAATAATGCAGTTTACATCGTTTTCAATGCACCCAGAGCATTAAAAGTAAGGTTTTCTTATGATTTTTGACGATTTTCGACGATTTTCCGGCTTACGACGATTTTCGGGTTACGACGCGGAACAAGAACGGAACCCCCGTCGTAAACCGGGGACCGCCTGTACTTTAGTTATCAAACTTCGCCTCATAATACAATATACTCCTTTTCAACAACATTTCTTGTATCTAAGAATTTATACTGAATTTATACTGTATTGGATAATTTTAACTGCTTTATTGATGAGGTATCCTCTTAAAGACATTATCGAAAGTGTAAACAATTGTAAAAATTTAGCAATGTGTTACTACTTTGAGATTGCTGTTTTAGTTATACCTGATTAAGACAAAGATTAATTCACTTGCTATTTACAGATTTCCATCTATGTTGTCCTTAATTTTTCATGTGAGTAATATATTGGTGCCAGTATATTATATATGTATCAAGCTGTTGGTCATAATTTTTTTTGTTGAGTATTTAATCCTAACACCATGTATTTTAGAAGAGCATTAATTATGCAGCATCTTGTCTGAAAAAGACCAGAATGCTGTGACAGGGATAAAAATCTGAAAATTCACTCTAATGGATCATGGTCAAGAAAGCATCACAGAATTGCATGTAAATCACAAAAATATAAATATGGTCAATATACTTCACAGACTGATGAGGAACTGGAAGCTTTTATTGCTGATTGGCTGAAGGAAAACTACGAACTGTGTCTAGGGGCTGATGTAGAACAGTATAAAGTTCAAGGACATTTCCACATGTACTTGCGTGCAAAAGGCCGGAAACACAATCAGCCACCACCTATCCTGAATTGTTTGAAGTAAGTGTCCTGTCTGTGATAGATTTTCTTTCTCATTGTGCCTGTTTTCTTATATGTACTGTATGTAGGTGTGGTTTGATTGAAGCAATTGATTAGAGTCTGAAAAAGTCGGGGGCATCTCTCACAAGCTTTTGGACACCTGTGGTTGCTGCTCAACACATGTAGCAACTCGGTGTGCATTGGACAGAGAAGCATCTTGCATGAGGCATAAAGTCAAGTGAATGAAGGTCTCTCTCTCTCTCTCTCTCTCTCTCTCTCTCTCTCTCTCTCTCTCTCTCTCTCTCTCTCTCTCTCTCTCTCTCTCTCTCTCTCTCTCTCTCTCACAGTTGGGAAATGTGGCTCCTTCCTTTTTCCTGTAAACAAGGAAGGGAAGAAGGGCAGGGAATAAACCACCATTATCATTTGGTTTGTGATAGTATTGGTTTCTTCTAAGCTGCTATTCCTGTTCCAAACAGGAAAAACTGGGTTCCTCTTCATTTCATAGAGCAAGACTAGAAGAATGCCAAACTTGTTATGGGAGTGTCATCCTTGACATCACATATGCCAGCCTATACAGGAAGTTTCTAGTGTCATACATTACCAGTCATGTTCTTTGAACAATACCTCCCACCAGAGACTTTTTCCTACACAAGACCAAATGCATTCCCTTAAGAGCAAATTATAGTTTGAAGATAAGTTTTTATATATATTTATACCATATATACTGTACAGAATATGCAAACTAAAGTCTTTTATATATATCCACCCTAAGCTGGCCTGCATTTGTCCCCTTTGCCAAAAGAAAAAGGAAATGCCAAATACTGAAAGAGTGCTTGGTATCCCCACCCCCTCACTCACTAACTGCTAGTTACTAACCTGTCACCAAGGTTCAGTGACAACCAGTTTTTACCAAAGTTATATGATGTAAAAGACCTTATGTTTGTATGCCTAGGATAAGGACAAGTTATTTTCAGTTCGCATGTCTTAAGAAAAATGCAGATTATCTAGTTTGCAGTGTATTCTCTGTAAATTTGTATATCTGTGCAGCATTGGAGATTCTTGAGTGTCCCATCATCTTCAGCTGCAGTTCATCTGTCTTCATATCTGTTCCTTTATGTTTCTCCCACTTATCTGGTCAACTCTATCAGATTTTTCATGCTCAAATTTTCATCTCGCTAAAGACCAGTTTCTTATAAGTTCATCCTTGAATGCCCTGAAATGACTTAAGTTTTAGTAATGATACTGTAGCAAAGTAAAGAATACAGCAAGCCTCCAAAATATATTAAATGTTTGCACATGGATGCAGGTTATCTGCAATTTGTAAAAGAGAAGTTCAAGTTGAAAAATGCAGTTCTAGAAAGGTTAACACATACTTTGTATGGTGAGAAAATAAGATGTTTTTTTTTAAACTATTTTAATTTTTAAAATTATTTTAATAAACACATACTGTGTTTACTCCTGTGTACTCTATTTAAAAAATTGGCTTCCCATTGATGTTCTTGGTTAGGGTCTAGTCCACTTACCACTAAATTAGCGTCTGTTTGTCTTTTGGTTAGTATCATGCTGGCTGCTGCTTTATACTGCTAGTATGTACTTGATTCAGTTTTTAATGTAAGCTCTTTCTTCATGTTATTCCTTGGTTTGTGTTTTGTTTTTTGTTAGGTCGATCCCATGTTGCTACACAGCCTCACTGGATTATTGTACAAGCCCTTAGTTGCCACCTACTTGTTGATAATAACCCACAGTACACTTAGTACCCATGGGTCTCTCAGTGTGCCAGTGAGCTCATTGCCTTGTCAGATGAAATCTTGCATTTCAGCTCTTAGTATCCTGTCAAGCTAATTCATCCCTTTCTGCTGAGGATAGCATTCTCTGCATGGCAAGAGCCATCAGGATATACCTGCAAAGAACTTAATCTTGCCTCCTGTCTTCATCTGTTCTTTTACTCAAACCGCCAAAATCTTTGTTTAATAGAATTCTGTCTTCTTTTGGCTTCAGCTGGTAATTTCCCAGGACATCTTGCAACCTAAGATCAAGGTGCATGAAGTTAGGCTTCTTGCCCTCTTTCTTGGACTCTTAAGTATAACGTGAAGCTCCCTGCCATCATTACGGCAGGTACAGCTCTGCGCTTTTAAGTGATATGACATGATTGCATAGGATTTCATTCAAAATTCACAAAGTGGGACCTAACATGCCCCATAGTTATCTATTATTTCATGGCAGAAACTCAGTTATTGCATACAATAAGGCCATAATATGTTTCATAAGAGTGAAGTCTGTCATATATTTCAAAACTGTAAGAAAATATCATGTGTAGCTAAATTTCGGAAAAACTTATGAAACATTTTCAGAACTTTCGTTCACTCATTGCTGATGTATTTGACAAAAAAAAATAATTATCAAACCTCAATTCAAATGAATAAAAAACAAAAAATTTGTCATAGCATTAATATTGCTTCCAATGTAACCATAAGATTTGAAATTGTCCTATTTAATTGTTTTTGCGCCTCAACACTGAGAAAGTGTAAATAAGTAATTACAAAAGTAGAATGCATCCACCAATATCAACGGGTGAGCAGAGCGTGTGTGAGCGCAACCATTATAGTGGCAGCACAACGTGAATCACCTGGTGTAACACAGGTCTGCAAGGAGTAGCGACAGTGAAATTGTCTTTCATAAAAATAAAATTAAGTTATATTTCATAACCACTTTAAAAAGATAAATTATGGTTTACTAGCAAATTTTCGCCTATGCGATTATTCTTTTGTTGAAACCAAGATTTTGTTCCCAGGCCTAGGTTAGTTAGATTTCTTTACTTTACACTTAGCATTCACTTCTCTATATTAACAATTTCTGGCCAGAAAACATATGAAGTTCTCTGCCGTTTTTTTGCACTTCAAGTTACTTTATGAATGAATAAATTATATACCAAAAACGAGCCGGACTTTTAAGAAAGTCATATTTTAAGCCAGTTAAAAACAAGTGTTCCATAGGCTGTGACATTAATACTAATAGAATAGCCATCTTCATATAATTAAAATCATCATCTTTTATTCTTCAAAGAACAGGTAATCTCTACAAATAAATTCTTTAGTAACAGATTACATCTCAGAAGACTTAGATTATTTTTTAGGCCTATAAGTCATTTTGCAACATACAGGCAGTTTGAACACAACCTAAAACTTCAACATTCAAAGAAAACTTGTAATCCATATACAGTACCTATTTTGAAAATATGAATGTTGAGTTTATAAGGTCTTTTATAATGCTGCAGAGGTAGTTACGTTGACCAGCCCGAGGAGCATGATGTCAACGCTAACCGTATCACACCGTGCTTTGAGCTAAGCAGTGTAAATAAAAAAAAAATAAGTTCAAATCACACAAGTTACAAATTATACAATGCATAAAAGGGATCATATTTATATAACTATAGGGAAAATAGTGCTAGCTGTGAATTCACAAACTTTCGACATGTATGACATTGGAAAAAAAAAAGTTTAACACTACTTGGCAACGTTACATTGAGTGAGATTTCGGACGATACAAAAAGAATCATGTCGCCTCAGATTTGAGCATAGCTGTACTTGGCATTGCCAATGTTTGCTAAATTCTACTCATTTATGTAACAAATATGTGTTAGGACCTATTATTACAGCAGATCATGGTTTACCAGTTGAGAGGGATCTAGGTCAGTCAACCTCATGAAAGAATATTTAAGATTGATTTGCAGATGTCAGTGAAATTCAAAGTATTTTTTAATTTGTATATAAATTCCTCTTTTTGATGTTGAGGTGCGTTTTGCTGAGGTGTCCATCTTACGCCTTATTTATTTGGAATTATTTTCCCATGCAAAACCATTATGATTGCGATTGGTCTGTTATTTGTCCAACTCCTGTTGGTGTGAAAGATTGGAGTTTTTGCACCGAGGTCTACTCTCTTCCATGGCTCTTCTGCATTGTCCTCCCTCCTAAATTGAGTTACAGGCTATTTTATGCTTTGTGGATTTCTAAGAACAAGCAATGTTTTTGCAATAAAACATTTTTCTACAAACTCTTAACTGTAAACTTCTAGTGCTCTTCTCCCATCCAGCTCGCTAAATTGGAGGTTGACATGAAGTAGTGAAACCTTCCTTCTCTTCTTGGCCTTTGGAGCATGAGCGGGGCATGTGCAATAGGATTTTTTCTCCCCACAAGATCTTTCAAGTTGCTGTGAATGGAGCCATTCACATAGATAAAAGACTTTTTTTATGGTTATTGGATTGCTGAAGAATGTTTTAATTTAGAATATTGTTATTTTTGTTTTGTAGCTAGTAGCCAAGTTTTCATGATCTCCCTATCCCCACCCCTACAATTAATTACTGCAGTAATCCGTTACTGTGATAGTCTTACCCTTGAGCTCAGCCATCAGGTAGTTCCAGTTACACTGTTTTAAATTTGATAATGTTCTGTTCTCTAAGACTGGCAAAAAAAAAAAAAAAATTGCCAAACAACAATTAGTATGTAGAAAACTTTGAAATTGCTGGAAAGATTTATTTTTCTTGCACAGTGCTTGCCTTGTTTGCTTATTAGTGTGCATTACCAAAGTTTATCCATAATTAGGAAAGTATTTGGCGAAGCAGTCACTACCCGCCGACATAGAGCAGTAGAAGGGCAACAGAGATGGCATTATTGTCATATCCGACTTCGTGAAGATGTCAAGATGCCTTATGTAAAACCTCCCAAATCTAGAGTCAGGAAGCGAAATAGAGGGACTACCACTTCAGTCATCAAAACAGTAAGCATAGTCCATCTTTAAGTTTGGCTTTAGACGAGTTTTGCGTACAATATTTCAAATTACTTCTTTACATTTTATTTTTACTTCTATTTTTGTGTTACTGAAACTTTAATTTATAATTTCTGATGGACAATTTTGTTAATACTAGTCGCCATAATTTTCAGGTACCTGACAGAAAAGAAGCAGATGAAAATAAGGCAGTTAGCCAAAGCCTGTCAGGTTATGATGACTCCACAGTTAGAGTTACTAGCTCTTTAGCAGTTCTGGCCCATTTGATAAATACAACTAAACTGCCTGATGGTAGATTGGTATTAAATAACATGTTTGAAGAGAATGGTTCATCATTGAAAGGAGAGACTCCTGTATGCAACTTAGAATCAACTAATCAGCAAGCAGAGGCATCCACTATTTGTGACCAGGATGAGAAACCTTCAAGTTCTGTCGAACATGAGACTCCATCAAGTTCTACCCATGTTGAAATGGCCTCAAGTTCTACCCATGCTGAGTCACCTTCAAGTTCTTCCCAAGATGAGAGTCCCTCAAGTTCTGCCCAAGTTGAAAATCCTTCAGATTCTGTTGTAACAGAGGTATCTTCGGTTTCTGCCCAGGCAGAGACTGAAGCGGGTTGTGCCGTAGTTGAGACACCTTTAAGCATGGTGCATGAAGAGGCCTTAAGCTCACCCCAGGCAGAAGCATCCTCAAGTTTAGCCCAAGCAGAAGCATCCTCGAGTTCAGCTCAAGTAGAGGCATCTTCGAGTTCAGTGGAGACACCTCCCATCCCTGGTGATTCAGAGGCACCTTTACTCTCAGCTAAAGCTGACACACTTGCAAGTTCTGCTGGTTCTTTAGTGGCTTTACCAGAGCCAGATATAACTGGTCAGTCTGAGGCTTCCAGTTCAGAGTCAAACACAACTTCAAACCATGTGACAGAGTGGATTCAAGCTAAGATAGCTAGCGGGAAAACAGGTATGGTTTTGTGCATTATGTTATTTCAAGAATTTTGCTGTTAATCTTGCAATGAGTACTTGTGGTTTGTTATTAAGTTTTTCTAGTAAATTTAGAATATCCCTTCCTGTATATGTGTAGAGTATTACTAGAACTTGCCTAGTAACCAAGTTGTTTTGAGCAAAATTTTTATAGAAACTAGAAATCCAGAAGCAGGAAAAAGATTATCATTAGCAAATAGCACAGTAACTCTAATAATGGAGTAGGACTGATGGTTGTACTTTATTCTAGTATGAATATCTTTGCTTGTCCCAAAGTGTCTTGTAGATTAGGAGGGTGAGTATAGGAGAGCCAGGGAGGTACTGTAATGAGGGAGAAATTCAGTGAATGCTGTGGTGATGGATGTGTGCTGTACTATAGGGAGAAAATGGGGTGGGTTGTTAGGTTAGTCTAGAAAACTGACTGGCACTGCTTAGGAAAGCACTTCTATTTCTGATCCATAGACCAGATAAAGTGGAGAGTTGAGACTTGTAAAACAAAAAAAATATGAAAATAGCAGTAGATTTAGGAGTCATATTTAAAGGTAGTGGGTCATAATGCAACCCAAGAAATAAACAGTGAGTATTCTGCCCATGACGTTGCCCCTGTACTACCATCTGAAATGCAATGTCCTCTAAGAAAAGTTGTTCTCTCCTATTCCCTCATTCAGTAAAAGACAAGGTGTCCGTTGGTCCCCCTTGAATTCAAGGTCATACTTTTGTACGGACATTCATAATGAGATGGATGAAGAGGTATCCCATAAATGGTATTTGTTCTTATGAGGATACAAACCTTTGCTTTTCATAAATGGAGTTATCCAGTGCCTCGTGCATGTTGGCCGCATTCTGACTAAAAAAACGACTATCAAAGATAGGGCAAGGTGTCTCCTTTGATGTCCGTTAGCCTACTTCGGCCATTGTTCCCAGCTGCGTTTGCAGTTGCACTTGCTGGCATTTTTTGTGTGATTTCTTTGTTTTAAAAATACAGATTACTTTAGAATTTGGTGTAAAATTCATACTGTGCAATGATTGGGAAGATGTTCTTTTGCTTCCTTTGCCATGCCCAACTTCTAAATCCACCCTTTTTCCAGGTTAATAAACCGTGGCCATGACTCAGTTCTGGGCATCCCATCCTATTAAAATGAATGTCTAAGCCCTTCAAACATCTGTGACATCTTCCTGATCATACATGAAGTAATTAGACGAGCATACAGTACATCTCCAAATGAAGATGCCAATACAGTGCATGCAAGAGCTCTTGATGTTAGGGTCTTTGGCCCTTCCGTCGCTTTCAGAAAGAACCTGTCAGTTCATAGGATATTGAAGGCTGGTACGTGGGTTCGTCAAACAACCTGCACCTCCTTCTATCTACGGGATGTTGCCCATAGGTCCTTGGACACGTTTTCCTTGGGTGTGGTGGTGGCAGCTCAACAAGTTGTGTAGCTCATCCAGTGCACCTAGCAGGACAGGTTGTGTCTTGCCTTAGATGTTGGTTGTGAAAGTGAGAGTGAATGGGGTGACTGGCTTTCTTCCTTTCTCTTTCTTATTCTCCTCTTCTGGCTGGCAGGCGAGAGATTTGAGCTTTCATTTGCAGGAACTGGCTAGATACAGGTGAGCCCCCATTCTGTTTTCTAGATTATGATTGTTCATTCTAGAAATAGAAGCAAGTCCTACCTTCTCTCTTACAAGGGGAGAGAAGGATTGACAATAGAGCAAGGTTGATAGTTACCGTTGGTTTTGTTGTCTCCAACAATTACAGGTTCCTTTCTTCCCAGACACAATTTAGACTGGAGCTCCGGTTGCATCAAAGACCTGATATCTGGCTGTTGAGTAATCTTTCACTTAACAGATCAGAGGTATATGACTCCTTCCCATGCTCTAACAATTGACCAGGAAGTGAACCCAGATGAGCCAAACCACAGGTTGGTTCCAAAGCTTACTTTATCCTCCCACCAAAAGTAAGTCTCCCCCATACGTAAAGACCTATGGTTTGTTCCGTGTATGGACAAATGACAAATTTTTAATCAATTTGTGTTTTTCATAACTGAAAACCTGAGGTCTTTACATAAAAGGCTCACCTCAAGCCACCCCTCATACAGCTACCTGGGCTGGAAGATAACTAGCGAGTCACAGTGTATATGAAGGGGAGAAGAGGTCAGGGTCTGCTTACTCTCTCTCCCCCTTGGCTGGTACACATATGCTACCAACCTCATTCTATTTTTAAACCAGATCCAGTTGCACTTGGAGATTTTCCTCATGCGTGAAGACATCAGGTTTTTTAGTTATGAAAAATACAAATTGATTGAAAATTTGTCATTTTTATTAGGCAAGACATATAAAGCATCATGCATATTCTAAGCCTGTCAGGTTCTGTTTTAATTTAGTTTGAACCAGCTCCATCTCCAACCACTTTTTTCATTATAAAATCCATTAGAAGGACTAATAGCAGAGTTGACGTAACATTTCTCTGTAACACCCCACAACTTACAGCAAAATCTCTCCACAGACTCCATCAAAATTAACTTTGCATCTATTTCATTCAAAAGTGATTTCATTTAGCTATATAGTATTTAAATGGATTACACTGTTAATGCATGACATTCAATAATATTGATCTGTTGACACTGTCAAATTCCTTCTCATGAGAGGGGGATTTTTAAACCATGTTTGATTTACACTAAGTGAGTCCTACATTGGACTTGGAGAATTTTGATAGGATGAAAATGAAAAAAGAACCATCTGGGCCTATGACAAGTTTTGAAGCCGGAGTTTTATTTTATAATTTAAACAGCCTAAAAAAATGGTAAGTGATTTAAACTATGGACACCAAGAAAAACTAAATGTGATCATGTAGAAATTTGTCCATATTAATGGATGTTTCTCACCAGCTAAAGATTAGCTGGAAAAAAGGATAAAAGCAATGGGTTTCATTTATGGAAGACATTTATTTTGATGGAAGTTGGAAAGTTTTGAAAACTTTACATTTACTTTGCTTTTGATGATTACTTTTGATCTTGGCTTTTGCATCATGGATTTTACAGTTTTTATACAATATATATTGAGTTTCAAACCATAAATGTGGTTTAGTTTATTTTATTCTTTATTGATTGAAGATTTTTTCAAATTTTTCAGTTCATGTAGCAACCCTGGTTGTATGTTTGAAGAAGCTTCGACACTGCCAGATGACTAATCTTTTCATGAAGAGACATCGCATTAACATGAGGAGTGGCTTGAGAATCCGTCAGAATCTGAGAACCTGGGATATCAGAAGTAAGTTGCGAATTATTGATACATTGTGCTGGTTTGTACTGTTAATGGTGTTCATGATTCCTCTTTGAAGTGGTAAAACTTTTGACTGTGTGACATGAGTTTTGTGGATTTGGCAAGGAAAACATTCAAACTTATGTTGCTGTTTTCCAGGTTTTCTTCGGTCTGGAGGGAAGAAGGTCTTTCCTATCCCAACCTTGCGGAGTAAAAGGTTACCCAAAATTGGACCAGTAGGAAGTAAATCTGCAGCGGTACAGGAGATGCTCTTAGGAGCACGTATTGGTGTAGACGAGTCTTTTATTGAAGATAGCCTTCCCTCTTCATCATCCAGCATCGTCAGACCCAGAAGCAAACAATATCCTGTTAAAAAACAAGTATCTGGTGAAAATGTGCTGCCAGCTTTAGAGAGTGAAAAAATTACCCCAGTACTAAATAGGAAAGACAAATATCTCCTTATGAAAAATGAAAGGTTAACTGTTGGTCAGAAAAGATTTGCATATTGGATAGGGTTAGATTTAGCTAGAAGAGCTCGTAGGAACAGGCGCTTGGACCGTGTTGAGGGAAGCAACAGGAGATTGGACTTGAGTTTCTTTGGCCTAAAAGAAAATCCTGATCCATCAAGCTGGACAATGATTGAGAATGTGAAGGGTGGTAAGAAAGGAACCACAGTAATATTTCAGCCTCCAAATGAAAATACTATTGTCACTACTTCCAGTTCAGAAATTGCTGCAAGGCCAGTGGCATTACCACAGGGATTTCCACCAAGTATACCTCCTCCTCCTCCTCCCCCTCCTCCTCCACCTCCTCCTCCTACAGTTCCCCAGGCATGTGCATCTTCTGCTACTTCAAGGGTTATCACTCTTTCTAGTCAGGGTAAAGTTTTTGCAACAGTGCCTTTCCCTCCTGTACAGACGACGATAGCACCAACAACCACAGTACCAACGTCTATGATCCCTAAGGTTAGCGCGCACGAATTCAACAAGCCACCCACATCATCAGTTTCTTCAGGGAATGAAGATAACACAGCAGCAGGACCTAGCAATCGTTCATCACCACCTCCAAGATTGCAATTCATGGGTGGAAATGTTCCAGGATTTGCAAGTACTTTGAGAGAGATGGCAGCTCATGTTAGGGCTCAGAGATCTCCAATGCCACCACCTTTGTCATTCATGGGCCCTTCTGCTGTGGAGTGCCAAGGTAGACAGTCATTACATTCTGGTATGTCACAAGCTAATGCGCGTCAGTGGCCTGGGAATGTGGACTATTCTTATCACCAAGCTCCCCCAATGAGGAAGTATGGTGTTATAAATCATACAAGACAGGTGATGCCAAAGCAGCCCCATACTATGCCTGTACATGTAATGCCTCATCAGACTCATCAGTATGCAAATGCTCCCCATCCTGCTCATGGGGCTCCTGTTTTAGACAGGCAGCTAAATCAGGTCCACAATGTCCGTAGTCGTGTAGCTGATCAGCGACCATCTAGTTTACCTCACACTGCACAAGGTCATGTTCTGTTAGAGCAGCGACCTAGTAGTGAACCACGAAGTGCAGAAGTGAACATGTCAGAGAGATTACCTACATCTTCAGGACAGCCACACAGCACTGAGGGTCAACTGTACAAAAATACAGTGCATTACTCTCATGGACAGTATTCAGGTATGAGTTTAAGACCTGGTTACAATTATACACAGCACCCTGGTACTGACCCCAAATCAGGAATGCGTACTACTCAGGGGCATGGTGTAGCAGGTCAGCAGTTATACAATCAACCACATCATGTACAGGGCCACAGCTATACCCACCAGCAACAATCAAATATACCACATAATGTATCTGGTCATAATAATTTACCAGGTCACATGGTAACAAATCAGCAAGTATCTAGTCAGACATATGCTAGAGGATACATATATCCTAATCAGCAAATGCACGGTTTACAGTCTCATACAGTTATAAATCAGCAGCTACGAAGCCACCCTCAGGAGAATCAGGTGTATTTGATGCAGAGACAACAGTCTGTTAATCAGATCCCCAATATGCAGGGATACAATTCTAGTCAGATGCATTATAATACCCAGGGTCAAGTTTCTAACCAACAGTTGTCATCATCGTCATACAGCATTCAGAATCTCATGCTTCCAGTTCAACAGCATTACCGTGGTCCTAGTATTCCCCAGGAATGCCCACCAACTATGCAGGTACCTGGTGGTAGTCATGTACCGAGTGTGCCTAGTGATAATACTACTTGCTCCACCCAAAACATCCAGAGGCAAGCAGTGGATTCCCAAGAAGCTTGGAATAGACCAGTTCAGTATCTGCATCCAGTATCCAATGATCATCATCTGGAAAGAACCCAAGTAGATCAGTTAGATACACCAGGTTATTCACCGAGTACTGTGGAAGCCAGCAATAATAATCATTCCTCAGGTGTGCTGCACAAGCCAGAGAATGGTGGTGCTACTCAGTATAGTGTACTGCAGAATACTGGTGAAACAAGCTCCTACATAGAAGCTAGGAGTGTTATAATGCAGACATCCTCTCAAAATGATTCATCTCGCTCCACAGGAAAAATTAAGTTTTCAAGCGCTAGCACTTTTGATGAAAGGTTAGGAAGAGTATCTCAGTCTCAAGAAGATGGCTGTCACATTCCAAGAGAAAAGCTGCCTTCTGTAGAGCCAAATAGTAGGTTGGAGGAGGAACTAGGTCAACAACATCAAAGAGAAAGGGGAGGTGTTCATGTGTCTGAAGCACAGACTCATAATGTGAAAAATGTTCACCAAAATGATTGGGTGAGTAGTGAAACTCAGAGGGAATCTCATGATAGAGGAGGGGGTGTATTATCACAGTCACTGTTGGATGCTGAGAGGAATCAGGGTTCTGTGATGGTTAGTGAGTCTCATCCTAATGGGTCGTTTGCAGAGGATCTGCATTCCACAAATGCATCGAAAACTTTTAAAACAAATACTTCTGAGAAAGATAGCACTTTTACAACTGTACAGGAGCAGTTGCCTTGTGACTTGGATCAGATAAATGTTTCCAGGTTTGGATTAGAGGAAAATTTGAACATTTCTTCCATTTTACAAGATACTGACAAATGTAGTTACCAGAAAGATGGATTATTTGACAAACTAGAGAACAACCAAGCTGAAGTATCCAAGGATCGTCAGAATAACCCCATACCAATCAGTCAGGCTGATAGCAAGGATACCCTGCAAGAATCTAACACAATACAAACCGCATCGACAGAAGAGAATGCCATGGATGAATCTGGTTTTGGAACCCTCAGAGGTATGTACATACGCCACCTTGATTTAAGTTTTGCAGCAGGATAGTAGTGTTAGTGTAGTTGGATATTGTTCCTATATTCTCTCATCAACACTAAGAACTTCAGCAGTTTTTTGTGCGGTAATCGATTTCAGCGTAACTTTTATTATACATAAGGGGTGTAGTTTTCACTTACGTTATATGCTGCATTAATTAAAAAAAATAGTTTCTGGTAGACAACTTGCTTAATATTAGTTTCATGTTTACTCTCTTTTTTATTACATAAAAAATTTAAATCTTATAAAAAATGGTTAGTAGTGTGAAATGCATTTTGGCCATGGTGCTCTTTTTATTTATTAACAAAGTGAAAAATTCTAACCTCTGTCATACATGAAATAGCATTTGATATCCCAAAATTGTGCTTAACTTATTTGAAAAGTATTCATGTATTAATTTCTAAAAATAATAGTACAGGTAACATTATACTCTGTGTCTTCCAGTCAGGATTGATAATATCTGATAGTTTTGGGACCCTAGACATAAATAGTACAGAAAAAATTACAGAATGAGTTTCTGGACTGCAACACTGTGTATTGGGGTGTCATTAATGCAAACTGTGTAGCTTACACAGCACTGTAGGACATTAATAAAAGTTCTGTGCAGCATTCTTCAACCCCAGCAGAACTGCCCTCTCCCTGTTACTATATATATATTCACCCTGGTGTCCTCCAGCCATTCAGCTTCTTTAAATTTAATTTTACCATCCTCTTGTTAAGGGCAGTCCTTTTAATAGTCCAGAAATTTGACTAAAGTGGTCTTGTTAAACTGCTTAATAGGACACAGAACACAGAATTCCATGTAGAGTAATGAAAATATTATAGTGAATAATGTCTAGTAACAAAATGTATTGTGATATATGGAGGAAGTGTAATGAATTAAAAGTACATATTTGTTTTATAAACTAATTAAAAGTATATATTTGTTTTGTAAAAAGTAAAGTCAGGTGACAGTTTGCAGTCTGGTAAACAGTTTAATATTTATAATAGTAATTCAGAAATTTAATACAAAAAATCAGTTTAGAAGTAGTTTCAGAAATTTTCATTATGTGTCATTAAAGGGTCTCTCTCTCTCTCTCTCTCTCTCTCTCTCTCTCTCTCTCTCTCTCTCTCTCTCTCTCTCTCTCTCTCTCTCTCTCTCTCTCTCTCTCTCTCTCTCTTTTTTATATCTTCACCCATCACCTACCCTGTGATGGATTTTAGTGTTTATCAAGACAATAAGATATGACCAAGCATCTCGGACAAGTGTATTTAAGACATGACTAGATATCTCGGACAAGTGTTCAAAAAACATCTATGAAACCTTATAGCTCATATTTAGTTGCAGTTTTGAGGAGCTTTGTAGGGCTACAGTATGAACCTTTTCATGAAGCAGCCCCTCCATTTGACCCATGAATTTAGCTTTCTTTGGGCGCTTTCCTTTTCAGTACCTGTCAGTAACATCATACCTTGTGTGGGAATTTGACCTACTCAAGGAAGTGGTCACCTGTTGGTCTTGACTTTGATCCTGATTTTTTTATTTTTTTTTTTTTTCAAAATAGCCTGCTGGTTCTGCCAGCTACAGTCACTTTATCTTACTGTCTCTGCTTCAACCTCGTATATGGGAAGGACCTTAACTTTTTTTATGTGAATGTCCAGTATATAATTGACAACAAATGCCAAGTTTTGGAAATATCAGTTCAAGAAATTGTCAGAACCTCCATTGTTAACCCAATTATAAGTAAAATCTAACTTCATTATTAATAAAGACTAATCCTTCAGACCAGACATATGAGAGCTAAATGATCATGTCCTTGTCCAGTGATTAAGAGTTACAGGTATTTGCAATGAACTCAGAAATTGTATTCTTGCTTTTTCTCAGCATGGTCACAAAAGAAACTAATTTCCAAGAATACAGTCTCTTAGCTGCTCCAATTACAGCCAGTCCCCGGTTTACGACAGTTCTGGCTTACGATGTTCCGAGGTTACGACGCTTTTCAAATATATTCATCAGAAATTATTTCCCGGTTTACGACACATGTTCCGGGGTTACGAAGCGTCGTACGCCGATCCGACGGAAGAAATATGGCTCCAAAACAGAAGAATAATCATAATTTGAAGGTTTTTTTGATGAAAAACTCAATAAAAATGCAGTTTACATCATTTTCAATGCACCCAAACCATTAAAAGTAAGGTTTTCTTATGATTTTTGACGATTTTCGACGATTTTTCGGTTTACGACTCGGCGTGAAAACGGAACCCCTGTCGTAAACCAGGGACTGCCTGTAATCACAAGGTTTCGTTTAGGTGAAAGCATTTGAAGAATTGCTTTTTCCTCATCTCTTGCACTTTAAAGTACAATTGGGAGCTTGATGTCAAAGTTTCAGCAGGAACTTGGTAATGCCATTTTACTGTCAATAAGCTCTGTTTGAGAAATCTGACTTGTAAACATTCAGATGTATTCTTTTTGGGACCAGTTGTTGCAGCTGATTATCCATTAACAATAGGGAGGGACTGTGCTCCTTTGTCTTCATCCAACTCATCGTAACTTAACTTTCATCTCTTCTCTCTGGCCTTCTTGAGAGGCCTGGCTGTCAGGGTTACAAATCGTCAAAGCAGATGTTGCCGGTCATTACTCAGCCACATACTCTTGGAGGCTAATCACCATATAATTATCAGTGTTTTGCCTGCAAATAGCTATAGCTGTAACAGGTGATATCCCTGGATGCTGCCCTGTTATCATCTTTTTCATTACTCTCCACTAATCCCGCCTTCACATGACTGCTGGGAAGGTTATAGTGACTATCATCTCTCCTAAATTGGCATTCAAGTCTTATATGAATATGGGGTTGTGATTAACAAATTAAAGTTTATATAACAAGTACAAACCCACTTATCATAGAATCATAGAATGTCACCTTCCCTTCTCCAGACTGGCTTTTTATTAGTTATCACACAGGACATGAAAGTGAAGTAGCCATTATGTGATCCACAGGAATGAGCATGGCAATGGAAATGTCACACACTTAACAAAGCAAGTTGGTGTGAATGGGATTCCCAAGTCCCTGGAAATAGGAATGGGGTTTCTAAGTCCCTAGAAATAGGCGATGCGTGATCTGGTGAGCTTTAATAAGAAAATAATTTTTTTTTTTTTTAGTAAAAACAGCTCAGCATAAAGTTTTTCCATACAAACCCATTATTCCAGGTCCTTAATTCTTGCTGCCCCACACTCATTTTTCACAGAAAGTGAGGGAATTGGTGGGAACATACCCAAAGATCTAGGGTGAACCTGTGAACATTTTAGACATGAGTAAAGGCATGTATATGTGATTGTGTTTGTATGAAAAACTAGTGTTGTAGATATATGATATCATTAAAATGATTGACTTGGTCAGTGTATATTTCCAGTCTTATTATTTTTCCTAGGAAACTTGCGTGAACACTTGGCCAAGATAGAGCCCCTGCTATGTAGGCTATTAGAAATTGGATTACCATCTTCAAGTGATAATGTAAAGGACACAGCAGTACAACTCATGGAAATGGAAGGTTATGGAAATAAATGGAATTGGGAAGATGATCTTCAAAAGTGGTATGAGGAGTTTAGTGTTTCGTATGGACATCTGTTCCACAGCAAAGCCAAAAAACAGCAGTTGTCGTCTCCTGCAAAAAATGAGGTGGCATTATGGATTAACAAGGTTAAAGGTGAAATGTTACCCTTTTGTAGTGCTCATGATGGTAGAATTTTTTACATGCAAGAGCTCAACTTTTTCCTTGACAGACAGACAAGGCAGATCAAATTTCACAAGATGTTTGCTAGTAGTAAAATTTGCTCAAATGAAAAAGATACTGTTTCTGTCTTGTTTACTTTTAATGCTGAGGGACAGATTGGCCCTGGGATTATAATATTCCCACGTATGGTAATCCCAGAGAAACTTTTTGCTTCCCTCAAAAATACTTCAGGTGGAAATGAATGGGTGATAGGTTCATCAGCAAATGGATGGTTGTATAGTGACTGCATATCGGAATTTGTTACTGATGTCTTTATACCATGGCTCGAATCTCACGAGGTTCAAAAACCTGTAGCCCTCTTTACAAGTGAGTATGTTTCCAGTGTCCCATTAACAGAGATGTGTCAAAACTTTGTGCCTCATGGTCTTCATCTTCTCTTAGTACCCAGAGCCATGTCATCTGTCATTAGTCCTGCTGAGAAGATAGTAGTCCATTATTTCATCAGTCACTGGGGAAAAATTGTAAGGGAGTGGTGCACAGCCAATGTATCACAATCACTCATGGAAGAGAATTTTGCTCCATTTATTATTAGCACCATAAGAAATAGAATTTTTAATGGAAATGTTAGAAAAACATTTCTTGAACTAGGTATGTGGCCATTTGAGGGAAGAATAGTATTCGAACAGTTTCAGGACGGCAATTTATAACTCACTAAGTAGCATAGAACTGTGAATATATAAATATGCAAAGTTTTGTATATACATTACAGTATTCTGGAAGGAACTAGTTTAGGTTTGTTTAATTATTGATGTGTACTTCAACCCATGTATATTTGTATTAGAAAACAATATTGGTTTTGAAGCTTTGTCTTTTACTGTATTCCTGTATATTTATACTGGCAAGTAATTATTTTTGTCCTTGTTCTGTTAAATACTGTAAAGTACTTTAGTATAAGTTGTAATATTTTGTCAAGGAGCTGTGAACCTCACTTGTATGGCTTTCACAAGACGAGAGTTCTCTTTATTATTATTATTATTATTATAATTCTTGCATTGGCAACCTGTGACTGACCTCTTCTCCCTCTTTTGAGAGAAGTAAATTCTTGTGTTTTGTAAACTGGGATAGTGTTTTGATTTCTTAGCATATGAAGGAAAAGATTTGGCTCCATATTTTGATGGTATAAGTAAAATAACTTAATTTTACCAGGTTTCTAAAAATTATGCTTTTTAATTTTGTGGACTTCAAACACTACATCTTGCATGGTTCAGGTGCATGTGGATGAGCTTTATTCAAAATTTCTCAGTAGGACTGTAAAAAAGACAGCAAATGATCATGAGGATAAACAACATGAAATTGTATGCAAAGGGAATTTGAGTACTTTGTTTGGACTACATACAATTTGAGCCTAACGGTTCATGTTAGTAAACAGATGCCCTTGTGCTATGAGGTTATGAATTACTGTTTCAGACTTTAGCATCTTAATCTTGACGCTTTGTATTAGGAAAAAAAACTTTTATGTTTTTTTGTTTCTCATCTAAATGGATATTCAGTGTAGTTTCTCTGAAATGGCCAAGAAATTCTAGATCTCACTAAATTTAATAGCACTGAAACACTGGCCTTCATAGGCATATGGCCCACAAAATTTAAGTTATGATTTCACTGTTACCCTTCTAAAATATTGTAGAAAGCTTATATAATTGTCACTTTTATTTGATAAATGCATTTTTGGCCTTCACCGTGCTAAAAAATTGGGAGTTGCCTTTGAAGTTCAATCTCTGACAAAATTGTATTAATTAGAAAAGGGAGTTTTCTTTGAAGTTGATCCATAAACAAATATAGTCACAAAAGTGTATCCTCAATAAAACTATTATTTAAAAGAAGAGGTTTACTTGGAGTTTATGCAAAGGAAAACATTGTAGTGTTGAAAAAGTAAGGGTTCATTTTCATTATCTGGAAAATTTTTTTTCTGGTTACTTCAGCAAAATTGTCATGAAGCTGAATTCAAGTATTGCTAGCAAGAGATGTTTCATTGTGGACTGGTAAACTTTAATGTATGCAACAGCAAGGTGATGAGGCTATTTTATACTGTATAAGTCATTTTGTCTTTGCAGGGAAATCTGTATCTATTTTCCAGCTTGTATTATGCCAGTTGATTTCAGTTTGTAAGGGTAAGAGGGCAATGTACACTAACCTTTTTCATGTCTTTTCTCAGAAATTGTATGGAAATGAAGATTTTAGCAGCAGGACTAATGATCACATGAGAAACTGTTGGCTGCTTCTTAGTTTTAAATCTCATTTATGTATGCACAGTATGTATATCTTTGTGCTGTTTTTTGCAAATTGAGAACTTCAGATATTCAGTTATTTAAGGTAGTTTTTGCATCAAATCAAATGCATGCCCCCTGTCTTTCTGTCTCTCTATCAACAAGAAACTTTTCAGTGGGATGATCTACAGTAATAAAGTTCATATACACAAAGGAAAAAGAGAATTGCCCAGTAAATTAATGATACACAATGTGTTACTGGAGCAGACAGCTGTTAGTTGAGCATTGTTAGATGACAGATATCTTCAAGTTATCATTAACAACATTTACTTAACTAAATGGAAGGAGAACTTTTTGTTTCATAACACTTTATTCAATGTTTTCTATTGACAGTAACTTGAAGACAGCTTAGTTTTGACATTGTGAATCCCTACCATGAGATTTAATTTCAAAAGGATTTTGAGAGTGATGTAATAGCAAAAATGGTTACAGTAGTTAATAGTGGCAATGGTAATATACGCTTTTGGTTTTTCCATTCATTCATATCTTTGAAAGTCTTTCCTTTTTTTGATTATTACAAGTTCTGTGGTCCTTTAGTTTTAAGGAGTATTCAGTGTTGTCTTTACCCCAAGGGAAATATTTTCCTTATCTATATTTTTGTAGCTGTTCGCCAGGTTGTGTTAAGGCATTGTGTAGGCTTCCATCATTGAGTGTTGAAATTAAATAGAAGTGACTAGCTAATTAAAAAAGCTTCTCAAGTTACAGTGGGGTTATGTTCCAATAAACTTGTTGTAAGGCAAAAATATCTTAAGTCAAAATGCATTGTAATATACAATCCAACAAACATCATAGCCTAGCCTGGCCTATGGTAAACATGCGCAGAACATGTACATTACCTTACAGTTGGGCAAAATCATAAAAATAAAGCCCACCGTAGTTCTTAATTAACAATGAATAGCACTCATATACAGATGTTATAAAATATAATTCTCAATTCAAATATTATATATAAAAAGGTTTATACAATGCATCTTCAAGGTGAATGCAAAAATAACTTGAAAAAAATTATTGATGATTGATGTCCCTTCAGCCCTACGATTCCTGACTGACTGACAAGCTTGATATAGTCCATTTCAGTGTCAGGTGGAAACATTATTTATTAAAATGCTGGTTTATTTTGCACAGAAATATGTAATAAAACAGGTTTTGCATAGGAAAAACCTATTTTTGGTAGCTGCTGTGAGTCCTCAAAGGTTTCTGACAATGCTGCCTTGTATGCCATGATTGTTGTAACAGCAAGGCGCTTGTCTTCAAAAGGTTCCTTGCACAGCCCAGCATTTCCAGACGTCAGTTGGAGCACATGATGGTTGAAAGTGTTACATTAATATAATACATAACAAAATCCAACAAAACATTGAAACGTATCATGTCAGCATTTTCAGTGTTACTCTGCCTATTATCTTAGTCTTTGTATTTTCTTAATGAGGAAAGTTGAAATATTTATTAAATGAGGAGTGTTACGTATATGTAGGAACACTGGCATGCCCATTGATGGTTTCAAGAAGAGTTGCTTTTGCCTAAATTGTCTGTAGGCTGAGTGACCTACTCTTTTATCTGGTCTTCCATCCGTGTACAAGTAATTTCGCATCTCTGATTGGCCCATCTCATTTCTTTGTGATGACTGTGGATTTTACCAGTGCTTAAGATTTTACAGCATCTTTAATTCATAAGTGACTACGTGGCAGACTGGGAAAAAATAAAATTCCAAATTCCAAATATGGTTTGTGCTGATTATGTATTATCACCGTTGCCATTGTGAAATCAAAATATATTAAAACAGACCATTGTAACTCGGGGAGTGTCTACAGATCTACGAATCAGCATTTCAGTGTGTCATGTTTAAGGAGTCCACTGTATTTGGTGACTCTTGAGAAAGAAAATGTATTATAGATGGATACACAGATTAGTGAGGTTGCTTTTGTTAAAATGTAGTTTTGATATTGTGTCGTACTTCAGAGATGTAACTCATCATTTTTATTATGCCAAGATTAAATGGAGAACCTAAGGTATTAGGCCTTTTCTCTGTTGTACTGTTTAATTTAAAAAGTATGGATAAGGAGGTTTGGTAACGTTTATGTTGGCATTGTGAAGCTCAAAGGTTGTAGACTGGTATTCTGCTAAGTATAATTTTTTTTTACAAATTCATTCTCTCTCTCTCTCTCTCTCTCTCTCTCTCTCTCTCTCTCTCTCTCTCTCTCTCTCTCTCTCTCTCTCTCTCTCTCTCTCTCTCTCTCTCTCTCTCTCTCCATAGGTACATTTAAGTAGACTGAATGCTGTATTAATTTATTTGAAGAAAGTTGTGCTTCACTGTGCAGCTTTTGGACATGACAGGTATTCTGATATTCCTTAATGTTACCAAAACTAAAGTTATTTTTAATTTCAGTGTACTTTTTACAAAACTGACATTGGTTGGTCTGACAAGAGATGTATTTGGTAAGTAAAAACCATGCATGTCAGTACGTAAAAGTATAATGTTGGAGTATTTTTACTTTACTGTATGTATGATAGACAAGGTCAGATATTTTTAACTTAATCATCATCACTGTTAGTGTTTTTACAATAGCTTTGCTTCTTAAAGGGAGAGGCATGTAATGACCTTGGCTCTTTCTGCACAAAATTCTGAATTCAGTCTAGGTTTTCTCCATGATTTTCTTGGCCACCAACTGGTCTTTGTCATGATTCTTTCACATCTTTTGTTACAATTAATCTCTATTCACATGGCTAGACTGTCTTGGTCATTAAAAAATGTTGTCCAGGCTCTGCACACCTCAACTTTATGGCAGCTTCTTTATTTAAGATAGAAACCTCATAGTTCACTCAGCCTTAATAGGAACCTCGTAGTTCACTTGGCCTTGAATTGTAGCATTTTGTCACCACATATTTTTGTAATTTGGTATTTTTGTACAGTAAAAGCGTAATTACCCAGTGCATATTACTCGACTGTCATCAGTATCACCATAGCTTTGTGCACAGTTGTGTATCACGCAGTTGTCTTTACATTTAAGATGGAAATATAGAAATGATATACACGTTGAAAGTAAGAATCTTAAAACATTACAAAAATATACAATACAGTGGTTCAAGTAAAGTAAATGAAAAATAAGTTACAAAAGTTTGAAGTAAATTTTAATTTTATTCCAGTTTTGTTAGGAATACTTCTTGCATTGGGAAAGGGTATACAATATTTCATTATTACAGAGTAATTCAAGAGAAGAATAGAAACGTATTTCTTGCATTTTACCTTTTTTTCCAGTGTAAATAGTGGTATCGAGTATTTTTGCTGTAATGTTGATTGAAATTAAGAAAAGGGTACCAATATTTTATCTTCATATTGTGAACCTTGTCATTTTTGCCCTATACAGTAATACCTCACAGTAAGTTGGTAATTCATTCCAAGACATGTGACTAAAGTTGAAAAACAATTTAGGCCTTATAAGTCCTTGAAAAAATAACCCCATAATGTTGCAGATAGTACACACATTTTACAGTGAGTAAATACAGGAAAAAAAGAAAACCCAAGAGAAAGTGATATATAGCACTGTGCCTATTAGCAACAGCACTAGAAAGTTCCTTCAAAGCCATGGCACTAATTAAAACATTCAATGCAAATAAGACATTGTAAGAATGGTAACATACATGCGAGTACTCATTTGAATTTGCTGCCAAGGACTAACACTGCCATGCAGGCTAATGCATGATTTAGAATATATGCTACGATAGTTTTTATATTTTGAAGCTTTAAATGTTTTCAATAGTTTTTATATTTTGAAGCTTTAAATGTTTTTTTATGTGTATACATTATATTAATTTACAGGTATATTTTGTATATTTTATTTTCTATTTCTAGTTTTACTTTTCCTTTTAATTTTTAACAAAACCTGTCATAACATTGAAAACTTGCCATGCTGAAATGACTGAAGTGGGGGCACTACTATATATGGTTTTATATTTGAGATAAGTCATGTAGTCTTCTTATTTCATAACTGAAAATATTTAGACTTCAACAGATTAGGGGATTATATAGTAATCATTTAAAAGGTGAAAAAATGTGAAATGGTGTTTGGCTAACTTGTGGAAATTTTGATTAATTTATTGAAAACTGTGGTTAGATTATTATTTTTATTTTGTTCGCAACCCTGGAATGTTTTTATCTCTGAGTCAGGATCAGACCCCATACTCTTGTCTTCTGAGGATTTCAATACTGTACTTCTAACTACCCTTTATGTGACCAGCAGTGCACTTTTCAGGAATAAGTCTGGTTCAACCCTAAAAGAGTTCAGAGGTCTGGTTAAACAAATCATTTATAAGTTAATTAACCATGGTATGTGCATCCAATCCTCTCCAGTCTATCCTAATGCTCCCAGGATTAGAGGTAATGTTAGTACAGGCAGTCCCCGGTTTACGACGGTTCCGGCTTACGACGTTCCGAGGTTACGACGCTTTTCAAATATATTCATCAGAAATTATTTCCTGGCTTACGACGCATGTTCCGGGGTTACAACGCGTTGTACGCCGATCCGACAGAAGAAATATGGCCCCAAAACGGCAGAATAATCATAATTTGAAGGTTTTTTTGATGTAAAACTCAATAATAATGCAGTTTACATCGTTTTCAATGCACCCAGAGCATTAAAAGTAAGGTTTTCTTATGATTTTTGACGATTTTCGACGATTTTCCGGCTTACGACGATTTTCGGGTTACGACGCGGCGCAAGAACGGAACCCCCGTCGTAAACCGGGGACTGCCTGTACTTCAGCTTGCCATATCCTCATTATTTATGTCGTGAGGTCTTGGTATTTTTCCTCCATTTTGTTTTTTTTTTTCTTAACTCTTGTGTTCCATGGTACAAGATACACTCTTGGTTTCTTTTTATACCAGGATTATGCCTGGTCTTGGAACGTGTATCATATGGTTAGTTCTTACATCATAGTCCCAGCATGCCTTTGCTCTACTACTTTTCTGTGCATGGTAGGCTGTTTTCTTTGCAGGTCTTGTCAGGCTCTTCATCCATTTCAAGTTATCTTTGGCTCATCTTCACTGTGATAACATAACTGCCCAAGTGTTTTGTTCTCAAGTTGATACAGTCCTCTTCCCATTTCATTTCTCCTTTTCCTTTTCTTCTTTGAAAGTAGAGCCTTGCCACTCTCCCCCTTGGTTGTATAGTATCTTATTGGTGGTCATCAGTTTTCTTGATTTTGTTTCCATGTTTTCTGGATTTTCATTTCTGGTCTAATATTCCTCCACTTACCTGCTACTAGGCACAGTCCATAAAATGATTGCCTTAACAATGTTTCCACCTTTGAGCTTGGACTGTAGTATTGCCTTTATTTTCCTGTCCTGAGCCCTGTATATTCTATCACTGTGCCAACACTATTCTGGCCGAGACCAACTGTAAGAGAATTCTTTGTAATTGGTTGGTCTGTCTTATGGAGCCCCGGGGGGGGACCTTGAAAGTGTAATTCCTTTGAGAACTCACTGTGGTTGCCAAAAGTAGGTTTTTCTTACATCAAAATCTCTTTTATTTTCACTTCCTGGGAAGTTGATATTGTCAGCCTCCAGGATTCCCAGGTGTTTTTAGCTTTGTAGCCAGTATCTCAATATCATTGATGATTCATCTGGAAATGGGATTCCTTCAGTCTGGGTAGTCTTTCCTATTCTTATATTGACAAATGCACGTATGTCAGTGCTAAACTCAATTTTCATATCTGACAAATGCACTTATGTCAGTGCTGAACTCAATTTTCATATCTTCAGTTATGATCTGGACTATCTTACAAAAGAATCCAAGCTTTTAGTATTTTCATTGTTATTGTTGTTGTGTATTTTAACAAGATCTCTGAATTATAATTTTTATACTTTTAGGGTTTGCCTGAAGGATCTTGAATGATGTGATAACTGGAATAGGGTAAAATAAAAAGAAACCAAAAACAAATTGCTTCTAGGTGGAATTAGTGACAGGTAACTCTTCCAATTCTTTTGTGTTAAGCTGAAATATATTTTATGTGTTACTGAATTTTTGTACTTTCTTGGCACATTGCAAATTCAAGTTATGCATTATGGAGCTTCCTTGAATTATATCTTTTTTGGTTCTCCATTTACTTGTTTTAAAATCCATGTAAGTGACCCCGATGTAGGCATATGTGTAGTTCAGGTGAACAGATTTGAAAACACTTGCGAAAAGTAAATAATGATGCTGTAATTCCAGGAAGGTCCAGAATACAAAACTGAATTAGCTACATGCCAAGCACACAGAAAATTAATAGTACAAAAACTCCTTGCTTTATACCTATGGAATGGAAGGATCTGATGAGCCCTGCTTAGCATCCGCCAAGACACTGAGAACTCCCTCGATGAACTGAGACAAAGGAGGGACCTCAAGCTTTTCTGCCCAACCAAAGGTCTCATTTATAAATTAGCACAGAGAGAATGACTGTGTCCACCCTTGGTTTCACAAATTAAATATGGCAGTTTTGGTGTTGGCTACGACCCTGACATAGTGACCTGACAAGACAGTCACATATGCTGGAGGCCTAAGAATACTATACTTGTTGTTCTAAGTAGTTTATGTGCCTGTGATTACCACTTTAGACTATGCACCTTGCATTTGAGAAGCAAGATGGATGTCTCAGCCTGCATATGAGGCATTGGAAAACATCAAGAGTTTGGGATCTGGTGGAACTAATGGTATTCCCTCCAGGAGATTCTTATGGTTCTGACACCAACAAAGATCAGGAAGCACTGTCACCATGGTTGGGATACAGATGTATGGCTGCCTTCCAACATCAAGCTACCTGCTATTGAAAGAGGAAACGACTGTGATGAACCAGCTTCTCCAAAGACACCAGGCAAACTATCAAAACCTGCCAAGGCTTGGCCAAAGGTCGAGGGTGACACAGAAACTCCCAAATGAGTCTCCAGGAGGCAACAAATTCTGTTCCAGGATGAGTGAACCACCTTTGTGACCATGTCAATAAGCTTCCGCAAATAGAACACCTGCATGAAAGGGGTCAGATCTGACTTCTACTACCTGACCTGCAAGCCTGTGGAATGACACAAGTAGAAAGGCCACCATAGGTGCTCCTGCAAATCCTCTTCAAAGTAGTGAATACCAGCCATTTGTTCAGATACCAAACGCAGAGACTGAGTTCGAGTTAAATATGGAGGTAGTAATGAGTAAGAATACAGTTAATTCATTTGGTTTTAAGTATCAGTCAAGAGCCTGACATTTCATTAATGAATGGGATAATAACTTTGCCCAAATTCAGTCTGTATGTATTGCAATGCTAAGAAATTACGCCAAGCCCTTTCACAGTTGAATGACTTGATTCAGAAAGGTTTATATTCCTAGAAATATAACAAATTGATGGGTTCCTGTTTTGAGATTTATTCACTCCCATTCACCTCTACCTGTGGAATTCTTGCTTTTTCATTTTTGTGAATTTTTTCATTTCGTTAAGATGTGGGCTATTAATTCTTAGGAGGGAAGTCTTTGGCAACTTGATTCTTTTTTCTGGCTTTCCTTATAGGTTAAAGCTGTCTCCTATATTTTATTTTATTCTTAGCAGAGTTGTACTGGATGAAGCGACAGTAAGTGAACTTTTTGGTGATGGTGTGAAATAATTTTGATTACTATTTGTAGCTAATAGTATCCAGTTGACTGAGAATCAGTCACCCATGCTACAAAGTAGTGTATTTTTGCTCTTCCTTTTTGTTCACAAATGCAGGAACAGAGGCCACTGTTCTGAACCTAAGCTAGAGCTTTCCAAAAAGAATATGAACAACATTGCTGTATATTTGTATATAGTAATATAAAGTTAGGTAAGGTTATCCTAATATGGAAGAGGCCTTCCTTTGGTCAGTCTTTCATGTTAACCTCATGTTTCATCCTTTGTTCATGTCACATATTAGCCTTGTGCTGCAGACTTGGCTTGATGTGTTCTGTACTGTATATAAAAAGGCAGTTTGTTCCCAAAATTCTCTAGATTGCATTCCATGACAAACTCCTGATGATTGGTTATGGATAAGTATCCATCAGAGGTCCAGAGCATTTAGGGTTGAACTTTATAATAGAATTAGCTTATCTGCTAGTTACATTTATTTTACTCCTTTCTGTGTATGTACGTATGTAAGGTAAGTTTGAGGGACACAGTTACCATAACTTTACATTAGAACAGTATGAGGTTTTGCAGAACCTTCCATTGTATTAGTACTGCGGATGCTAATACTATGTGATGTTGATATTTGGAAGCAGATTTGTTGAAAATGGAAAGGAAAATAATGAAATATATGCAACTCATTTAGACAGCTAGTGATACACAATTTCTGTGATATACAGTATATAACAGTTCTTTGGAGTAGATAAGGTAATTTAATCAGTCCAGCATACTTTGTGAATTAGTAAACACTTACGACAACACTGCCTTGTTACGATGAATACAGTCCCGTTTTTCCTTGTGAAATGAAAATGGTACCAGTGCTCTTGTGTATTAGAAACTAGTTAAAATCTAAAATTATGACCCATTGTTTATTGAATCATAATATATTTATTAGTTCTGCAGTGCTTTATATATTACATTTTCTAGTCAGGGAAAACAACGGGCTATTTCCAATAGCATGCTGTGCCAGAATGTGAAGATGTCTGGAGGCACCAAGAACTGTAGAACTGCTAAAAACTGTAAGAATCTCTGTATGGGAGTGAATTTGAGTAATCATCATTGTTCATACAATTTGTAGAATTTCTGTTGCTAAGACCTTTGACACTTGGTAACAGTGGACAGTTATTAAAAAATACTTATGCCATTTGTACAAATGCAAAACACAAAAATAGTTGTTAGGAAATGAAAAAATCCAAATCATATTGTGAATGGGAAATGCATATGAAAGTATTGTACGCAAATGCTCATACTTTTAGCAATTAATGGTAGTGTGACAGATTCTGTTAATTACTATTGTGGTTTCTTTTTCTATAATTTTCTTGAAAATGTTGAGTGGTGAGAGTTGAAGTGGGTAGTTTGTAGTTGTTGTACTATTTAATAGTATATTGATGTTCCTTTGTAATTATTATTAGATTAGGTTACCGTCATCCTTTTTTATATATCTTACAGACTGTTGCTTAAGAAGGAAGCCGTGATATTACGGAGAACCATTCTATTGTATCCATTTTTATTTCATTTGGAATGTGGTCTTCAAGTGTTGACATGATGAAAAAGGCACTTGAGGAGTTCCAGGTGTATTTTTTAGAATTTATTTTTGTATATTTTTGTAAATTTTAGTTACTTTTTTCTGATGGAAATTACACTTTCCTTATTTTTTATTGATGGTGCTTAATGTGTAGAGATAAGAAATCAGATGCTTAATTACAAATCATAAAAATTTAGTATTATATAAAAATTACTCGATCTTTATTGAGCTTACTTTTAAGTGTGGTGTACAATATGGTTTTATATATTGGGTGCAGTAATTCACAAATTATTACCAAATAATATTTGTCATAGTATTACATTATCCTTTTTCATAAAAATGAGTTGAAAACTAAAGAGTTTTTTTTCCCCTGGCAGGTGATGTCACCATTCAATGGATTAAAATATAATCACTAGGCTAGAATTGGCCATTTCAAGTAAAGAACAACTTGCTGAATTGTTGATCCTAACATTGAGAACTGTAGGAATCGCTCTTCTCAGGTAAATGGTTATATTTGTGGTATGTTAAAAATGTTACCAAAGTTGAAAGTAGACTTGTTCACACTGTGAGAAAGATGACTATTGCATAACAATTATTATTAAATTGTCATATGCAGTCCAATCAAGACCCTTATGAAGACATTTAACAATAGGCCAAGCACTTTAGTTCCTCCAGTCTTTCTACACCTTTGTATATGGAAATTGGTCAAGATTTTTCATATGGTATTAGAAAGATAAAAAAATAAAAAGAAATTAAAACCTGAAAATTTTGTTAACTAGATAGCTAAGTAAATAAGTGTCATTTAGACAAATATTATTAAGTAGTTTAACTAGACCACTTACTACTATAACTTATTTAGTTCTCACAGGGCTGGCCTGAAGAATTTACCTTTATTAATACAGTATTAAAGTTTATTATTACAACTTCTTAAATAATAAATGTCTAGATTGGAAATGGATTTTCTGACAGTTTGCTTGATTCGTTTCAAAACCCTCATTTTAATTTTGTTATATTGTGAACATGCACACAAAAAATTTTATAACTCAAAATTGAAAATGTTTCCAAAACCATATTTTCATTTTATATTATGACCATGCAGTTAGCAGTACACTAAAGTCTGCAAAGAGCGATTGGAATAAATTACTACATTCATCAAATATTCTGGGTCAAACAAGAGTGACCAATTCTCAGATGGGTCTGAATTACAATCGTGTTTTTTATTTGATGAATTACCTATTCCAACTTTGGAGCCTGATTTGTTTTAATATGTTACTGTCATGTTCATTATCCTATATATGCTGCCATCTATTGATTACAATCACTAATAGGAAACATACCTGTGTGCTCTTGTCGTAGTAAGTATCAGCTTCATTTCCTTTAATGCCCACGTGGGCAGGAATCCAACACATTTCTACGTTTTTACCATCTTCATATAAGCCGTGAAGTGAAAATTTAATGTTGTGCAGATGTATTTTTTTTTTTTTTTTGGTTTCTCTAAGACTTCTAGAGTTCCTAATAATTACAAAATTTCTTTAATAGTATGTCTTTATTCATTTTAATGGCTGATCCTACTGCATATAATTCTGTTGTGGAAACAGAAGTCTTGTTAGGCAAGGAAAATTGGTGTGATTTGATGGGTGATATGGCTTTAAATTTAACATTAACGGAGATTTCGACCCAGCAGCATGTGTTATATGTTCAGTTGCATTTTGTATATAATGCTCCAAGGTATATCCTTTATACAAAGCTTTATTCATAAAAATGTCATTTTTATATAAGTAACGTATCCAGTAATTAGCATTGAGTAGATTCTTAATCACTGGGTATATATAAAACTTTATTTTATCATAAAAATGTCATTTTGTCAATAATACTTTGTGTATAAGTTTGTATCTTATGCATATTCCATGGAAAAGGTTCTATTATTGGTGGAAATTTTATATTTATATTTAACTCATTCTTTTGGCTCTAATTGGAAAAGGTGATGAATAATTATTTATATCTCTTTGATCAAAAGGTTTCTATATTGGTGAATCACTTGTATTTTTACAACAGTGCACATTATCACTTAAGTTATGATGATGTGATACAGATGGTTCACTGCTTTCAGCTTGGAAAGAAAATTTGAAAAGTTTCAGTGCATATTCTGAGTTCTTCATTATGGATTGGATCCAGAACTTATCAAAGTTGAATCAGGGCTCAACTGTCAATCTAACATCCATTGTCTAGAACAGACAATTGTTTTATGCAACATTGTCAGGACTGTCACTTGTGTGAGTCAAGCTTTTTTTGTCAAATTTATTGTATTTTTGCATTTGGCTATGTAGGTTATCTGGGCTTTCCAGTTTAAATGTGCCAAAGATAAAGCATAAGAAGTGTGCCATTTGACTTGTGTGTATATGATAATCTTAGATCTTTAAGCCAGTCTCTTCATTTTTTCCATTTTACATTTTTATAAAATAATTGTTGTCTTTTTTTGTGGAGAATTGGAAACCTGCTGATAAGGCCATGAATATTTTTACTGTGGCATTATTGATACTTTCAGCATATCATATATTTGATACTGTGTAGTTATAGCAACGTATTTTTTATTCATAATTGCTGGTGTAAAGAGGGTGCCTGTGGAACTACATCTTCAAATTGGAAAGTTTCTTCGCACACAAAAAGTATAGTCTGTCAGAAAGATTTGAGTGAAAATTGGCACGTGGCCCTGTATATTATTATTGTATAGTTTTTAAACTAAGAGTGGTATCATAGGCATTTTGCATATCTAAGAAAATATTTACAGTATTGTTATCTGTTTGCGTTCAGATCTTATATGGATGTGATCTTCCAGAAGGGATAGTAAATCTATAGTAGCTCTATGGTTCTGTGATCCAAACTTGGTAAGCATCTGCATTTTATTTTTACTTAATATGGCAAATAAATTGTACATTCTGGTTTCTCACAATTTGCATAAGCCGTTTATTAAGTGTTTACATTACATGGGTCATTTCTTGGTTTGAGATGTGAATAATTACAACATTGTCACTCTAGGAAACAAATTTCTGAACTATTATTGATTATAAATTTGTGAAACGAATGATCTAACATATGGTGCTAGATGTTTGCTCATTTTAAAGTAAAGGTTCTCTCCCGGGAGCAGATTTGCTAGTGTGAAAAGCCATAACCTAATTCATTCAAACTAAATTGTGTGTGGTAAATATCTTCTATCATTTAAAAATCTGATGAATTTGATTCAACTTGAGTTTTTATTTTATGAAAACATTCATCTAGATTCTTGTTGCTGCTTATGTCGACAAAATTTTCTCCTGGTATGTTGCTTATTTAAGTTTCCTACTTGCGTAGGTTGTGATTTATCAATTTTGTTGAACCTTTTCTTTAGATTGTCTAACCTTCCATTAAGTGTTTTTGTTTTTTTAATTTTGACAGGATATCAGACTAATAAGGTACTTTTATGTTTGTTAGGATGTAGTTTAGAATGAGGTATGGCTTTGTCAGCTGTGTTCGTCTTTATAAATTTTTGTATAAAGTGATTAGTTCCATTGTTGTCTCTCAGATAATCAAATGTGTAATTGGTATAATTCCCAGTCAACTTTATGAATATTGTAATACAAAATATGTTTAGTAGGATTAGTTTTGTAAGTTAAATAAAAATTGGAAAATGGTCCATAGTATACTGTATAGGTCATCATGTGTTCCATTCAAATCTATCTATGTTAGAAGAGCAAAGTTTGACATTCACTTGTGAAAAAATCCCATGTGCTACATCTGGTGATGCACAGTTGTAAACTGGAATAGGATTATGGGTATTAAAACCTCTATTAAAAGGGGCCAGTGGAGATTAATTTTAAGTAATTTAAATTATAATTTGTATTTGGTTAATTATATAGGTTGCAGATGGTATAGATGTTGTTTTCTGTTTGTAGCAGATGTCTGTGCAATAGGATCACCCATTGAAATTATTAGATGTACCATTGCAGAAATTTGTAATTTTCATCAACAAAAGTACTATAGAAACCCTTCAGAATTATAATCCAAAAATAACCCTTGCACAGTGAATAAAGCTTTCATTTCACAAACTATGCATTTAGAAATATGTTTGATTTTTGCCCATTGTGGGCATGAAATGAAAAAGGGAATGAAGAAGCTAATAAGACAGCCAGTGCTGCACCTACTGCGACAAAGTGACACATAGTAAAGATATTCTGGTTAGCGATATGAAATTTCCAAAACCACTTATAATAAATAAATGGCAGAATATATGGAACATAGGATGATGGTAACAAAAATTATGTCCAGTGTTGGAAATTTGGAAATCGTGTCAAAAAAAGACACATGAAAGTGATTCTGAAGTCTTAGTTTGACCCTCTGGATATTTGATGAATAGCCACCATGAACCAGTCCATCTTACTTTCCACCCTCTCCTAACAATTGATTCGTAGTGCATCTGAGAGGTTTTCCTCCTGTTACACCTTTCAAACCTTTAACTGTCAATTTCCGTTTCAGCGCTGAATGACCTCATAGGTCCCAGTGCTTGGCCTTTGTCCTAAATTCTATATTCAGTTCAATTCAATCCTATATGTAGAGACTGTAGAGCAGAGCTGAACAGTTAAAACATCTTTTTTTGTGATTGTCCAAATATAATTGACAGCAAATGTCAAATTTTGGAAACAAGTTGGTTAAAGAAGTTTTGTCAGAAAATCCATCATGTTTCAGTGAACCTAATTATAAAGTTTTCAGAGCTGAAAATTAAGTGAAATCTAAACCTTATCATTAATAAAGACAAAACCTTTGGACACCTGTGAGAGATAAATGAATTAGCTCAGTGGTCTAGTTAACCTACTAAATAACATCACCCTTTAGGAGGTTAGAACTGTCAGAGCATTACTAAAGGTTGTTTGCACAGTGTATCTTTGGTCCGTAGCTGTACCCACATTTAAAGCATTTTGATTTACCCTGTTCTACTTTTCTTCAATCTTGCTGTCCCAACCATTCCCATTTTTCACTGTCTAAAGCACTGAATGGCTGAAAGTGCCCCAGTGCTTGGCTTTATGGCTGAATTTTAATAAATTATTAATAATGCAGTTGTGACCGAACAAAAAGTCCTGGACCAGTGCAAACAAATTACTGTATAGGCAAAACTGAATGAGTCATTACTGTATCACAAAAATAACAAGTTAAGAGATACTGCAGAAATCGAGAAAGGTCACCCACACCCATGTCTTCCCTCTTAAATGGTGTTTCAAGGCTGTTTTATGAATAACGGAGTTCTATTACTGTTTTCTTCATGTTCTCTTTCTTCCATCTTACTTTCCACTATCTCCTAGCATTTGTTCATAGTGCAACTGCGTTTCAGACCTTTATTTCCAGTCAGTGATCCTGGCCTCCCCCACCTTTCCCTGACTTTGACAAAAGTCTCTGAGTAGAGAGATACTTTGACACCTGAGAGTCAGGGAGGGGGGGAAAAGGGGAGAGCTTCCTCACTAGCAGGAGAGCCAAGTGGGAAGATTATCAAGATGCTGGCCAGAGTTATAAGGGCCCCCTTATTCTTCTCTCTTCTTTGGTGGGTTGCTCCTCCGTAGTAGACAACACCTTACAGGAGCAATATAGAGTGATCCCTCCCTCCGGGAGGAAAGAACAGGCAAGACCAGTGAGAGGGGGGGACACTGTGAGGTAACCAATCAACTTTAACGAAGCATACATCAGTGAGTTGCAACCCATCCGCCTGGATCAGAGGCGCTACTCTCAGAAGGAGAACCCCGAGTACACGGGTACAGGCACCTTCAGTGGCATACAAGGACCACTAGTCCAGGTCGTTGTAAGAGGGAATGTGGAAGGGCCTGTCAACCTTCACATCTTTCTACCTATATGTAGAGAATGTAGAGCAGAGCCCACAAGCCCTTGGGCACATTCACCCAGGCTCTAGTAGCAGCCCAGCAGGTGGTATCACACCTCTAAAGGTAGGTTCCACCTCTCCCCCCACCCCTACCCCCCCAAAAAAAGCAATGAAAGAGTACTGGTAAGGTACCTTCAGAAGTACTGGTAGAGGCTCCATCTATGAAAGTGTTGGTTTGTATTCCCATTGGAACAAATACCATATTCAAAAGTAACATTTTTCCTAGGATATGAACCTATGCTTTCATAATGTAGTTCTTACCCTCCTCTACCACCCCTCGTTGTTCCAATCTCTCCCAGTCATAGCCCTTTGTTGGCCGAGTTGGTTGAGCTTCGGACCGTCACTCGATGGGCCGGAGTTCGATTCCCGCCGCTGGCTGATGAAGAGTTAGAGGAATTTATTTCTGGTGATAGGCATTCATTTCTCGCTATAATGTGGTTCGGATTCCACAATAAGCTGTAGGTCCCGTTGCTAAGTAACCAATTGGTTCTTAGCCATGTAAAATAAGTCTAATCCTTCGGGCCAGCCCTAGGAGAGCTGTTAATCAGCTCAGTGGTCTGGTAAAACTAAGCTATACTTACTTTTACTCTCCCAGTCATGGAGTTAGCGGTGAGCTAACCCAGTTCACGACACAGGTGAATCTTATGCCTTGGTGTTAGGCAATTGTTGCTGTCTGCGACAGCCGCAGTACGCTTCGTGCCAAGCACTCCACCTATGAAAGCATAGGTTTGTAACCTAGCAAAAATAAAATTACTATTGAATTTGATAAATTCTCACAATACGAGATTAGAGGAATAAGTAGAAAACCAATCTAAATAATATTTTATTGGTGTAATACACCTAAAAAAGTGTTCATATACTACGACATTTAACACTTTCATCCAGAAAAATTAAATAAAATTTAAGCTACTAGCATATTACATTCATTGCATTGTGTACAGAAAACAAAGTTAATAACCTAAGTCTTAATGGAGCATAAAGTCACAATGTACAAGGTTTTCGAACTGTGCCATGCCATCTTTAATTTCAACTATTCAGGAAAAATGTATGTAACTAGTGACTAACATTTATTTGTGTAACATTCAAAATATGTATGCTTGAAAACATTCAGTTTGTCAAGACTCCCTTACAAGAAGGTGGTGGTCACAGGTATCCATCAAGGCTATTATTATAATGCCCCCTTTGTATCACACCATGGCTACTACCTTAGCTACTTTATATCCTAAACCAGCATGTTTGAGCCTATGTACATCACAAAAAAATAGGAGATTGCAGGACATTTATTACTCAGATCATTTTTTACTATAAATTTTTTTCTGGCTATCATGACTACCAATGTCAACAAAACATGAATAAATTATGTTAAATTATTAAATATAGTCAGTCATACTCTAATAGCTTTGGGTAATTGTCAGGAAAATTAGTAGGTGAATTACCATGGCCTCTGTATTCAGAAAAATTTGATCACTTTTCCTATTATTTGGATGCTTTCTAGTAGTAATGTTTATTTTATAATTACATGACCTTCAATTTTGCTGCATAATAATATTAACCTTTCTTCAATAGAATCCACCTTAACCTGTCTGTCTCATATTTGGTAAGTTTTATCACAGAAAGCCTATGAAATATTTAAAAAATCAAACTAAAATGATGTTACCAAATGCCTGCAATGTCATGGAATAATCTAACAAAACACAAAAGCTTAAAAAAATATTCACAGTTGGGATCACATACTCATCAAACTGGGTTGAGCAGTAAGGTAAAGCAGCCACGTATGATACTGTTTTAAGAGGACTACGTTTAGCATTACTATTTGAAAGTCATTATATACATACCCTTATTCATCTCATATTTCTTTTTATTTGCTTAACTCAGATTGGCACCAAGGAATGATAACAGAATACAAAAGTATTACTAAAGACTGAAGCTAAAACAGTGAAACCTTTAAAATAACACAGGTTAAAGGTTCTGTCAAAAATCATTCCTGATTTACAACAATACTGAAAATAAAATCTGAAGTATCTTCTGTTCCTGAAAAATTTGACAAAACTCCATTAAAATAAATCTTTTAAATAGTTGAAGCCTCCTCAACTAAATATATACAACACAGCTAGCTATTTTAAACAAGACTTGAAATTTTTAGACATTTTATCACAATGAGGCAAGATATAATGTGCACATCTTGCAGAAAGTAATGTCACTGAATTAAAAAAAAAAATCTTGTATATTTTATCTCGACTAATTTTCGTAACTCACCGAAACAAATTATTACTTATGTGAGACCAATAAATATGCAGTACTTTGTGCGGCAGACTTTGGTTCAAAGATGAGGTACACCACTATCGCCTACTCTCCACAAGTAAATTCACAACTGTGATTTTTGCATTTGAAACAATTTTTACTCTAGTGGGAAACATACAGTATATTCCTGGAAACCGCCAAAGTAGACTTAATGAGTATGTAGGCTCAACAAAACAAAATATGTGCAAATCTGAGCTCAAAAAATGCCACCATGATAACACAAAATCCTTTCTAAAATATATTCTGGTCACTACTCCTTTTGTAGATGCTTATGTACAGATAAGGAAGTAGCACCACTCACTTTTCAGACCAACTTGAGATATAAATTAGTCTGTATCAACTCGCTCTCCAGTAGTACACATTACGTTATTACCTGTACTACTAGAGTACCGCAAATTTATCCTTGCAAACAATCTGAAGCATCGATTTGAAGGCCGCTTCAACCCACCATCACTCTCCACACACACATTTACACGCATACACACACACACACACATAATTTTCTCAAATTGCATTTACCACGCCAGCACTTCCCAGGTTTCACAACACTTCTCAATAGAGTCAATTGCACTTGACCGGTAGTGCAATATTTTGTCATCGGCTCCACAAACAGTGAAGGTAATTGTCCCAGCTTTTCATTTACACAAAAAATCTGGTCTATTAACATCCTTATATACAGTAATATACTGTATTGCCTTTATAAATTATATCATGTCCACATCATACAATGAGCACTGCACTCTGGCATCACAAAGCATTAGCTACTTGCTTTAACTTTCTTGGCTGAATTTCCCGCATTGTCCTTATTGGTCCGTTTGTCAGCTTTCTTGGGAGATTCATCTAAACTGATCACCTCCACACTACTGCCTCCACTACGTCGGGTAGGGCGAGATCCCACTTTGGTGATAGTTATCTCCTTACTCACACTTGGCTGGAAAAATTTTTTTTATTGTAATTGGGAATAAAATACCATAGGTTTATATGTGAAATCACAAAAGGTCAAAAGAAAGCTATCAAATTACTGCTCGATGGCTTTCCAATCAATAATCTGTTGAATCATGGCAGAGCACTTCACCTGGTTTAAGTATTATATCTTAAACACAGTACTGTATGAAAGACTAAATTAATTTTGCAATCCTAATCCTATAAAATTTCCCAATGACGCATAATACAATACCTATAGTCGCCATGGAATACTCAATTTCAAGTCTGGATATTTACCGAGTTGCCAGACTTTTTTCCTGGTGATGTCATGTTATCAGGTTTTGAACTTTTTGCTGCTGGCTGGGGAATGATGGTGATTTCATCATTTATCTTCAGGGGTGGATCAGAGGAACCTGAAAAAATAAACATTAATTACCAAACATACCAAAGATGTGATGATATATAATAAAAGCAACCACACCAAATTTACACTAACTGCACTCTAAAAGATAGAGGTAAGCAATTATTCCTCTACGCTGGATGCATGATCTATAGGCTTTACAATGTAGAATCAAACTTACTCATTGGTGGATCATGTAATACAAAAGGCTGAGAAGTAAGGTGATCAATAATACTGAGTGAGGTGAACAAAAGGTGAAACCATTCCCCAAACAAACACCCACAGGATGTCATCCTAATACTACTTGTCAAAATATTTAAATTTAAAAAAAAAATTATTCACAGATGATGCCTTCAGATATCATTGTTATCTCAAAGGGTTAAAAACAGTTACTTCCACTAAATTAATCTGCTGCTGGGGCCATCAGGAGTGTGGATGAGGAGGATAGTTCTGGGTGTATCCTGGACATAGTAACAAATGAGAGAATTTTAAAAAGTATGTATCTGGTAGACAAGGAGGCCAAGAGGTAAAAATATATGGATGGAATAATGGAGAATGATTGGAGGAAATGGGCAGATGACAAGAAAAGATTGGAGAGGCAATCATGAAGGGGTCTTACACAAATTTAAAAGTTGTAAGTGAACAGCACAAGAGGATTAAATATCATTCTAAGCAAACCCAACCTCCTGATCACTGAAAGGCACCAAGAAAAAATGGTAAATATGAAAGTAGCATTGTTGATGCTTTACAAGGTATGTTAGGGTAAGTGTAACTGTGTAATACTATGTACTGAATGATCATCACAATAGATGCTGAGAGGATTTTAAATATAAATGGAGTACGCAATATGCTAACACCCTGTAGAGGGGTACTGTCATTAGTACACCTCACGTGGTGCACTGTAAACATTACTTAAGATTCTTTGTAGCATCCCTTTGGGCCCTAGCTGCATCCCCTTTCATTCCTTTCACTGTACCTCTTTTCATATTCTCTTTCTTCCATCTTACTTTCCACCCTCTCCAAACAATTGTTCCATAGTGCAACTGCGTACTTTTCCTCCTGTTACACCTTTAATACCTTTTTGCTCTTAATTTCCCTTTCAGCACAATGACCTTAAAGGTTTCGGCGCTTGGCTTTTAGGCCAAATTTTTTATTACAATTCCAATATGCTAATAAGAATTATGGAGAGAGGAAGCAGGAAGAGGACCAACATTCTTGGGGTTGTAAAGCTCAAACTGAGAAAGCATACACAATATGGAAAAAATTAGCAAAAGCTAAGCAGAAGAATATGGAACTTACAACAAGAATGAAAACTTTTTAAAGACCTAACTACAAAATGCTGAGATTCATTAAGAACATATAATGAATGAGAAAGTTGCTGAAAATCAGACTGAGTGGAATTGCTTAGGCAAAAGTATAAAAGAAAGTACAATATTTACAGTGTGATTTGATTTATGAAAAAAGGAAGTTGGAGTGGTTGGACAGCAAAACAGAGATCCAGAAAATAAAGGAAATGAAGTACAAAGATCTAAGGGTGGAGCTGGGAGAAAACTCCACAGTTGCAGTAAGTCAGACAACAAGATAAAAGAAAGGTGGGAACAAAGGTAAAGTAAAAGGCTAAATGCAGACGCAGCTAGGTACCAAAAGGATACTTCAAATACTCTTTAACACTGTCTACAATGAACAAACATGAGGTGCTGTCAGTGCAAGATAAGAGATCCAGAAGATAGAGGAAGTGAAGTACAGCAAGATAAGACATCCAGAAAATAGAGGAAGTGAAGTACCAAGATCTTTGGGTGAAGCTCAGTGAAAAACCCACAGATAAACAAAGAACAGTTAGGTGCTAAACAGTAAGACTGAAGAAAGGAAACAGGAATGGAGGTAAAGTAAAAGGCTAAAATGTGGAAACAGCTATTGGTCTAAGGGACAAAGCAAACACCCATCACTGTAGTAATGACTACACTGACGGCACTAACCCCTGTGGGTACAGGGGGATGATGACCTGTAGGAAGGCCCTGAAAATTGTGGAGAAAAGTATTACTATAAACCTGGGTTAGTGCTGAATTTAGATAAAAACCAAAACTAGAGCAAAATTTAACAAAGTGCACAAGACAGAAGAGTAGACAAACGTAAGAGGAAACATTGCATACAAACAAAAACTTACCACCACTACTCTGTTTCTTGTTGTTATCTCCTTTGTTTTTATTTACTACCGAATGAGCTGAATATACATGATTTTCGAAAAGTCTGTACATATTAAATGTCGCCGTACAAACTGTGCATTTGTAAGATAGATGAGCTGGCTTAAGGGTCATCTTATGGTCTCTGCTCACATGATTAAGTAACTTCCACTGGAATACCTAGAATAAAAAAATAAAATTTAAAAGTATAGTTAATAAATATTTTAGACTACGAAGTTCCTATTCTTAACTCTCATAAGGCTGACCCAAAAATTATATTCTTAATGAATATATTATCTTATTCAATGTATTGGACTTCATTTTCCTTTAAAATATAATAATTGGATAAAATGAAAATGTTGAAGATCCTGACAAAATTTCTTTCAAGAAGTTTTTTCTGATACACTTGATATACATATCTTTAGTGATGGTCCAGTTTTCGACTAACACCATACATCAAATACCAGAAACCAATCCTTGAAAAACCTTTTGTCAGGATCTTTCAGCTAGTCTACAAAACAAGGAAAAAGTAAGGAAATTGTTAAACTAATATTAAATGGGAATATTTTTCACACTAGCAATGCATTAAAAAAGATAAGAATCAACAAGCATTCATTCCAAAGGCTACATAAGATTCTTTTAACCAAACTATCTATGGAGTTAGCACATATTTAAAATTTCTGAGACACGCCATCTCACCTTGCCACAAATGGGGCAACGTCCAGCATCCTTCCCTTTGTTCGCTGCTTCTTGCATCGATGATGTTACAAGACCATGCGTACCAAGAAGATGTCTTTCTAAGCCCTTTAAAAAATTCAGAAAAATTTTTAAAAACATTTTCCAATCTTCTCTAAAACTTTTCTTCTAATTCCTATGAACATGGCATTATTAAACACTGTGAAGAACACAAACATCCTCTCACCTGATCTGTAAAGAATCGATGCTGACATTTCTGACAATTTAATGGAGGCCTGTTGTATATCATCTTTGGGTGGATCTTTACTTTGTGTATCAGATTCATGTGGTTCCTTAGCTGTTCCAAATCCTGTATACAAAATATACCAATCAATCTTCAATGGTATTAACAGTTGCAAAATTCCAAAATGCAAGTTGAATGTAAATTTTCAAAAGGACAACCACTGAATGTTATATTACTATATTATGCTATAAAATGTAAGTAGGAAGAAAGCACAGTAACAAACTTTAGGTTTAAAAAAAAAATCATTACATATAACTTAGTAATTGTTGATCCACTTATTCTGAGCTGTCATGTGACAATTCAAGATCTATTCACAGATCAAATACACACTACCAAAGGAGAAAAAATTTAATGAGCTAATAGGTAACGTTTTGTTAAGCTTTCCAGAAATTTATATTTTAAAAACTGAACATCCATGAAAAATGACATTATTTCTATTTTTTTTATATTTTAACCATTTCTCTAATAAAAGTATTTTCAATTACCTTAACACCAAATTTTTTAGGTAAAAAGTATTTTTCCAGTTACTGATTCTGACTATTTTCATAACAATCACAATGAGCCTTGTACAATGCAGTAGTTTCCTTATATTTTCCAGCTGGTAAAATTCATAACCTAATTCCAACCATTCCCTCCATTACCTACAAATATTATTATTATTTTTCAGAATATGAACCCTATTCATATGGAAAAAGCCCACAGGGGCCACTGACTTGAAATTCAAGCTTCCATAGAATATGGTGCTCATTAGTAAGTAAGAGAAGGTAAAAGGAAATACTGAGAAGAGATCTCACTTATTAAAAAGACAAAATAAATTAATGAACTAATAAATAGATAAAAATGTATTAAACTGCAAGGAGAATATCATTACCGTAGTAATGCAATGCATCTTTGACTGAACTTTTGAAGTTTCAATTGCATAACATCCTCAGGGAGACTTCCACAGCCCAACGGTGTGAGGAATAAAGGACCTCTGGAATTGAGGAACCAATCATATACAGTAGTTTACTAACCTTAATATAACCATCACAGATTTCACATATGACGAAGGACGGTTTTCCACTGGCGTCTCGGGTAGGCGTGGTCCCTTTGGTAACATTCTGTGGCTGCTGTCCTCCTCTGGGCAATGGCGTGATGGAAATGCTGGGCTGCTGTGGTGATTTGGTGTTCCCTGCTTTGCTTTGTACACTCTGTGGGGATGAATTTGTTTTGAATGATTTTTGGCCATGGCAGATAACAAAAATTACCTTTATACACTAACTAAAAATATTTACAACAAGGGACAATTCCAGTCTAAAAGGACAAGAAGAAAAGACAAACCTTTCTGATATAAACCAATATTACTCAAGGTGATAAAGTCTAGTAGTCAAGAGAATACAAACCTCAATTTACCAGTTTACTCGATATGAATTACAGCTTCAAAAATGCTTTCCAACTGGGTGGATTGAAAAATATTGAATTACTGAGAAAAATATTTGTGACCAGTGCTGGTAATTATCTGCTGATCAAAATCTGGACATTCACAGAAATTTTTTTTATTGTTAAGAACGGGGTCAAAAGTGTTAACCGTGTCCAATTCTCAAACAGGGCAACGCCATTTCAACATTTCTTTCACTTCGTAATGATTTCGGCCATAAACCTATTTAGATTTAATCTGCTTTAATTGGTTAAACTCTCATCATTGTACAACTGCCCCATATTTTCAATATGATGGATTTGAGAAATTTAACGACTTTTTCCTGGAATTTTTAGGTTTGATGTAGTCATAGCTGTTGTAGACATGCACTTTTATAAGCACTTCATTTCTAATGTCTACATAAGCAGAGATCCAGCACATTTCAAAATTAAGACAGTTTTCTGTAACTTATTTAGCTTCTATGGCACTTTTGTAGTCACTGACCGTTACAAAATTGTATATGTATATTTTTAATAATCACAAGAGCATGAAGAATACTACACAGTTCTGCTGTGAAAACTGCAGGCTCTATATGGAAATTGAAGTAAATCTCATACCAGAGAGAAATTTAGACCCATCTTTGTATGTTACATTGTGATGACCTATTTGTGAAATATGTTCCGTTACGCTGCTAATGACATCCTGGCATGCAAGTATAATTTTTTTTAAATATTATAAATAAGTATGTGCTTGAATTTTACTCATCTTAGTCCTACTGTTGAAGGGATAGTTTAGTTATATTTAGATTTCAAATCTCAACGAGACAAAAAGCACTTATGAGAAATGGTGGTGAATGATAATTCATAAAATATATCCAATGATCAGAAAATTTCTAGGTCAAAAGGAACTTGCTTCTTTTTTTAGTACTCCTAATGGTTACAAGATTACAGTGTAGGGCCAAGGGTGACTCATCACTTACAAGCATAATGATTTGCTTGGAGAAGACTTACAACCTACCGTACTTATATTTTGTTTGTTAGGCTGATTTTGTGGCAGATCCAGACTTCCATAACCAATCTGGTAGAACCACTGCTTTCTTCAAAAACATTAGGATTGATCACTGACCAGAAGGCATTTAAGCTTTAACTTAAGTAATTGATTATCTACAATGCAATAACTATGACTGAAGCACGACAGTAAAACTAACTTCCACTCAAGTACCAGTACATTTAAAATAAAGGGATTTAAAAGAACATACCTAGCACAGCTAAGGAACAAATACATCTTAAAACATTGTACAAAACTATGATGAAGAACAGGATCAAGAACTGATAGTCGCAAAATCCTTAAATATCCATTACCAACCTGTAATGCTCATAAATCAAGGAAGTTATTTGTTCTGAACATGAACTGGTGAAGTAAAAGTAAGTATAGCTTAGTTTTACCAGACCACTGAGCTGATTAACAGCTCTCCTAGGGCTGGCCCGAAGGATTAGACTTATTTTACGTGGCTAAGAACCAATTGGTTACTTAGCAACGGGACCTACAGCTTATTGTGGAATCCGAACCACATTATAGCGAGAAATGAATTTCTATCACCAGAAATAAATTCCTCTAACTCTTCATCAGCCGGTGGCGAGAATCGAACTCCGGCCCATCGAATGACGGTCTGAAGCTCAACCAACTCGGCCAACAAAGGGCTTAACCCGTACCATATCTTCAACTTTAACATTAACTACATTTTACCTCACTAATAACAAAGTCATTTAAGTTGGAGAAATCTTTCATTGTGAGCTTTAGGACTGCAGGAATGCTGCAATGAACTTCACTATCATCTAGTGTGCCTGTGGGGTTAATATTCAAGATAAATGCCTAACAACATGAAAACAGTGGTACAAGACAACAATACCACATGTTTGGCCTGTTAGGTTCTCAATTTCTCAATCTATGCCACTCTGAAGTTTCAAAAATCCTATTTTGTGGGAAAAAAAAAAAAAAAAAAAAAAAAAAAAAAAAAAAAACTTTGGAGTTCCAAAAATCAAATAAATCTGTGCCCAGAAAAAACAACTATCACTACTAACTTTTTAATTTCAGAGAGCGAAAGTGTGCACGGCTATCAAAATATTAGGGTACATGAAATTGTCGAAACTGGTCAAATTATAAGTTATACACATGCAGGAACCTTTATTGCAATTACTAAGAATAACTGTTCATATTAATTCAAAAGACACTAAAGCTATCAGAGATAAAAGACTGCACTAAAGAAATCCCTAAGGTTATTTTAGTATATTACCCACAATAGCAAGAAACATATAAAATCACTATTAATTAACATTAGGCCTACTACTGAACAGGGACCTATTTTTTTTTGTGGGTGCATGTGAACAAACCTTTTTATATATATATACTATCGTATTTACCGTATATATACAGTGAACCCCCGTATTCGTGGGGGGATGCGTCCCACACCCCCCCCAGGAATAGGTCAAATCCGCAAATGCTTAAAACCCCTCTAACAACACTTAGAACCGCCCATTTTGATAGCTTAAACCAAGAAAAACCCTGTAAAAATGCTTATACCCGAGTATTTTAATAGTTTTATCACAAAAAGTGCATTTATTCATGAAAATTATATGGAAATACAGTAATTAGTGAATATTTCTCAGTGAAAAATACCGCGAATGATGGCTAGATATGTTCCACAGAGAAACCCGCGAATGCGAGTCCGCGAACCATGAGAACGCAAATACGGGTGGTTTACTGTATATATATACTGTATACAGTATACTATCTTATTTGAGTAAAATCTTATTTTACTTAATATTTACTTATAGGCCTGCTATATTTACTATTACAGTCGACTCCCAGTATTCGCAGGGGATGCATACCACTAACCCCTGCAAATTGCTCAAATCTGCAAATACTTAAAACCCCTCTAAAAGAAACTTATAGCTGCCTATTTTGATACTTCAAAGACACCAAAAACCCTCTAAAAATGCTTATACCTGAATACTTTAATAGTTTTATCACAAAACGAGCACTTAGCCACGAAAATGATAAAATACAGTAATCTGTGAATATTTCTCTATGAAACATACTGCGAACAGGCGAATTTTCTAAAAATAATGTGTATATATGTTCCAATATTCCATAGAGAAATCTGCAAATAGGTGACTTTGCGAATTTGGAACCTCAAATAGGCAGGGGTCAACTGTACTATTTAATTAGTATTTTTTTGTGATCTTGCATTTTATCCCACTAGGCAATCTGGATATCAACTTTCAACATTAAACTGCATACCATACATACACTATTCTTTCCATTTAGCTCTTCAGAGCCATTTAAATATTAAAGGCTTTGTCCTACTGCAATACTTGGACTACTGTTTTTATGAATTTATTTGTCCTGTGAACTGAACATTTTATTTGGCTAATAATTTTCTGGTCAAATCTACACATTAAACTGTAAAGGCCTACTTCTACTATGCTTGCTTTGCTGTATCCATTAAAAAGGGGAGTCCTCTAAACTAGTAACACTTCTTTCAGTCATGGATTTGTTTTGAGTTCTCTTCTAGACATGATCAGTTGCTTGTAGACATGTTCAGTTCTTTCTTAACTTGTTTTTCAAAAAACTAAAAATCTCTAAGTCTCTTTAACATCAAACTAAAAACCTCCAAAAGTCTTTCATACATAGCATTACTTATTCTTTTTGCATACAGCTTTCACTATGCATGGCACATAGTTCTGGCAAGTCTTCATAGACATCAATGAATTGTTACATTAAACCCTTTCAATTGGTTTTCAAAATTAGTTGCCACTGCAGCCATGTTGCATTTACGAAGGGTAATTTGACAAAACTCATATAACTGACAGTAGTGTACAGGATTTCAATCATTCCGAAAGCCCCTCACTCACACTGACATGTGAACAACATTGTTCAAAACATTTTTAAATCAGTCTATCACAGTTTTAGGGAATGACACTCATCAGTGCACTGTTTACAATCATTAAAACTGACAGTGCCAGAAATACTGTCAGTTACTGATGGTGTAAATCATCCTTAAAAGTCATGCATACTAACAACAAACTAATACAGTATAAACTTACCTGGAAAGACTTTTTCTACTCTGCGCCAACAAATTTTCATTACTATTAATTTCATAGGATGAAATTTTATATTTATTTATTTAAAACACCCTGCAGTGTACATAAATCTTGAAAAATATACCTGAATGGTGATGGATGATGAGGCTGCCAGTCCTGGAATGAGGCTGACGTTTGAGGCAGACGAGGACGGTAAGATGCGCGGCACTCGCCCCGTAGACTGTGAAGATACGGAAACACTGCTCACTGAGGCTGCCGCACTCGACATAGGAACCAGGTGGCCATTGACCAGCTGTGGGGTGCCAACAACACACACGATAATGTTTATCACTCACACAATGGGAAATACACAAATTACGTCTTCCCTACCATTGCTTTCTTATGCACTTATGGGCACTCAACTCGTAGAAAACTTGCTTAACAAGTTAATGCGATTTTCTTGGCTTTAGCTGCATGAAGTTATGCACGAAAAATGGTAAAATTCATACCTAAGATATTGCTTTCAACTAACAATAAGGCTAATTCGATCATCGAAAATACAGGACAAAACCACTGGTAACTCAACTCTTCTAAAATCTCCTACTACTTCTACTGATGCATGCATTAATAACACTATGCACAAAAACCTAACAGATTCAAAGTGAGATGAAAAAACCAAAGCTGAGTGTTTAATCTAATTAGCATATCCTATTGGGTTAAAACAAGCAAAATTATTAGGAAAATCTCACACTAATTTGGTGAAAATAAAATTCAAGGCATACCTAATGGGTTAAATTTAACTGCAATTTGAGTTTATTATTTGAAAAGAATCCAAGCAAAGCTAAAGTGTTAAATAAAATAAGCATAAACTTAAAAAGACAGAACCAAACACATATGATTCTCTATTAGTACACCTTTATAAGGAGGTCCTAATCAGACTATATATGTATGAAAACCTTAATAGTGACCTAATTAGCCTTTCTGTATAAACAAAAATGGTCTGGAAAATCACCTAATTCATGTAATCAAATTACTACACAACCTCAAAGGATGCATATCATGTTTAAATCGTAAATAACTTTAGAGCAAAACACCTAAGCTAACCTGCTAACATTACAATACTTTAAATAAAGAAATTTGCCTGCAAACTATGCAAAGAACCCCAATGTATCCACATACATAGGATACAATATCTACCGCCTAAGTAAATATCACCTTGGCCTTAACAATCTTCTATCACTTATCTTCATGATATGGAAGGGGAACAAAAATTTTTATAAGTGGAATAAAGAAGGGGCAGATTGTAAAGACGTTCTTGCTTTAGTAAAGGGGTAGACTACCTTGATAAAACTAACCTACCCAAAACCATAGCCAATTCACGAATATGACAATCTTGAAAAAGGAAGTGAAATACCTAAATAAAAACAACAACATACTCCAAACAAAATTTATGCAGGGTAGACTCCAAGATCTACAATAATTTAATATAAATTTTCTCTTTCATTCAATCTCCTTCAAAAAAAAAAACCCATGGTAAATATCAGCTTAGCCCACCTTCCCCATTCAATGAAGCAAAAGAACTGATGAAAATTTTTCATATCCTGATACGGAACTGGCATTCAATTATTTAACTACAGGAATATTTATAATTTCTACCTTATACTATTCCCTTGACGTAATTTATGCATAATCCCAGGCTCACTGGTTGGCACCAACAATCAAGAGCCGTGATGAGGATATCCATGTGATACAAAATATGGCATGCATGCATATATACCAAGCAATAAACTCTTATAATTATTTAAATTACAAAGGAGGTCCATGCAGGTTTAAGTCACATAGAATGATAGGCCTTCACCCATGCAAGTGTAAAAAAAAACACAACCTAATATGACAAACAAAACATAAATCACTAATACTTTAACACACTTCTTTTTTGTAAACCATTTGGCTAATTGTCAGCAGAATCTTTGAACTTATATGTTTACAGTTATCCAATTAAATTAAAATTTACCAATCTATAAAGTAAAAAAACTAAAACCAACAAAAATACTATTAGCCATAAGCAATGAAATGCTCAAAAGGGAAAATTCTTGGAAAAAAAATAGTAATGAAATCATCTATCAATATACAAATCATTCAGGTATTCACGTATAAGAGGTAAAAGAAAATAAAAAATGGACCCCAAGGGACTTGAAATAATGAAATGAGTTAAGGATATGATACAAAACACCTTGTTGCATATAATTTTATGAGCACAAGCAAAACTAATTTTTCAAATCAAACCTGTAACTTATAGTAATTTTTTTTTTTATTGTCTGCCATGAAATTTTCATAGACAAAAAATTCTCTGAAGGAGGAAGGAGATGGTCAGCACTGTGCCAAGAGAGAAATGAACCTGCACAGCAAGACCAAACAGATCTCATCTATCTATTCAGTTCATTTTGTGTAATTATCCTTTGAAGAATGGAATGCTAGTCCCACTCTAAGTAGGTAGGATTCAAGTTGTCAAAGATTTTAGGGAAGAATCGCAATGATACATATGATGATGGTTGTATTAAAAATAATCACCCTTACAAGGACTCGTACTAAATAGGTTTTAACATGGACCAAAAGCAAACCCCGCAAAAAGACTATAGTCGACCCCCAGTATGTGCAGGGGATGCATACCACTACTCCCCTCGGGAATAGCTAAAATCCACGAATACTTAAAACCCCTCTAAAAATGCTTATAACTGCCTATTTTAATAGTTCAAAACACCAAAAAACTTTCTAAAAATGCTTTTACTTGAATATTTTATTAGTTTTATCACAAAAAGTGCATTTAGTCATGAAAATATGAAAATACAGTAATTTGTGAATATTTCTCTATGAAAAATACAGCAAATCGGCAAAGTTTCCATGATTAATGTTTATATATGTTCCATAGAGAAATCTGCAAATAGGCAAGTCTGTGAATCTGGAACCTCGAATAGGCAGGCGTCGACTGCACAACAATAAGAATGTCGGAATTAGAGACTGAGAAGAGAGTTTCTGGTCCTAAAGGTAGCAGTCTGACCTCCAATGTTACCTCTCTTAAACATAAAGAGGCATATGTTTTTTGACAATACTGTACTGCTAACAGTGGATTCTGGCAAGAGGTAAGAACCCATTAATTTAAAAGGTCATGAGTTTCTCCTCTTCAAGAAGACTCCCTCTCCCATTAGTTTAATACAGTAATCCTCCTCTGAGGATGGAAGATCTCAAGGAAGAAACAATTCTTTTAGCAACTGGAGATATTCTTCAGCTCATAGATAGGTGCCCTTAATGACTACTCTTGCCATTTAACAAAAGGGATTTCAAAGACATCTCTTTCAAGTGCCAGCTTTCACCAGAGAAAGTGAATAAGCTGTGGGAGGAAATGACTGTTGTCATGCTCCTCACAAAGTGCCTCAACACCCAAAGATATGTGAAAGGTGTGATAAAAGCACTCTGTGATATGAGAAAATTGACTTGGGCTTAAATTCAGAGTAGGGAATAACTGACAAAGTTTTAAAGGCTTAGGGTGGCCTCTATTAGATCCCTGCCTGCTCCTCCTATCCCTCACACCCAACAAAATTCAAGACTTGCCTAGGAGAATGATAGGCTAAAAATTATGCCATTCCTAGCTAAAGACACGACAGACTCAATCCAGCATCTCAATACAGGTAGCCTTATCCAATTCAGCCTTAAGATCTTATGCAATCACAAGTATCCAACAAAATGACTTTATCAAAGTTCAAGCCAAACCAAGTCTCCTTGGTCAGCATAAGAGGAATCTTACTTAGTGTAAGATGTCAAATTCAGTGCATGGGGAGACAATGTTACTACCTGGATCAGAGGAAAGCTGCAAACCTGGGGTCATAGGAGCCTCTCTGCCCTCATTTGAAGGAGATTTTGTCAGCTAGGTTCCTCTGGCAACCAGAAGAGATGGAAAACTATGGCCTACTGAGGTGAGAATTATAAGACAGGATGGTGAGGACAAGTGATTTGTGGAATAGAAAGCAGATAAAAACCATGAAACACAGAATTTCCCAAAAGCCCTGTAACCCAAAAGATCCTGGTGTTTGTAATGGATTCTAGTAATAAGCAATTATTCACAATAATAATTATGACACTATTTAACAGCAAAATAGTACAAAAGCAAACTAATGTGTACAATTAAAATGCAGAGCTCAACATGTACACCAGAAACTGCATAACAAAAAGATCTACAAAAATACAAACAAAAACTACACTGAAGCAATATAAAAGAAAATCTTGAAGATTAAAATATAATAACTTTTAAGTGGATATGTAATAAGTTATTGTCTTACTTAACAAACACCAACCTAAGTAACATGGTTTGCAACACCCAAAGCTAAAACCAAACAGGTACTGACTGATGACAAAAGCTATCCCAAAACATTAACAAAGTTTATTCTATCCTGGAACCACAATGAACATCACAAACACTACACTTCCTCAGCAGAATTTCAAATCCTAAAAGAGGAGCAAGATTTTGTACAAATACCATAAAATGAAAATGTGAGTTTAGGAAGAGCAAAAAATTAATATCAAGGCAATCTTAGCCAATCTATGAGTAGTCCTCCTGTCAGAGAAGTTTTTGTCATGGAACCTTTTGTGGCATATGTACTATAATCTACATGTTTGGGCTTCAACAACAAACAACAAAAACTTCACGAGTAAAGGTGAACTTCTGCATTCTCTACAAAAAAATTAAATATTCTACAAAAAAAAAAAAAAGTAATTTAAAATGCCAAAAATCACCAAAATAACTGGAAATAAAAATTAACATCCTTTTATTTATGCATTAACAAAGTATGTAAAAAAATGGACAAAATCAGTTATGGGCAATGAAAATGGAATATTTTCCAGCCGTGCAGTTCAGAATTTTTCTGAAGTAATTTTGGTACCTGATTATAAGTGATTCTTCTTTCAAATTCTCTTTTGAGCACGAAGTCATATACACATCCAGTGCAAAAATAGATTCAAACTTAATATTAAGATTTCTACCAAAAGAATTCACTGAAAAGATAACTAATCAAATTTCACAAAGACAATTGTGGATGCGTTATATCCTAAATACAACTCAACGAAAAAAAATCTACAGTACAGTACTCACGTGGAACATCTGGTTTCCTAAAGTGAATTGTTGAGCATTTCCCCCTACTTGCTGAACGAGGTTACCAGTAGTTACACCTCTTGTAGAATACAACAGCGAGGCAGGGGATGCTGAAGGATGTAGTTAAGCAACAAGTTATTTTAGCATTCTACAGTCAACATATTATCTATTAAAAAACACTATCACCAATGCTTTCAATTCTATAAGGACAAGATTCAACCATTTAAAAACCTTTTTAAACAAAACCTTTCAAGCTATGTTATAATCACTTAAGTCATGTACTTGCTTACTCATGGGAGTACCCAACAAGAAACCTTTCTTTCTTATGTGCCTACCAAAAATATGATTTTTAGATGAATATCTCTTGAAACATCTACATCTGATATTTTTATAAACTACTGTGAAAATTACTGATATCTGTAACATAAATACTATAAAGCACTAAAAAGAGAAGATTACATACTTAAAATTATTAATTCAAAAACACAAAATGAAGGGCATCAAGCATTCTAATACTCTTTCTAATAATTATTAAAAGTGAATCTCCAAAATTACTACCACCAGAGCATTTGTTTCTCCAATTAAAAAAAAAAAGTACTTCAGAAAAGGATCTTTCTTTAACAAGAATTATGTACTAAACATTAATTTATCACCAAATCTGGCAGGCTACAATATCCTATGAATTCCAACACTAACTCTATAAAATGAACTACATGAAATGCTTACTGATATTCAGTAAGTGAATAATTAATATATGCACTAGACAGCCCATTTCAATGAATCAACAAAAAAATTCATAGATCATAGCAGTGGTAAGCTAAGATATACATATATATTGGAGAGAACTCCACTCCACTCAAAAAACAAAGAAAACCAAACAAAACTAAGAAAAGTCTACCCTCACCAATCTTCACCATACCTCCTCGACCTTGATTAATTATTTGACCAGTAGTTTTGTATGAACCAACAGGCCGCCCTCTTCCTCGACCCGCTGCTAAAGCCGCTGTATTCGCCGAGGCAGTTGTCAGTAGGTTAGCAGCTACTGCTGACTGTAGGTTTATATTCATGCCAGCTAGGCCCTTTGGTAAAAGATTTGGCATTTTGACAGGTTCGAAAGCCTTCCCTAAGGTGTTCGGACGGCCACGGTGAACCTATGGAAAAGAAATAAAGTAATAAGAGACCAGGAAAAAATAATCTGAAATTTCCTCCTCATTCTTAAATAAATAAAAAAGCAATGTAAAAATACAATTTTGTAGTAATCACAACTCCAAAAATAAAATACAATTTTCTACAAGAAATTACCCTATAGCAAAAGCTGCAAAAGTCCCTGAATGACAATAAAGAACCTTTTGCAAGTGCTTTTCACCGTTTTATTCTTTCCCTAGGATCCTATTTTGTAAATAAAGTTTGAAAATTCTAAAAAACATAGTGGAACACTACAAAACCTTTTAAAAAAACATAGCACAACATTTAAAGTTCTTATTGGTTTGAACAAACCAATTATGAGGAGAGCTATTTTTCCAATGCATTTTAAAATGCCTAGTCATGAATTTTGTACTTTTATTTTTTTATTTTTTTTTACTAATAATGCTATTCCTCATGAACTCTTCTCCAGCAAATCCTTAATATTATTTTTGCAAGACCATATGGTCAACAGACTTACTGGTCCAAATTAGTTAACTAGAGTATAACTTTCAATTAAGTATAAATTTCTCAAGTCACATCTCTCCTTAGCAAGCTGTACAACTCACGTGATATGACCCCAACCTTCACATTATTTGTTTAATCCAATTTTATATTCTGTGGGCAGGAATCTTCCAATAACAGGCTTAACTCTATATTGATATAAAATACAAATAAATGCTACTCGAACATACCTTTGGAATCTTGGCTGGAGTATCTAATTCAGTATTTATATATGGTACTCTAACATACCTTTGGAATCTTAGCTGGGGGTTCCCAGTCAGCTAATTCACAATTCTTCTCTGGTTTGTACTTCTTAGCACAGGAGAAGGAATGTCTAGTCATTTTACTTTTATTATTGTCCTCATATGGACACAATGAGCACTGGAAAAACGCAGGGGCACGTTCAAGGCGTCCGCGAATGTTGTGTTCCGCTTCCATATGGAAAAGGATTACCTGTGGGCAAGGGAACATTCACTCGATACGGGTGTCAAAACAGTAGAACTGGAAAATTTTTCATCTCAGCAATAGAAAAATGGGATTATGCTGTGTTAATCATTCTAATGAAAGGTACAAACAAAAAAATTCATATTAAGATACTAAAACTTACAGTAAGTTATGAGGCTATACACTAAGGAAACAAAACCTAATGTTTTCCTTAACAGTCACATCTCTTTTTATTCAATCACTATTCAGTAGTTCAATTTGAGCTAGGTCCCTTAAATCAAATCTCTTGACTTTTAATCAGTCCGAAAAATATTCACCATATAAAATAATTTACAATCCTTACCTGAGGTCCACGAGTTTCGAAATCACAAAAATTGCACTTATAGGTATAATTGACCATATGTGGTGATTCTAGATGGCGATCCATTACCATCTCGCTCTCCGTTTTAAAGTTACAGAATTTACAGGTCTTAAGAGGTACACGCAAGTGGCAGTTCTTCTGCCTAGTCATTTCTAGCTGTTTTTCTAAAACCTTAACTGATACCTGAAAAAAAAAAAATTATTTCAGTAATTTTCACTTTTTTCTTCAAAAAATGGTAAAAATAATTTGAATGAAAATTTTCATAAACATAAAAACCTGGGTACATCAAAGCTTTTCCATTAATTAGCTATAAAGAAAAAGGTTACAATAATATTAAAATCAGGCTATCCTATATGACTGTTAGTACAATGGTCAGCCAGACTAAATAATACAAAAATGCAACTGCTTCACCTGAGGATATGAGTAATGCTTCCTGCAGTTGAAAATGAAAACCTACGCAAATCAAATTCTATAAAACTAAGCCTTCGCCAAAGCAAAAGTAATGAAATCAATCATGTTTCCATGCTATGCCACTTTTCTTTACTGATTTAATTGATTTATGATATGTAGGTTTTAAAACTAAGCACTGGGGCAATTTCAGCCCAGGACCAAAGGCAAAACACCCATCAGTAATGCCTACAGTGCATCGCTCCTTTTTCCCCTTCCAGGGTATAAACGCTGAAATTTCCTATCTTCCTTTTGACAAAACTGTCAACTTAGAAACGTGTGTGACTTACTCCAGTTACTCCATAAATGGGTTCTGTCACTACCACGAATGTAGAATGACTGTGGTTTTGACAGGTACTGGAAATACATGCCCTGTGTCAAGGGGAGTCATTGTTAGTCTCCCTGCTTTGTGGCTCAGAAGATGAGGAATGCCTTGGATTCAAATTAAGTTTTACAACAAGAAAAAAGATAAACCTTACCAGACATGGTCACAATTGGGGGACGAGTTGGCAATAGTATATGGCAGCTGCTCAGCATCATAAGAACAGCTGCAGAATCAACGTAGTCATAACCAAGTCCACAACTGGGGAATGGTTAACTGTATCCAATGATCAAGGAGTTCAAATAGGCCAACCATGGTGCTGGATATAACTCCCAAAGTGCAGAGCCAATCATAGACCATAACTGAGACTGCACTGCTTACAAAGCATTCTGTTGGGGAGAGTAAACATGAGGGTAGTCCCAAAGCAGCAGCATTTCCAACAGCACTGATGACAGTGTGAGCAAGAACCAAGACAGGAGGAGGGGAGCTAGCAGCTGCTGCAGCTGAAGTAGGCATGTTACAACCCAGAGTTAACAGCCAAGCAGAACAATCCTTAGAGGAAGCAAGATCATGAGTGATATTTGTCTGGGGCAGCTGCCATGAAAGGGCAAGACTCCAAGGAATGTGGGCAGCAACTCAAAAGGTGTACCATTTCTTTACTATAAGAAGCAGGACAATGCTAGTCAGTCTTGGGGCAAATAGATGCCGAACTTCGGACAATTCATTTCAAAATGTCCATTCATAAAGACCACTAGTAAAGTGTCTTAGGAGAAAAATCAGACTAAGGCATCAATAGGATTAATATCAAGTCTTTTACAAATGGCATTAATGACTTTTATTTTGACCAAAAAAACCATTGCTCACCTGACCAGTTGCAGAACATTTCAAGTTTGCAGTGGGGGGAAAATGCCTCACATTGGCAGGAGGCAAACCCAGGCAAATGCAACACTAAGGGGAAAATCAATAGCATAGCAAGTAACACTAGGCCAGAACAAAACATTGGCCTCATTGGCCTAAACCTCACAAAAATAATGATGAAATAGATACATAAAGCCCCAGGAGAAAAATGATGAAGAAAACACTAAACATTGAAGCTATACATTACTGAGCACAGAATAAACTATTCTATAATAAACGTAATCAATTAGAGTTGGCACATTGACTAGTGAGATGCAATAACATCCCAACACCCCTCCCCCTCCAAAAAAAGAAAACCAGCTTCTAACTACTTTATCATCAGTACACTAATGAAAGTGTACCAGTTAAAAAAAAAACTGAATTGAACAAGATAATGAAAAGTAAGAGAAAATTAATTAAAGGTGCCCACTATAATCCTGAACAGGGAGTGTTGTAAATAGTATGAAACTTTCTTAATTTAGTACTACAGATTTACTAAGAAAATTCAACAGAGCTGGTGTAACACAATACTGAATAAAATGTAAGTATAAGATACTATCTTGAGTTAAAATGATGGCACTGCTGCTGACAAAAGGTATTCCTATGAAACAGATATTGCTGACTATAGTGTCCCACAAAATAGGGAGGCTAGTACATAGGTAGTACCAGTAAGCAGGACAGCACATGCCAAGTGGACGATTTTTGGTTATGACTGTTAGGAATCTTGTAAGACTGGGATTTTTACATTCATAGAAACAAGGTAATTACATATATGATTAATGGGGTTGTGTTCAAGCAAACATGTACTAAGAAATAAATTTTGCATATATGAACAAACCTAAGCTAGACTTGAGAAAAAATTACAAGGGAAAACAGATGGTCTGATAAATGAATAAAATTAACAGAAGGTATATTTAAAAAGAACCAATGCTCCCTAAAACAACTACTTCACACAATCAAGTGAAGAGAGGGTGAAGTATGAGATGACAAAGCAAAAACACTAAAGTACTTACAATTCCCTCTTTGGACGGAACAGTTTTCATTTTCTCCAACTTCTTCTTCTGCATACGCAAAAGATCTGACTGAAGAAATTCTTGAGCTTGGTTAAGTCCAAGATCCAAGATGAACTTTCCTAGTGTGCTACGATAATATGGTTCCCATCTGGAAAATTGCAAAATAACAGTATTTACATAAAAAATAATTCATTTCATTATCATATATATTTAATAGCATGTGGAATACTTCCAGACTTTATGAACAGAGGGAGTAGCACTGGCAAGTGGTCTGTGTCAGCTCGGATAATGATGAAACCTCACATTGATTTCCCTAATCCGCTCCTTTAAAAAGCAGTTGGGTCAATAAAGTCAGCTGTCCATAGGTTTTCAGAGTCAAAACGGCAACCCACTTATAAATTCTGTTAGCAAGGGAAGAGGCCAATCCATCTTCAGGATAGATACTCATCCCAGAGAGATCATCTGTGGCATCCTCAAGGAGTGTTCTTGACACAACCAATAACTAATCGTACTAGCTGAGAACCCTTTCCTGGAGTCATCCTCCACTTGAGTAAAAATCACTGTTCTAGGCTTGGCTGAGGAAACATCCCTAGCTAAGGCTTCTACACCCACGGAACTGAATGTGTATGTGTGTGGAACAATCTTCCCAGTTATAATAACACCTAGAGCCTTCATCTAAACTCTTTAGGTGCATATAACACTTTCTATCAATAGCTAGTTGCCAGTGGGACTGGGACCAGTCCTTACAAACTTCACAAAGCATATCTGGACTACAAACTTGACTTATACAGGGACTTAAATAAATAACGTTCCATCTCTAAGCTTAGTAACTGCATTGCTACAAATGTACAAATGATCAATTCAAGAGAGCTCAAGTCAATACCTAAACCTTAAAACCAAATAATATATCAATTTTGACACAAAATAACTTGAACTAAGCAGGTAAGAAAGCTACTGCTTACAACAATCATAAATCCGCTAAGTAACAATTGCAGTAACAACCAGAGAACGTGAATATAATTAACAATGAAATAGTCCAAATATGGAAATTCATAAATGCAATATGCTTTGCAAAAACAAATAACAGTGTGCATTACTGACCTGAGCAAAACATAAAAAAAAAAAGTGTACTAAGCATAGCAAAGATCAGTGAACTTCTCTAAACAAAACAGAAGTGAGCTGTTAAACTATCCTTGACAACATTAATTTAAATACCATGCCAAATTGGTATGTGAGGATTTATTCGTATCTAATTTTTATTACAGGAACAAAATGGTTGTTCAGAATCAAAAGGGGCCTTGCAATGAGCAGAAGCAATAACAGAATGACACCCACTGGGAAGTTCCAATAAGTAGCACTTAATGCACTTGCTAAATGGGGAGCAAAGTTAACAGGTCTATCCAGAATGACAGACACATCTGATATGACCATTTTCTGCAGAAGAACTATGGAACCCATATGTGCAAACAGCAAGCAAGGATTATTTTTCCCGTGTTTCTGGAAAGGGAACTGACACACCTGAAGGCAATCATTACAAGGTTGTTTTTAGTGCCATAATAATTTGCACAACACTTCCAACTACCAAATAGTCTTGATAATATTAATTATTATTAGCACCTTTTAATTTCCTGCTTTCTATGTGTTCTACAACATGCGACAGCTAGAAAGGCATGTCATACTGATATATTAAATTTCCAAAGCTACTGGCTGATTAAATTATCTCAACAGACGCTATCAAATACTCTTGTAACTTATGGAAAATACCTCATTTTTCTATACCTCACTAATGACTTACTCATGTTCAAGGCTAGGAATAAAACTGAAAATCGTAGCAAGAAAAATTCCCACTGATACACAAAATGAATGCTAAATTTTTTGAGTAAATTAATCTCCAGATTAAACAGAGTATAAATAGAATTTAAAGCGTTAAGCAGTGTTCATTTAACCTTTTCAAAAATAGAACTTTTTTCCTTGCAAAACTTTCCCATCTTTCATAGTGTAAGCATGCTAAAATCATGAAATAACATATATGCTTCACTCTTCTTTCCTGAAAGACCCCAAGCAACAAATGCCATAGGATATTATACTTTAAAATCATCAATTTCTATTTATGACAAAATTCCCCTGTACCACTACATAATGTACACTTGTGTAAAAACCATACCACTAATGTGTTAATTCCAAATATGAGTGTATTGTAAACTAAAGCTATCTTTAATACTGACCACTGTGTACAAAAATTTCACCAAAAATGCTTGTTATAGCTACTCATTAAACTTAAAATTAGGTTACCTGCTGTTAAGATCTACTTCAACAGCACATTTGAATTACACATATTGAAGTTTAATTTACATATATCAAAAGAGTGACATCCCTCTTTCTCTGAAGTAAAAAACTTTTCCACACACATCAAAAACTTTCCCAAATCCAAACAAGATGCCAAACATCCTCCAGTAATGCTAAATGACTATCATCAATTCCACTTACTTTCCTAAATGGGTGAGATCTTCTTCTTTCTTCTCTTCAGTTTCCATTTCCACTACACTATCAGTATCACTCTTTTCTTTATCGTCTTTTGAGCTTTTGTCCTTGCTACTAGTAACACTAGAAGTTCTGTTTTCTTTATTTTCTTCTTTAATACTATTTTCTTTATTAGCATCCTTACTCGTCTCATCTACTGTTTTAGTATTGTTTTTACTATCACCTTTGGCCTCTGAAGACTCATCCTTCGTTTCTACAGAGTTCCCCTCTGCTTTCTCTTTGCTTTCATCCTTTTTCTCTGTGGCTTCATCCTTCTCATCTTTTACACTAGCATCCCCCTCTGAACTCTCTTTTCTCTTTGCCTCTTCCTCTGCTTTTTCCTTTGCTCTCCTTTCCTCCTCCTCTTTCCTCTTTTCTTCCTCCTCTTTCCTTTTCTTCTCTTCCTCTTCTTTCTTTTTCTCTTTCTCATACTCCTCTAATTCTTTATTTATTCTTCTCAGGAAGGCTTTAATAGGTTCCTGCAAATACAAAAATGGGTCAATACCTTTTAAACACAATTGCAAAGATGCACTGCTGAAAACACTGACAGTAATCACCCAGATTCTGTAAAATGGAAAATAAAAATGTTACATTAGCCACAAAAGAAGAGTAAATGGTAAAGACAAAAATCACGAAGTATCAAAATTTTCTCTTAAGTCATACATTTGTAAGAATAATATATAGAGCATATACTGTAGCTAGGAGAGTAATTCACCATCCTATTAACATGTTTTGTTTAATCAATTGCAGTACTTGTCACTCTATTAGTGGTTCCTATTTCACCTGTTCCACATTCAATTATCTTATGCCAATTGGGTAACAATATCAACAAACAATATTCTCAATACCCTGGGTTGTACCCTACTCTATATTCTATAGTTCAATAACTTAGGATTGTGTTCCTTTGACATAAACAAACCAACTTCTTTCAAAGGTAACTATTGTATATAACCTATAACTTTTACCTTGATCTACTGCAATACATATATTCTATTTCATTCATTGTTAAATCTTATTTTATACTGTATATTCAGTTCTACAACTTTTTCTTTGCTTTTTTTCACTTAAAGACAATTTATTCTATAGAAGCTTGCTAGGGCATTGAATGACCTTTCAACTTGCTCCAGGAGGATGAACAACAACTAATAATAGTAATGATGATAGAAGAATCAGACCCATTTAGTGAAATTTACAGTACGTGTATTTTCTTCTCGTTATATATACATTTTACAGATGAAAAATATTACACATTATCTGCAATAGCTCATGCTATCCATCTTCAGCACCCTAATCCGAATAAACCTTGAAGATAAAAGCCAGAACTATTGTACGCCAAGAGCAGTGTCTTGAAAACTGTTCATTCATAAAAATGTGTTTATAACAAGGAGAAAATAGAAACACAATTTTTACTTAAATGCGACTTTTCCTCTCATCATCAATCAGAATATGAATACCTGACAACTTTAAATCAATACTGTAACAATAATAATAACAAGGCATGGGTCTAGCACCCTCTTCCAACATGAATCACTGAAAAACAGAAGGTGGTTACATCAAAGAAATGAAAAAAAATGCATCTTGTGCTTCAAGCATGCACACTTGGGGGGGCTTTTGATCTTCAACAGTACAGTACTAGTTGGTGTGACTGAGATTTCACTGCATGGAGGTAAGACTAAATAAGATTAGAGAGATGTAAACATGAACAATATTTGACAAAATTCATAGGCTGTAAAATCAAACTACTAAATATTGAATGGAATCCCAAAACACTGACTGTTGATTTATCAATTAAAACTAAGTACTCAAGTTTTCTATTGAATAAACAATCTTTTTATTTTTTTTTTTTTTGCAAAATTACACTTTCATAACAAAAGAGAGAAGGTACATACAAACCCTAATGTTAATTGGAAAGAAATCAGCACCTTCAAGCACTATGCGATAATGATATGTGGGGATCTGCCAAGGCACAAAAGTCTTGAAATGGTCCATCTTAAGTCTTTCACACTAACAGCTATGCAAAACACAGGTGTACACACACAACACTGCAACAACGAAAAGGCATACTTCATCATTACCTTTGGTTTCCCTTCCATAACGTATGGCACGATGAATGAGGGCGCCTCAATCACATAAGCATCATCCTGTAAATGACCTAAACTGTTGTAATATTGCTGCAGCTGTGCCAGATGCTGAGAGTTCATAGGAACCTGACCACCCTGAGCCAACAGCACCTGTAAAAGGCCATCCAGGTAAACACCATTAGGCTTTTGGGCAGGGCAAAGTGTGCAAGGGATGGGCATGAACACCTTTCAGTGTTAGATACCGTACATGTACAACTTCTACGCAATTTACTCAAAGGTTCATAAACTGATTTAAAGTCAACTGTAACTTACCAATTATGCTACCACAACCAAGTCTTAATCCACCACTAAAACTGGTAATATTTACTTGTTCCATAAATACTAAATATTCTAAATTACTGTACTAGATTCCATAAATTTAAAAATACTAAACCACGACACCTAAGTACAAATGAACTTAATGGCACTATACTATACTTCCCCAAACCATAAACTGTACCATATCAATTACCTGCTGTAAAGCAGTGATGTAAGCAGACTGCAATCCCTGAGCAGGCACCCCACCAGTAATTGCCTGTATCGCTGTCTGAATATTGACGCTTGACACAGTATTGTGGCTAGTGTTGACGGATGCATTTATAGAGGTGGTTGCAGTGGCAACAGAGGCTGTAGACACAGCAGGAGGGGTAGAAACAACTGGTGCAGATGAAGATGATTGTGCTACTGCTGCTGCTAAATTTCCCTGATTCTTCAGTAACGTATTTGTGTCAATGATGATTACATTTGGGTCCTTTGATTTCACCACCTGGAAAACAAAATGTGAATTACCTAATTAGCTTATGAGTAAAAAAAATTGTTACTGTGATCTTTTCAAGTCTATTTCATGCATGGTGGTGAACTTTCCAAAAATCAAATTTTGAAAAATTTGGCTTGACAATGCCTAAGTTTAAGGATCTACCTATTTTTTAAGATTTATTTCCTGTGACTAGACCAAGACTCCTGCCTATTACTGGGGTCTTTATCAATTACTGTATGTCTAAAAAACCTATTACTACACCATCATTTACAAAGATGCAAAATTGCTAACTATAAAGTATTTTGAGCTGAAACCCAGTACAGGTAGTCCCCGGTTATTGGCGATCCGTTTTACGGGGCTTATCTAGCGACGAAAATCGGTGACATTCGGCACCAATATGCGCAGATTTCCACTTATTGGCGCCAATAATTGGGTATGGGCGCTGATACCTATCTAACAGGGGCTGATACATATCTAACAGAGTGCCGAAAATCGCCGATTTTCACTTATCATCATGCTCTCAGAACTGAATCCCCGCTGATAACCAGGGATTGCCTGTATTCTGACCTGAGTTTCATTGCATTACTACAGGAATTCATAATATTTCAATAACAACTGTCAAACTGTAATTCCTTGTGCTGTCACAATGACAATTTTGTCACCTTTAGTCCAGGGGTCTGAGCTCTGGTGGCAAAACTGCTTGCCAACAATATCTCAAGATGATTATGTACTTTTCTGCCAAATTCACATTCTCCTTGATACAGTATCTTTTCTTACTCCCAAAAAACAACTGCTCTTTATGAGTTAACCAATTTACTACATAATGTTGAAGTAACCATTAAAATTTTCTCATGACAAGGTTGACAAGGTGTGTTTGTGAAACACAAATGCCATTAATCCCAGCTACATTTAGATTGTTTACTGACCTTGCTGTTATCTGGGACTGATTAGGGAAGTATGCATGCTAAATATGAAGTTTGCCTCTTACAGTTCAAAACTTTTGGCCAAAGTTAAAGTTGAGTACATATTCTAAAGAATTTGGACACATCATTGCACAATGACATAGAACAAGAGTGAACAGATGAGTGGATCCCCCATCCGGCACATCTATATGAGATGGTATACCTATACCAGCTTGGACTCAGTTCTATCCAGCCATGTAGAGCTGCGATGTTAAAGTGAGTGTAACACAAATAGACATACATAAAACCTACTGCTGGTGCCCATGCTGGAAGGGGCCTAATTAAGAATGCAAGCTTGCTGAATACATTGAAAATAGTTTTATGAAATGCTGATCCCATAAGAAGAATACAATTGCACAAGGAAAAAAAACAAGTGTTCCAGAATTTGTTCCCTAAACTGAGTTTTTCATTGAAAAGTTTTATGACTTGAAATTTAATATTTTTCCTATTTTTGGTCCAATACTACACATTCTCAAACTTAACTATTAATTAGATATTAAAAAGGGTTTCTGTGTGGTTTCATTTGATTCAGTTCATACATGGTGTGGTCTAGTTTATTCTTAAAAAAAAAAAAAAAAAAAAAAAAAGTAAATTTTTGAAGTCAAAGAAATTCTTTACCTACTTTTATCATTTCAAGAATATGCAGTTTGAAGAGATTTTTTTGGTGGATATATTACACCATACCAGCAAAAGAACCCTGAAAGTCATATAAGGAAGAATGTACCACCAAGTGCAAAGATAATGTTATGAAATGCTAAGAATACACAAGCTTTCAAAAAACCATATTCACATATAAAAAGTAATCTTGATGAACACAACCCACACTTTCCCCCCTTAGATGAAAGTCACAAATTCTTGGAGGTCTAAAACAATAGTCTTAGCTCTATGATGTTTATTAGTAATTGTTCCTATTGAGACCAAGCACCTTTCACTTGAAGATCCATGGAAAGAACACCAATGTGTGAGGTACAACTTTTCCATTGGAACCCAGAGCCAATTAGGACTTGGCAGTCAGACAAGCAAGCCAATGAAACTACATGATGGACACAACCAGACAATGAATCCCATCCTCTAAGTGTTTTCAAGGAAGGGAGTCAGTTTGGCCTTATTCAAATTCACCTGCAGATGCAAGGAGCAATACAGACATGGAAAATGGATAGGTGAGAGACCTGCTCTTGCCTTGACAAAGCCACTATCGGTAGGTTATCAAGGTAATACTAGTGGAAATGGATCCTCACTCTGTGGGACCAAGCAGCAGCTGGTACCAGAGTTTTAGTAAATCTAAGGAGCTGTCAGCAAGCTGAAGCAGAGGACTCTGAACTGGTAAATTTTAACCTTCCACACAAAGAGTACATTATTTAAATCCAAAGGTCAAAAAGTAACCCTTCATCACCAATCTCTTCAGGGCCCTAAAGCCATCACCTGAAAGTCCAAGAAATCTGCTGAGCTGACTGAGGTCTGTAATTGGCCTCCATCCTACCAAAGTCTCTTAAGAGACTAGGATGGCTATGCAGAACCCTGGTGATCAATTCACTTTGTTTCCTTAACTGTAGAACTACCTCCTCATCTACAGCCCAATAATGTACTTCTACGTGCCATAAGCATAAATGTCAAATGTAACCACCCAAGGTGACAGCAGTAGGACTGTCTCTGGAAAGGGAAGGCAATGCACATCAAACAAGACACTGACAACAAAAGTTCTATTCTAACCTTCCTTCGAGAACTTCAATATTTCTTGTAATAAGCCCAATGAGGATATGCTGCCAGAGGGCAGATGAGAATCTCATGTGTGCCATTCTACTCTGCTTGGCTCCCCTGTGGGTCAAAAGTGCAAGTCAGGGCTCTTGGATTGGAAGGATCGCTGCTTCCAGTAGGGGTAATGTAAGCAACTGCACTGGAAGGACCACTGCTGACACTAAGGGGTGAAGGACCAACAGGTAGTAAGCTTAATGCTAAATCCCATGAGCAACCCAGTACAGAACAAGAACTAAGAAGTGAAGATTACACAATAAAACACAACTAAAACAAATAAATAACCATATTAGATAAATATAAAATATATACTGTACAGGCAGTCCCCGGTTATCGGCGGGGTTCTGTTCCTGAGGGTGTGATAACCGAAAATCGCCGATTTCGGCGCTTTTTCGGGGGATTATCAGCGCCAAAAAGCGCCGATTTTCGGTTATCGGCCTCTGTTAGGTGTATATCGGTGCCAATACCCAATTATCGGCGCCAATAAGCGGAAATCGGCGATTTTCGTCGCTAGACAAGCCCCATAAAACCAGATCGCTGTTAACCGTGCCCACCGTTAACCGGAGACTGCCTGTATATATATATATATATATATATATATATATATATATATATATATATATATATATATATATATATATATATAACAAATAAACTATGAAGAGAAACTCAAGTCAGCCTAGTTAACAAATAAAAAAAAATATTTGATACAAGCTTTCATTACTGGTGTCACTTCTGTACATGATTCAAAACATTATTCCATAATTTGGTCACAGCAGGAATAAGCACTTCCAGAAAACTGTGTGGTTGCCAAAGTCTGCGATGATCCAAATACAAAGAGAGATCAGATTTATGAAAAATTAATACCAAAATCATGGATAAACTTAGCAAATTAAAGTTCTTGATAAAAAATTTAACATATAGCTATGTCAACTGGTGAACACCAAACATGGGAACCATATTCAAAACATGGATGAATAAAAGGCTAAAAACATTTCCTACGGACAGACAGGTCTCCAAAAATCTTGCAATACCTAAGCTTTGTACACTGACTTTTGTGCAACTAAAGAAGAGCTAGATTGGATATGTTTCTCAAAAAATGACTTGAAATTAGGAACACCTGGAATTTTAGGTGCTGTATGTAGTTAAGGGAACACTCAATAAAAAGATCTGGGTGGGATGATTCAATGTCCTAGACCTACTAACAATCATTCATTGAGTTTCTTGAGGATTTAACTTTACTCTGAAACTGGGACTGATCATCTACATGATAAGCTACAACATTGTTATCAAGGCCAAACCATGTATGTGTACACTGGTTAAGATTTGCTTTGGGACTGAATGATCAAATGTTCCTGACAACACGTCAACACCCTTCGCAATTAATAATGAAAATTTCCCCAATTATATATACTAGATTACATTTGGAAAAGTCTTCAAGACCAATCATATTAACTTCATAACTACAGAATCTAGTGATTTCTGTATGAAACTGGAAACTTAAACATCACCATAAGCACCCCAACCTTGTGAAAGGCAAACTGCAAACTAAGGAACAGGTGATTACCTTCAGCATAGGCATTCATTTTGGGCAAGATGTTAAAAAAATCTCATAACATGGGAGATCTAGAAAAGAGCAACAACTGGTTTGTATAGGAAAACTTGTTTTTTTTTATATAAAGACCTTGTTTCTTTACAATTATTACCTGAGCGACTGACTGGTAATGTCTATACAATAAACATGTGCCCTAGTCAACTGACAGTAATTAGAAAACCCTTACATATTAGAAAACCCTTACAAATATTAATGGATTTATCTGTCTGAACTCTTACATTAAGAAGACTAGTGAAAGGCCTCTATTAAAATAAACTTTATGATAACTTTCATCTATAATTTTTTTAGCCCCAACATAGATTGTAATATGCATCAAGAAACACTGAACATTCCCGTACCTCCTCAGTCTAGGCTAATTCCTGCAGGAGTGACTTGTTCTCAAGAGGTGTCTAGCATGAATTTCTTCTGTGTAATCCCAAGCAGTTCAAAGATATCATATGGTGATTAATACTGGTACACAATTCCCTCCCCCATACTATATTTATTGACACTGAAAGTGTCTGAATATTAAAAAAAAAATACAATGATGGAATCAAACAGACAAAATTCCCCTAAAGAAGAGTCAACAATAATCCAGGGTGATATATTCATAACACAAAGGTGATCCTAACTGTAACACATTAAACCCATCATACATGGCACACCTACAGAGGAAATATCCAGTTAATGAAAGCACTATCTATAACTTACAAGAAAACCATTACTAGCAACAATAAAGAGCAAGAAGTCATTTACAGTACATCTGTTTTCCACGGCAATGTAGCAAGTGAAAAGAGCTTTAAACCTAACATCAATTAGGTATAAATAATTAACCATACATCAGTTCAGTATGAAAGTGACATAACCAACTCGTTTTAAGGAAATTATGGAACAAAAAATAAAAAAAAAATAAAAAAAATAACAGACTACTGTATATGGAACAAAAATAATAAAAATAAAATAACAAACTACATTCATTAAAATAATAAAAAGAACCGTTGATGAATGACAGACAGTACCAAAGCTGTATCTTTATGTGGTGATCCCAGAAACATATGAGGTAATGACCTAGCAAAACCTGTTTTCACAATCAAATCAGCTAAACCCTTATTTTTTTTAGCATGTTCAAGAAGTCAAAAGTTTCAACATAAACAAATCAAGGGTTGAATGGGTTTACACAACTCTAGAACTGAAAACTTCACAACCTCTAAAGCTATAAAAATATAAAATTTTGTTTGCAAAAAATGCTTTTGATAATTTACACATTCAGATGATTACGAAAAAACTCCAGTATCATTTTAACTTCTTCTACTGCCCTAGAATGCAAGCTTAAAATGCAGCAAGTGGAAGGAGGATAAGAAAAAACAGTAGTGTAAACTATTCATAAGTTTCAATCTACTCAACAAGAAAATGCAGGCTGTAACATAATAGCTGTTGGGCCATGCCATGGCCAGCACCATACAGCATAAACTCCTCTTCCTTTGTTTCTCACAGACTGTATCCAGCATGATCACACATTTGTTGTTGCCATTTATCTGTGTTTTTGCGCTAGAAAGGCCTTGTTTGCCATAACAATGATCGCAAAGCATAAGATTAGCGATGGCGCGTTTCCTCTTAGTGAGAAAATGTTCTTGATTTGTGTTAAAAAATTAAGAAGGTATTATGCTAATACTTCATTATTTGTTGTGCATTCTCAATTACAATTAAGCTTTACGATACATAGCATATTTATGAACACATAGTGAACAAATCACATTTACATATGAGGTATACTTATGGTTTACTATTATCTTCAGTAGGTTCTGAAATATATCTAAACAGATAAGGAGGAACTAATGCACAGGTCTTCTCTAGTAGAAGCCTAAGCAACAAATTTTCTCTACAGTTAAAAATTAAATTTGCTTGGTTCAAATTCTCCACTACTTCAGAGGTACTCAGCCAAATGTTAGCAAGGTTACTATTAACTTGCTTGGGAAAATCAGACAATTATCAACTGACTCTGCAGAAGGATAAAATTCTCTTCCTAGACACTAGGATAAATAACACAGTGATGTAATTAAGTTAGTTGTAAGTCACTTCAGCAATTATGAAAAATGTATAACATTAATTTTGTCCTATGACTTACAGCTTAAAACATCTGTCTTGTTATTTGTGGTAATAACAACTGATCATGTTCGGCAGCCAACAAAAATTAAAGTGCTGTACAGTAAAACAGAAGCTCGTTTCACTCAGATGTGTTAAAACTTAGGTTACGTATCTGAACGCATTTCATCAACCAAAGCAACCTAAGTGCATGTCAATTATTTTAATTCTTTATAAACCTGAGATTTAAATAAAAACTGCCTGTTCATATACCAGAAAAAGCTTACATGAGAAAACATTTCGACATATGGGTCATGACAAATGGTAAGAGAAACTGTAAGAATGACAAAAATAAAGCAACTTGCCCATGTTATTGAACAGCCAGTTACTAGATACAGACAAACTATGCCAGTGAGAGGCAGGACAGATGAACCACCAAAATTCCATTGTCAAACTGGTTCAAGAATCTGTTACTGTCCCATTCAGCACAGCCTAAACACAAACTTAAACCCCAAACATCTTCCTCCAATGAAATAAATCAGTGAACAACTAATTAGATTCATTCTAACATAGGGGATTTCCTCGTACACACTGAAGAATTGTATACTGTAATCAGCAAGAAAGAAAATCATTATTAAAGCACCAGAATTGTCATACCTTTACTAATAATTTCTTAAGATGAAGAAAAATACTATCACTTTACCCATACGTTATAGAACTTACATGGCCCCAAAACATCCCTTCAGTACCCCTTGAAGACTAATTACAGTACAATGCTCTGTCTCTCAATATATACAGTATGCCCCATTTGTTTTTTCTCTATATACTGTACTTACAGTTAATTTTTGTTTTAAGCAAGACAAAAAAGCCCTTTCTTGTTTGTGTTTAAAATTATTATAATTTTTTTATTTCTTGTTCAAGGATAAATCTAATTTAAAAATGGTGACTTGTAAAAGATAAATCTCTTGAAAATTCACGACAAACCTGAGGAAAAAAAAAACTTTTGGTTTGATAACCTGGACTTGGAACCATTTACAGTAGTTATTCAGTACATCCCCCCCAAAAAAAAGTCTTCAAAAATCTTCAGTACAAATAGGTCCTCGTAGGCCTAAGTGTGAGTTAAAACTAAGGGCTGTTTTGTATGTTCATTCCTTTTAAACTATGAAATCTTTATTCTGTTGATGGATACAGCATAGGCTATCTGCTGCTTACAAAAAAACAGGGAGATGGTGAAGTCCCTTTACTGGAACTTGCCATCTGATTTCCTTGGTAGTGATATTTTCACCACATGTTTTTAACAGAAATATTTAGGATGAATTTTACCTACTGTTAAAGATAGCTTATATCTCCGTGATGATAGGTGAGATGTAAACTATCTTTCACTGTAGGTAAGTATCCACATAATAAATTTTATTACCACTAAACCAGTACTAAATGGGGAATCATAAAATTTTTACACAGTTTTACTTATAATTCTTAATGCAGTGAGAGGCATTGATAGCAACAAAATCTCTACTGCTTTTTATATTTTTTTTTACAATAAGCAAAGGAATTGGTTTTACATTTTTAAAAACTACTAAAAATATATTTACTGTACTTGGTTCAAAATGAGACCAAAACCGAGATAAATTTCCAATACTTTACATGCAAATCATAATCTCGTTTTCAATTAAATATAATTGGCACAAAAAAAACCAATTTGCTTAAAAATTTGCACCTGGTGAGATGCAGTATCACCGGTACAACAGACATTTCATAAAACTATGCAATAAATGCTATAGCTTACTTGAGAACACTCTCCCTTCAAAATTTTCTGTTCATCCCCACATATTTCACCAAAGAAAAATGACAAAAGAAACTATTTTATACCGACTGGCAAAACAACTAAGCAGTATACACGGTTTCTGTTTTTCAAAACTTTAACTTTTGCACCCATAATTCATGTTCATGTTTTAACATCCAATAAATGTGTTAACTCAGAAAATGAGGTAACCCTACAACTTTTAAACAACAATAACAGGGATGCAAGATACAACCATAATCCATGTTGTATTTTATTTCCAATTGCACAACAAGACAGTGAATAAACAAAAGCCCCCGTTTCAAACCCTTGAAGGAAGTAACAAGGAAAAGGGTGCATCTTAGTCTAGTAATGATGTCAACTGCTGAAAACCAGTTTAGCTTGCAAAACTTTCATCTTTAATTATTCTACTAATAAGATACCAGATTCAATGAATTGGCACTTACTGTCCTAAAGGTGAGTGAATGTTGGACAACCCACTGATGCATGAACCCACAATCATTTTTAAACTTATGTACTACAGTACTCATTGTTCATAAACTTGTTTCCTTGACTCAGTAGGTATTTTTCTCAATTCAGTTAATTTGCCCTTACTAGCTACACAGAAAGACAAGCGACTTCCTATAGCTGGCCCAAAGGTTCAACAAGACATTACGAGTAAAACCGATGACTCTTCTTCTTTGTACTGTTTACGCAAAAGATTTTTACTGAAACTTACAACAGGTCTTAGCAGTCTGGTAAAAGATCATAAAAAGACCTGAAAGCCATTCATGTACTGGGTGTGCAAGCAGCCTTAACTCTCTTATTGTACTTTACAAACAATACAACGTTCTAACAGTACTTGTTCGATATTCTCTTATGGGCAACATTTAAGGAGACTGTGACTTGTAGAACTAATACACAATATTCAATTTCTGTACTTTTTACATTCTTAACCATATGCAATCATATGGCCATATTTTTCAGAGCAGCAGCCATGCCTATTTAACAGTAAACTAGCATTTTAATTGACTCAAGTTCTGATCAATTTGAAGTTCTAAAGAGTTTAAAAAAATTATCTGAAAGACATGTTCAAGTATATGCAGAGTTAGTCCATCTCCAACCAAAAATGTCTTAGTATACAATAAAACTTGAATATGTCAGTATATCTGCATAATGAATGACTGAGCCCATACAAAAGAGTGACAAATATTTTTTATTGAAAGTCACATATGTTTTCTCTCCTAACCATTTATCCTAACTGGTGTTCACCTATAAACTATCCAGACATAAACTTTGTCAATTCAGTCAATCAACATCATCTGAGTAAGATTACAATGAACTAAAAAATGTGTGTTTTGTAACAACATCTTCTTGGACATCTTCAAGTATATATCAAACTACTCATATACAGTATATGACAACACCCAACAGCCTTAAATTGGACGGTGTAGTAGTAAAACTAACCAGACAAGGAAATCAAGAGGCAAAATATCTCAACACACACAACAGAAACTAATTCAAGACTCTCAAATACATTATCAGCTATTAATCTTTGCTTAAAAGTCAAATCACATTTTCCTGTGGAAACAAATTAATAAGCCCAATTACACTACTGAACAGTTTAGTACTAAATCAAGACATTACTTGATAGTGACATCAAAACAAAAACCATTTCAACGGTCTTGAAAAAAGTACCACCAAAAGGGCCTGCAGTGTCAAACAAGATGAGTGAACAGTTACTTTCTTCCTGAGGCCCTTTCTTGATAATACACATAATTATCTAAGTACCAAGTCAATGGTGAGTTTTTGGCAGCACACCAGATCTGTAAAATTTACCATCCTCACTGAGTGGAGATTATAAATACACTTAAGAATACAGTACACTGCTTTAAAATAAATTAGGCCCATGACAAAAAAATTCAATAAGACCGAGTTGCTAAATATTTGACATTTAACAATCACAATAAGCAAATATTAACCAAAATGTATATTGCATCTTGGTGCTCAATAAAAAAAATATGTGCACTGCAATAGTCAGTAGTGATGACAGAAAGGTTAAATGGCAATGTACTGTTTTCTGGTAAGAGGCATAAGAGGTGGGTCAATGTCACCAATGTATATTTTCATGCCTCTGTACAGTACACCAAAAGTTTTCAGCAACTTAATTGTTTATTGATGAGGCAATAACTTAGATAGTGGCCTGTGTGGCATCACTCAATGTCAACAATGCTACATCAACAAGACTACACTGTAGTACCAGATTACATTTCCAATGAACTCACAATCAGAAAAAAACTCAATAAGAAAAAAAGTAATATTACAAAATATCAAAATTCCTACCAAGTAAAATGGCACTAAAACTGAAGAAAAAAAGAGCTACCAAGACAAATTTCTTTGATTTACCAACAACAAGAATTTGAAGATTTTCCATCTGATTTATCAATATAAAATAACCTGTCCTTTTTAAATAAAGGTAACTTGCATTTCTATGTGTGGGGCGACCTTTTAAATTCAAATTCCTATTAGAAGAAACTGCTATTATTAAGGCCAACGTGACAAAGTAATTCTTAGCGTGAAAGACAGGTACTCTGTGACCAATATGAAATCCTTAGAGTGAAAGATTGCCAAATTGTATATAACAGGGCAGCATTATATTCACCTGGGTGAGGTACCTACGTTTTCTGTTTTCGATCAAACCTTCAGCTGAATATATGACGACTTGGGATTAAATTTGACATTCAACTGATCAGTGTGAAGTCTGGGTTCCAGCCAAATGAGAGAGAGACTAAGAACTAAGCAGAAAGACTAGCCAGTTACCAATGACCATTACACACCAAAACAATCCATACCATCACTAATTATTGTGTGCCTTGCAGTTCTTTGCTGTGACTCTACAAGCCCAGCTGCACTGCTTCCTGGGTTTCACTTTTCCTATGGTCTCTTTGGTTTCTTTCCACCTAGATGTTCAACTTCTTGAACTTTAGCTTATTTCACTTTCAACTCAAACTTGACAAAAAAAAAAAAAAAAACCTCAGGCAAGCACTTGAAGTGTCTAGGGATTGGACTTATTGGTCGTGTAAAAGAGTTTAATGAAAATATCCACACTGTAAAAATTCAATAAAACAAGGAATGAATTTTTTAAAAGAGAGCATTCATAAAATCTACACATCAAATGTACTGACTGAAATAAATTCCACTGAAAATTATCCAATGCTATTCTTATTTCTTTTGACCACATTTCTACTCTCCTTTCCTACAGTTACTTCTGAAGGAAGCAGTGTTCTTCAGCAGCATAAATGCCACATGTGACAAATTCTTACCCCATTGTTAAAAATATATACTGAAAATGAAAACTTACTACTGTACACGGAAAATATGATAACTTTCGTACGACTTAAATAGTTTTCTTATTCGTTGATAACTTCTCCATCTCCAGTAAAGTGTTTCAACTTTGCAAAAACTTTTGGGAAACAAAAAAAGATGTGAGGGGGCACAAAAGCACAAGCCACAAAACCAATGTTAAAAGTAAACCAAACTGGGTCTTTTGAATAGTTCAGCAAATTCACTTATAACCAAAGAGCACACCACAATGTTAATTCAAGAGTAAATTATGTTATAATTTACACAAGTTGTAGGTAGTTAAATTCACACCTTAAAAGAGGGCAAGTGAATGATAATGCAAATGCAACTTTTTTCAAAGTGAAAAAATATTATAACTCACAGATTTCTGTTACTACCACAGGTTACTTATTAAATAAATATTCTTTATTGACTTTCCCCCCAATGAAAATGATCTTTGGTGCTTTAATTTTGATACAATAGGAAAGGCACCAACCTGACAATTTAGCATAGATCCGAGCATAAAATAAAATACAATAGATCAAGACCATTAAGAAGCACGTAAATGACATAGGGAAGAGGGAACTCTTCCCCAAACCTATCAATATGAACATTACACAGACATTCCTTTACACGAACGAGTGTCCAAACTCCTCAAGTAAATTAAAAATTTATGATGTCTAAACTTTTATTACATTCTTAAATATTTTTTACAGTGTATTACTTGCTAATACAGTATAAAAACCTGCAAAAGTTGTGATACTTTCATTTACAGTGTATTACCACTTGCTAATACAGTATAAAAACCTGCAAAAGTTGTGATACTTTCACAGTTCCTACTATGTTTTCTCCCCCACCTAATACCTAAGCTGTGGTTTCCTAAGGTACTGCTAAAAACTCTGAACAAACCTCATTATATTGTACTGTAATTAATCAGCCACTACATACAATAAAGACCAGACAAGTCTAATGTCTTTTCTACTTTTTTGGAAGCTCTTAAAATTAAATACTTACAAAAATAGGATTAACTAGTTACTTATCAACCTACTCTCACTTATCAAAACTTAAATTCCAAACTGAATGCCATCCAGCATACACTTGTTGGCAGATAACAAAAGTGCTTAATCCCTTGTATATGATGCACACTCCTAATCATAATTGCACTGCTATAAATATTAATATTAGAAAAGCCAATGTTATAACAATGTTTAACATAATCTCATTACATTTAACTAACCTACTCTCTGGGAGACATTAGCATGAGGAATGCTGATACAGCCATATTACCATAAACTAGTATGCATATATAACATAAGTAACAAGCAGGTACCTAATATGACAAAAGCAGGTACCCACCTTAATTACTCTACTTCACCTAAAACTATATAAAATGTTTGTATCAAAGTCCTCTCATAATAGAAACAGTTCCTCTCATAGCAGGCTACACCTAACGCATATGGTTATGCAATCATCATATTGGTTCCCTATACTGTAATGGCAAGTACTGCCAATGTTTTTTCACCCAGTAACAACTAATCTTTATTTTTCTTTTGATCATGAAACCTCTCTACGTGACCATTTCTAGTAGCAAGGAAAAATTTGATCTTTAGCAGGTGTTCTCAAAACAGAAACAGGATGCATTACCTATCCAAACTGATCAATCTTTTTGTGGCTGTTTTCATCAACTAGGTACACTGTAACAAATTTTTTCCACACTGGAATTACATGTGACAACCTAATCCCAGTATATAAAGACTATCTAACCGGCCTAATTCGTATAATTAAAAGATCATCTTGCCATATATAAACCTGTATGGGGTTCAAATAAAATCTAGCATGAAATCAGAGCTTATAAACAAAAGCATGTCTACTGTAACTGGTAATATTACCTATTAACGTTGTTTGACAGTCTCACTTCACCAATGATGTTACAGTACTACAGTATAGTTATTTAATAAGCCCTCAACCCCATGAAAATTGTGCAGACTCATATAAGTAACAGTAAACACCACCAACAAATCAATAACAAAAATCCTAATGACCACAATGTAGTACTTCACAATATTCTCTTAAACCACATGTAAATTAAGCATTTGATATAAAATGTTACCTAAAACACTGGAAATCTGTAGTCACAACTGAATTATTCTTTTATTCATTTCTGGATTCAATGAACTTTGTAGAATGGGAAGAAAAACACTATATACAAACACTTTTAATTAGAACTGGTCTGAGAGAGAGAGAGAGAGAGAGAGAGAGAGAGAGAGAGAGAGAGAGAGAGAGAGAGAGAGAGAGAGAGAGAGAGAGAGAGAGAGAGAGAGAGAGAGCAGGCATTTCTGTCCTTTCTACATCTAAAGCTTTCATTTTATGCAGACTTAAACAATCCAAAGGTCAGATGAAAAATCAATGTACTTCACTGAAAAGAGCAGTGATAAAAAACAGTGCAATATACAAAAAAGAAAAATTACCAGTAAAGTTGGCTTTAATTATAATTCAGTGAACATCAGGAAAAAAATACTATGTAATGAGACCTCATAAATACAATCCAATATCTAAAGACCTGGGAATCAACCCTACAGTACAGTGTCAGATAAAATTGTCTAAGAAAATTCCAACACATTAAGTTTAATAACTATTTTCTCACATTTTACAAAAGTTCAAGTTTATTTACTTGGACAGTAAGTCAACAGAACTAACCACCAACAAAAACTATTTTCAAAATTAGAACCTTTCACAAGCATTAATCTTTCTTGGGGCTCATGGAGCTCGTGACAGCAGCAGTTCAACTGTATTAGTCTACTACATCCTTATAATATCATGCTTCCTACATGTTCTAAAACTAAACATACAGACTGTCTTTCCTCTAAGGCTTAAAGACAACAATCACTGTACCTAAAGAGGCATACAACGGCCTCACAATTCTTTTTAAGTATCTCTTAGATCTTAAATATGTAACATCATCTTTATACTACTTATACATTTGTCATGGTTATAAATCGACATGCAACCATTTCAATTTCAATTTATACCAAACTTCAGCGAATAAGAAAAATTATGCCAAAATCCCTATTTTTTCTCTAATGTGGGCAACCAAAAAACTATGGTTAATAAAAAATCCCAAGTGACTATTCCATAACTGACCTCTTCAAGCTACTGAACCAAAAACCAGCAAAATTACTCTTCACCAGACTTGACCCGTAATCCTTGGCTTAATCACATGGCCACATGCTTGCATCAAAATATTGGAGCTAAAATATTCCTAAGGAGCTATTCATCCAGTTAACAAGTAGCCTTAAAATGTAATTTGAATTTCTGGATGGATATAAAATAATTGACAACCCATCAAAACTAAAACCATTACAGTACTAATTTCAGTGACATGAATGAGAAAATTCAATAGCTACTAGTTTTAGCTTTTATGAGTGATAACTCATAAAAAATTATACCAGGCATCCACTACACTGGTTACACATATGGGAATTATACATCAGTACTAGAAAACCAAGTGTATAAAAAAGTTTCCCCCTTAACATTTTAAGCAAACAGAATGAAACAGAGAAACCAAAGAACTTTTCTGAACACAAAAACAAACAGTCCCTAACGCCAGTTTTACTATTATATCTTCCCAAATTAACATGTTCCCATCTACTTAATCATTTCCCTCCTCCAAAAAGTAACAGGTGAAGTTCCTCGAGTAGAATTATAAATTCCCAAAAAATTAAAACAATCAAGTGTGTACCATAGAAAATAAAGGAGTAAAGACTACTTCACTGCTGAGATTAACTACAGCTGCTATTGAGTAGCTGCATAGTAACCTTGGTCTAACCTTGACCTTTTATACTAATTCAAACAGGTTCTTGGATGCAACCTTTAGAAAGGCATACGAGACAAGTTTTAAATTCACGCTAAAATCCATTTTCACACTAAAATGATAAAGGTAATACATCAAAATCACACATCCAAAGACTACATCATCTGATAGGCCAGCTCATTTCTGATTAAAATAATTCATCTAAACAGTCTGCATAATGTTAATGATTTAAGAAAAAAAAAAAAAAAATCATCTTACCAAGATGCCCTATAAAGATTGGTTATTCTATTCGAACCCAATTCTTGACAATGAAAACACATCACTTAAAAGGTCAGCAACATTATCCACATCACAACTCAGTCATCAAAAATTCCATGACATCTTTTATGCACAGGTTTTAAAAGAATAGAAGAGCATGAACTACGAGAACGAGAAAAGTTAAGACACAAGAAGTGGCAAAAGGTGGCAATATCTATTGCAGTGTGCAGCATTACCCAGCAGCTTGTGGAGGAATTTATCAAGACAGACGATCAACATTTCAAATTAAATAAAAACTGAATTACTACAGAGCATGAGAACAATATGAAAAAACAAATTCTGATGTACAAAAAACCTAATTTTGGTAGCCATTGTTAGTCTTCAAAGGGGGTCCCCCCATGGCTCATTCAGACAGACCAACCAATGTCAGAGAATTCTCTTATAGTTGGTCTCAGACAGAATAGTATTTTGTGTTTGTGGTGTGCCATTTAAGCAAGATAATGCCTGAGAATTCTATATCACCTCAAAGGATGACCAACACGTATGTTCACCTAGTACACACAGTGAATAAGGTTTGTGGCAGCACCCACATTTGACCCTCAACTTGATCTCTGTGTTCAGTTTGCAGTAGGCAAGAATGTTTGGTCTCCCAGTAGGAGACATATGACTCAAGGGGGAGAAAAGCACAGATATCATCGTTAGTGTCTTCAGAGGGCATTCCAGGCTCCATACCTCCACTAGGTGTGAATCATACCTGTCCTCACTCCTCTGCGAGGGGGAACAGGCAGTGTTCAAGATGACTAAGAGGAATATTCAACAAACCAGAGGCAGGGGATTCCCCAACTGCACTTATGGTTCCTGATACTACTTCCCTGAAGTCTTGTGCCTGAACATGAAAAACAAAAACAGCATTGTTGCTTGACTTATGGCCTGAGTAAACCTTCTAAGTTTTCTGTTGCGATCTTAACTATGGCTTACCAATGCAGTGGTGCCTGAAGGAGGAATAGTCACACAAGACTGATCACATTACTCCGGGTCCCACAGCCACAGACCTAAGATAGAAGCTGGACGACATGAACCTCACAGTAGGATACCTCTGAACACCTCTTCCCCAGAGATGCTGCTGTTCTTGGATGTGTCAAAGGCAGGGTGGAGAGCACCTCTGAACACCATCTCAGGTGGATGGAACTAAACATTTGCTTGCATGTCATCATGCTCAAGTTGAGGACAGCACTATTCACAAGGAAGCCTTCCGAGATGAGTTGACAGGACATTTGATGGTGCTTATGACTGACAACATGACCATAATTTTATATATAAATGGGCAAGGAAGAACATATCTGGTGAGGCAGAAGCAAGAGTGGGCAGCCCATCATGCTATGGAGTTATCAGCATGGTATATCACAGGCCACTGGAATGAACTACCACTTAAATTTCAATGCCCATCATGCCATGGAGCTATCAGCATATACACCCCGAGCCACTGGAATGAACTACCACTTAAATTTGAGCACAACTCCAAATATATCAAAAAGTGAATCACTAAAACTTAGCTATGACCTTAATTTTTAGAAGCAAAAATGACAAACACTATATAGACTAGCAGCAGGAGACTCAAAAAAAATATAAAAACCAAAACTCATTACACAAGCAACTTACAAATGAATTCTTGCTGTGTGAAGCATATAACGGAGTAGAATACTACTTTACAGAACTAGAATAGAGTTTCTAAATTCAGTTTAAATAAACAACTACTAGTCCAAACACTAACAGGGATACCACAAAGGATATGTTATAAACCCAAAAGACACTGGAACAAGTCAAAGTTCATGCTTTGAGATACAGATGATAATATATACTGTATTTATGTCATTTGGAATTCAACCACAAAAAATCCAATTATGCATGTAAGAACTGCAAGTACTAAAATAATTTGTTAAATATTCATCATATGCAGTACTGATTATTCATATGAGACCGACATCACAGGAGTCTTGCTGTATGCAAGGAAGGTGTCACACTGGTCTGTGACTAACAATATCCAATACATGTGTACAAGATATATGTACACACACAGCAGATCCGTAGTAAAATGATTATTAATATAACGTTTATTTATGTACCTAATTAATTTTATCAATTTTATCAGTATGGAGCGAAGGTTAATTTCACAGTACTAGTAGGCTGCACTAAAAATTCTCTCTCAAGCTACAAGAACTAGAATTTTTTTTTTTTTTTTTTTTGCTGCTTTAGCAAAAATCTCTAAACAGAATCATCATTTTGCACGGTAGAAAAGATTTACACATCTCTATTACCTTGTGCCTGGCAAATATTTTATTGCCAAGCATACAAATTTCTGATACTGGCCAAATTTAATTTGTCATTTAGGCTCAGCTATTTTTCTTTTTCCCGTAACTTCACTGAAACATCCTGAGAAAAACACTGCTGTACTAAGGTCTTTGTAAAGTCAAATCCTTGCACTTGGCAGAACAATAGTTATACAATTCACACTGCTGGACTCTGGAACAGTCTCCCTGAGGATGCCGCCATGCAACTGGAACTTCAAAAGTTCAAACACAGATGCAATGCATTAATACCCTAATACAATTCTCCTTGTATTTTAATAATTTACTCATATTTTTATCTATTTATTACTGTAATTTAATTTATTTTTCACTATTAACCGGTCTCTCCTTTCTTTATTTTCCATTACCTTCTGTCACCTCTTTCTAATGAACACCATATTCTTTGGAAGTTTGAATTTCAATGGTCCCTATGGGCATGTTTCATATGAATACGGTTCATGTTCTGAATAACAACAATGATAATACAGGGAGGTTATTTTGTATTTCCTTACATATTTTCATTTTTGTCAGATTAAGCTACGTACTGCATTTCATTTATGTCAGTCATTTTTAAATGGAAGGTGACTCAATAGCATACACAAACACAAACGTTTGAACACAAAAGCTTTAGATCTACCCAACAAAACTCAGAAAAAGCTTTTACTTTATCTTCCCTACTCTTATATAGGCACATTATTTATTTTATTAGCACTTATGTACTGCATATCCTGTAACTTTACAAGTTTTCACTGTTGAATAACTGATTTATACAAACACACACACACATACACACACTACAGTTGTGATTCTCTAACACATGTCAAATTAGCGAAAACCTGTAAATATTTTCTTTGGCGCTTTACTGCAAATATTGTTGGCATAAATATCAATGTATTACATAAGGTTATAATTTTAACATCTTATCAACAGTTCAGCATGGTACAAAAAATACGCCCTTATTTTTGCTTTTACTTTATTTTTTGAAAGCACTTTTTACCGCTATCAAATTTCTGTTAACATCAAACTTCAACTTGATCACTTTGACAACGAATTTCCTTTTCTTTCATTTTTTCTTTTGGTGAAATGAGGACAAAATTTGTTTTCTAGCTTGGAAAATATCTTTAAATACACCAAACAAAGAAAATGACTTTCAACACCCTGATCCAAATTTTTCAGTCATGAATACAAATTTGTTTATGTCACTTCAAAGGTAAATAAACAATGGATGCTACTGTCCTAAACAAAATTTTCTATTTTTGGCAAAATTTTTTTCGTGCAAACTGGAAATTTCTGTTACTGACTTACTTTGTCATTTGGACTTTAGGTTTTTGTTTTCCAGCTTTTAACCACACTGTAATCAAGTATAGTACAACTGCTGAGCCTTAACACAAGATCAGTACTTTCTTTGATAAATAGTACTGGCAAATTTAAACAGACCCAGCAAAGTACTAAGACAATGGTAAATGTGAAAGCAGTCTGAAAGACGTGAAAGAATCTAGAAAAACTTGACGTGACAGGGGGGTTGAAACCAGTGAGAATTAAAGGAGCTGGAGAGCTATGTGAAAAAAGGAAAGGGAGTAACTGAAGAGTTCAACACAGAGCAGCATGGCAGCTTGTTGAGGAAACGCTCTAAAAGAACCCATTATTGAAGAATCTAAACTACGCTGCGCATGACACATAGTGCCCATTGCCAATATTACTTAAGAATGAATGACAAACAATCGTTATTATCAGACAAACTATTTACCAATTATCCACAGTACCAGCAGGATGCTTTTGCTAAATCCCTTCCCAACATTGGTAAGAGTGAGAAAAAGTGGAACACTAGCCCAAAACAAATGTTTATGGGTAATGTTCAAGTGTAGTTCATGTAATTCAACACAGCAAGCTTCAATATGATTTGTTTTCCCTTCACCACTGAATCACAACCAGCCTGCTGAAGATCTTTCCAAACAGGTTCATATTGTATTTCTAAATTCTTCAAAAGTGATGGAAATTCAACCTAAAGAATAACAAAGCTGAATGCAACTCAAACTTAGGTTCAACCAACAACACAAGCAACTGGTGTTCCTTTTGCTCAGGTTTTAAACACAGTACCAACCTTCAATACAATCAGTTAGTATGATTAAATGTACCGTCAACAATAAAGTCCATACGTCTTTGACCGTCATCATACTATGTATGGGATAATTTTGCATTTAAAATCATAAAAAAGCTCTGCTGCATAAGTTTCAGTTGTTAAGACATACAGTTCTTGATAAACTAAAGATAACCTACAACGAAATTTAGTAAAAGAAATACCATCACCATCTGAATGAAAAGTAGCCAAAACATAAAAATTATGGAAAGTACTATGATACATTACAAAATTGAATCCTAAAGACTTAAAATCTCATAAAACTGCTTAACCATCAACTCATCTTCATTGAATTTTTAATATGCACAACTATGCAGTTTTCCTTCACAAACATAACACAGACATACAAACTGACAGCATGGGTCTACATACCTCCTTCTTATCCTTGAGTTGTGCTTTCTTGACATCAGCATCACTAATTGCCAAGGGATCACTTTCCTCAATCATTTGGATATCGTCCCCACTGTCATCTTTAATGACCTCCTTCTCTATTTTGATGTCATCGTCATCCTCAGTGTACTTCCTTGGGGTTCTCCTCACTCTCAGTTGCCGTGTAGGTATAATCTCCTGAACGTCTTCACTCTTTTCTTTCTTAGCCTTTTTACCTTTCCCAACCGGGGTAACTGGGGTCGTCGTTGGTTCTGGCACAGTGGCTGCACTTTTGGTATCCTTTCCATCTTTCTCAGGAGAGGAATCCTTTTTATCACTTTTGTCTCCCTCTGCATCTTTCGCGTCTGACTTTTCCGAATTTTTTGGGGCATCCGCTTTCTCCGACGAGGCTTCTTTTGCATCCATTTTATCCTCACTTTCTGATTTTGCCTTCTCACTCTCCTTCTTGGGTTCTTTCTCACTTTCCACCGCACTACTAACTTTCTTCTCGCCACTTTCAGACTTATCTACATCCATAGCCTCAACATCTTTCTTTTCACTACTTTTATCAACTTCCATTTTGGATTCCCCCTTTGATTCACTTGCCGGTGCAGAGGCACTCTCTGAAACAGGACTGTCTTTGGTGGGCTCAGGCTCACCTGCACTCTTTGCACTACCAACAGGCTCTGAATTAGCTTTATCATGAGAATCTACTTTAGCACTTACATCACCACTACTTCCCGAACTGGCCTTGCTGTCAGGCTTTGGAGACGGTTCTGCAGACCTAGAGGGCTCTGTTGGCCGTTCATCACTGTTACTGACATCATTCCTACTACTAGCACTGTGGTCTTCCGAAACCTCGGAATCATCCATTTTTTCAATATCACCATTTATCTGTGACTTCTCAGAATCTCCATTCTGCATTTTCACCTCTTTATCCTCCATCTCCTTCACACCATTCATCACCTTCACCTTTTCACCTTCTGCAAAAATAAAGAAAGTAATTGTAAGTCTTATGAAAATGTAGATTTACATACAATAAAGTCATACATTAACCCTTTGAGATTATGATATCATCATCCCTCTCTCAACTATTGAGATTCATATGGTGTCACATCTGCATACATTTTTTAGCCAATGTCAACATATTTCAACATTTTTACTTTTACTGTTTTCTATTTAATACAATAAGTAGAGGTATCCAGCTTTAAAACAACACCATGACAGCCCCATAGCCTCAAAGGGTTAACCTGCCTTACAAACTGAGTTCCTGCAGAGTTAAGAATGACCAATGTTAGTTAAAAAACGCAGAGTTAAGAATGACCAATGCTAGTTAAAAAATGGATAAAAGTTAGTAAATTGACATAACTCAAACTTTCATAACTGCTGGCACGTCATACATATCTGACCCTTACTGAATGACCTTTCATTAACAGTTAAGGTACTGTATCTTCTGTACCACTGTAAATGAATCTAAAACATTGGTACAGGTGATAAGCAACTAGACTAAATAATAGAACACCCATTTAAATTAACTGCTTTCAGTATCTTATATAACATTTCTTAAAAAAAAAAGTAGGAAATTGCCAATGAAAGTGACGTTTTGCATCTAAAGCTCTACTTAAATAGGCTAATCATATAACTTGCGGTAAACTGTGTTCATAACTTCAGTAAATTTCACATTAATTTAGATGCATGTAATCTGACAGATAAAATATACCAACCTAACACCACCGACTCTTCCATTTCTGATGTTGCTTCAGTTTCAGACATGTCAGGTGACCTGAAAGAGTTAAAAATGCTTGTCTATGATGCTTTTCAATATGTAGATAATTACTAATCTTTATATCTCTCATATACCATTAAAAGGCAATTCCCTAAAATTCTAATACAGACACCAGCCTACTTATAAACATTCAACCTAAAACATTTACAGGTACAAACAAATGGGATTGCAAATTAAAATTATGTTCAGAGCACTCCCCTTTGACACCCATACGTTCAAATTTTGTTTTGCATGCCTATTCTCCATGTACAGTGTATTGTGTTTTAGGATGAAAAAAAGCATACAAGAATGTACTGATTTTATATCATACTGTACTTGAATGGGCGTCAAGAGTATAGTAACCAACTTACAAACAATTCAATATACAAACGGTTGTCCGGAACTAACTTATTCATAAGTAGGGTAGTGTCTGTATGGTATCAAAAAACCCTTTAGCAATGACAAAAATTGAATAAAATGTCATGTTGGAATAACATGAAATCTTTCAATATCCCAAAACATGAACACTATAAAAATTAAAACTAAATACTGTAACACACTTTTGTTCAAAGACCAATCTATAACCACATCCCATGGAGCACAGAGAACACGTGCCCCCGCCCCCAAAAGTTTAAAATAGATCACACAACATTCATATGTATGCCTGTTGCGTTATTACTAGAAAATCATGTTACAACAAGGAACAAAATCCCTTCTTTCAGTATAACCTACTTCAAAAATTAGAATGGGCCACAGTGTTAACTAAATAATAAAATGGACCATATCTACACTCACTTCTCACAAAAGATTTCCCACTTCACCATTTAAATTATGATGATGTAAGCAAATTTTATACCTTGAATTCCAATAAAAAAAAATTAATCATAAATATTTTGACCTCGGTAGCCTTGGATGAAGTGCGAAAAGTGTTGGGGAATGCAAGTAAGGGCTGTTTAAAAAGAATCATCATTTCACATAACCATTTTGCCAGTTCCTTATTTTCAATGTTCAATAGCTGACAAATAACAATGATACATAAGTAAAATCGGAAATTAAATCTTGTGTACTTTTCCACAATTTAAAAAGCATGTAGGCTATGTCTCCACGTTTGTTATGTAGAGATTTATTTACTTCTGTTTTGGGCAAACTTCATGTCATTCAAGCTATTCAGTTTTATTGTTTTACACTGCAGATACTAAATCACAATGGAATTATCTGGCCTCAATATGAGTGGCACTACCACCAGCATTCTGAATAAAAAATTTACAAACAATAAGAAAATTCACCTTTAAGCTCTTCAGCAATAATCCACAATACAGTACTGTAGTGTGTTTTACCACATACAGCCTAAGCTTGGGACCCCCAAAACCTCAAAGGGTTAATTTATATGATTCTTGCAGCCTTTCATGAGTTCCTCAACAAAATGTTTTGGAAACACTAATGTCCCAGTGGCAGCAATAATGTCATGGCCAGGATGATTAAACTTTAAGGTCATCTTACAGGACTTCAAAAGTTAAATTTGCAAGCCAAATATGAACTCTTTACCTCTTACAGTTCAAAATGTAAAAACATGGAAACAGTTGTGTACAGAATCCGAGTCCATATCTTTATCATTTGCTAAGTTCTTAGATAACCCGAACCATTAACATTTTAAATTACAGCTGAAACATAAGACAGGCAGGCAAACGATCACAGAGAAACCATAGTCACTCGAGCTTTGTCAGCAGGGAAATAAAATGTTATGCCTGTTCCCAAGCAGCATGAGTTGATTAAAATGATGTTAGTCAAAGGCCAACCACCATCTTCTCTTAACTCTCTTCAAGCTTTTATACAAATAGCTACCTTTTGGACATTTCTTTTGTATGACTAGATGCTTGGAAAACACTTTAGGCAACATGTTCCTTCAAACATAAACTGATATTAGATGAGTTCAGCAGACTGGTTGGTTAGTACAGTTCAAGCTGGCCACATGCCAGCAGAGGCCCTTCGGAGCAGCCTGTGAGTGATGGTCCTGTGAGTGATGGTACTGTGAGATGAATATGAGGTTTGGTATGGACCTCTACAGCAACCAAACAAAACCTAAACCCTTGTTCAGCTGAATATTGCCAATTGATTTCAAGAGCTCTTCTCATTAATGAGGGGTGGGGAAATATTGAGGTGATACCCGGTCTTTGGCATAGCTAACAACAAGGCAAAATTGTAAATAAACAATACCCTGTACTATAATGCAAGGGTACCACCTAATGTCCCTTGTGCAGCACAATATTGCTTGTACTATAGATTCTTTGCAATGGCTGTTCAATCTTTAACAGCTTTGTCATTTAAAAACAAAAACTTATGGTCAAGCCCTTGGTGTCCTTAATCTTCACTAAAGCTACTGATGATCTGAAAATAAGCAGATGATGCTTTTATTTCCCTTAACATACGCTGGAATGGCTGCAAGCCCTAACAGAGAACTAGAACTGAGCAATTAGTGGAGTATGTAGCAGATTCAATTTTATAACTTTACGAATTAGTGAGCTGCAAACAGTACGGCACCAAGCTCCAACTCAATGACTCGGCGGCTTTACCAAAGGAAACTAAACACTTTGTTTTTTCCAAAACTTAGAAAAAACAGGCCCCATACTTAAAGTTCTGTGCTGTTCATAAGTCTTCATGCACAAATATGATGATACATTTTGTTTGCTGCCTCAACTTCTCAATTACTGTTTATGTGGTATCTATTGGTTTGTTTTAATACTACTGCACAGTGAAGTACTTGTTCTTCTACTGTCCTATTCTGTGGATGATTGCTTAATTCATTTTTATACTCAAAGTAATCTCTAACCAATCCACGACTAATGATACACTGGTAAAGTGGTGCTTGATGACACTATGTAAAGCACAGTTTTTCCACAATCCTCCATGTGCTACCTCCAACTTCTGCGGCAGGCTTTGGAAAGTGGCAAAAGTCCTGCAACCCAAGAGCTGGTTACTGGCTAAGTTTTTTGTCAAAAAGACACCCCGTTGGTAGTATAAGCAATTTGTTGTGCAGCAATGACGTTTCTGTTTTCAATGATATTTCTTCCTGGACATTTTCCCTTCTGAGGGCTGTTGCCTGATTTTCTAGTTAACAGCACATGAGAAGGATGGTAAAGCACAGATACTTCCTTCAAACTAGGTAAAACGTAGCCTACTATCATGTAACTGGGGTGGTTTGCTCATTATAAGCACACCACACAGCAGGCTATTTGAGAACAATACACAACTTTTTTTAAACAATGGGTATACTATGAAGTCATCTAGGCTAATTCCCATTAATTACACCTCAGAAAAAGTAGAGATAACAAACAACTGTTATCAAATTACACACTTGCCACCTGAAAGTGGAAACAGAAACTGGAGAATAATTCAACATCTCAGCAATAGAGGAACCAGTCATCAAACAGAATAATTAAGAGAGCAAATATGACACCAGGGTAACAGTAAATCTGGAAAAGGCTTCACAGATGTTACGCAGTCATGAGGAATAACGTACTTACTCTGGTCAAACACTGACCAAAATAAGAAAGTGGAACCAATGTAGATATCTAGGTCATTGAAAGATAGAACACAGAGACAGCAATATTTTAAAGACAGCCAATGTAAGCAAAGCCTAAAACAGCCTCCACTTAAACCAAAACAAAAATGGTAATTACGTGTATGCCCAATTCAAAATAAACATCTTCCTTTATTAACAACACAGCAATGTCCTGAGAGCAACTTCCCTTTACTACTAGGTTTTATGATGCCAGATTCTTTCTCACTTGTACAGCATAAAAATCAACTGTTGGCACCTCAAGTCTGTTGTTAGGGTAATCATGCTAACCTTATTACTAAGAAGAAAGGACATCCACAATTACTTAAGGAAGTTACTTCATTTTTTACATTCTCACCCAAGAGGGTGCAGGGTAAAAAAAAATCTACAAAAAAGACAATGTATGCAACTGCACATTTTATACAGAAATGTCTGCTTTTACATGGGACAAAAATATTCTGTCATTATCATTTTCATAGTCTTTCCCTACTTTCCCTCTTTTTTCTGTAACAAAGTCCCAACTCTTTCCAGTGAATATCAGATAAAGTTTAATCTTCACATTATATTTTCATAATATAAATTTTATGATATGGATACTTACCCACTGTTAGAAATAGCTAAATCGTCCTGTCTACTGGCAGAAAGATATAGCTAATCTTTGACAGCTGGTAAGATTCATCCCAAATTATTTATCCTCAAAACTATACATGGAGTAAGGGATAATTCATGTTCAGGAGTAAAAATAAAGAAAATAGGTGTGAAGGATTATGCAAAGGAGGGAGAGAAGACCATGGAAAAGGTGGGTCATCCTACATTTCTTGACAACATAATGGATTGCACAAAGCCAGTATTAAGATGATAAATAAAAAACTAGGTAACATCAGTCTGGTTAAAAAAAAAAAAAAAAAAAAAAAATTTAATGAATAAAAAACTGAGTACAGTACTTTTTTGTGACTGCAACATGTTGCGAGAATTACACCATGATGTTGTAGCTTCTAAACCACACTATACTACATTGGATCTCAAAGCCTAATATGGTTTGTACAAGTGACGACTGAAACAGGAGGGGGATCAGATAAACAAGCAGCAGACTGAAATTTTGCTTGCTGCCAGCAAGCGAAATAGCCAAGATCATGAAAAAGAGGGTAAAGATGAGGATTTCAGGAAGAGTACTGCAGAAGAGAAAAAGGTAAGTGATTGTAAACACTAAACTTCCTGCTGTTGCTAAAATACTTCTCTGTTCTGAAAGTTACCACATTAAGTTGTGAAAAAATAAAATACTAAAGTAATATCAATAGTAAGTCTGATTGGTTTACACAAGCAAAAATTATCCCCTGATGTGAAGTACACCACTGATACTTCTAAAAACTGCAAAATTATTAGGGTACATAAGAGTTGATAGTACTTCCCTAAACAATTCATAAATCCAAATGATTACCCGAAGTCGACACTAAAAAAACTCCCTGATAAGGGTAATGTGGGCTGCATCTTGTTAAAACTTCTTTCCCAATTTTAAATCACTGTTGAAAACATAAGTGGACTAATCATAACTGCAGCTATTTTGTGCCAAGTGGAACTAGGTCATGTACTTCAAACCAAATGTCATCAATAATAAGGTATATACTAGTCATCAGTATGACTTGGAAGCATCAGTGGTGTCTTTTAGTCACTTTCCTGTCTTATGGACATTTTGCTGGACCTGTCATTTGGTCCAGGTTTTCATCCATTACTTTTCACCAGCATTTTGGAATTACTATTCCACATCTATCTACCGTTCTGATGACTGCGTATCTTCTTTTAATCACATGTGCAAACCGTTTCAATTGATTTTCCAGTCTTTAGGCACTACATCTCTCAGCATTTCTCATCTGTATAAGTGATTTCCCTGATGCATTGCAGCCTTTAATCTCAACTTTATAATGATAACTTCTCAAAAGTTCTAATGGAGTATTTGTTACGTTCATGCTGCCACTGCATAGAGAAGTACAGATCTTACTCTTGTGTTATTGATTTGGCTATGTGTAGCAATGGGACATTCTTCACCATTCCACTACCCCATTTCCCATACATCTAAGACTATTCTTTTCACTATCCAAGCAATACTTGCCTAGCAACTCTGCATAACACCACGGTAACAAACATTCAACATCTTTCAGAATCTTACTTAAAAAGCGCAGTACTTTTTAAGTGTTGCAAAAAAGAAGTGTGTGTGAAAGGTAACCACAAGCACTGTCAAATATAATCAAAATCATTATGCACAGTGCTACTTACACAATGGCATGATTGGCTAATCAACATTTTGGTTATTTGTTCAACAGCATATCCCTTTGGGTATACCACTAAAGAGATCTCAAGAATCTGTGCACAATATAAACAACTATCACACCTCATCAAGGTCACCCATGAGATATTCATCTCGTCATTTTTCTAAATTGCTTGGTCTGGAAGTGAAATCACAGAAAAAAAAAATCTGCTTGCACCCCAAAACAGCAATCTTTTTATCAGTTTTATGACTACACATATCCAACAATGCACTCTGAAGACATGCTTTTTGCAAAGTTTTACATCTTATTTTTTATCTCAGACATACAGGAAGAAGTAGAATTTTGCTTAAGATTTCAATAAAATCATTCACACTTTTTAGGAGGTCGGAGTTTTGCTGCTGTAAATCTGTCCTGACAGTTTTTCTCACACTATAATACAATTTACTCTTTGTCAAACATGGCCATGAAAGAAATAAGGAGATAAAACATTCTGTGATAGTGTACCGGATGCAGAATGCAAAAAATAACCGAGAGTTAAAATAGGCCACAGCAAGAAATTGTCAGGGCAAGCTATATTTCAGGACATAAGGGTAGCATCTGACTTAAATCTAAAAGTAAAATCAGCAAAATCAATTTATGGTATTTTGAGGAGCTGTGCATGAAGCAATTTAGCTATTTATGTTCATACATACTGCCCACTGGATTCAACTGTCATTTGCCCCTTACGTCTCCAAGGTGCAATATTATCTCTAAAGAGCTTGCGTATCAGTTCACAGGTCATAAGAGTTAATCAAGAGTTTTGATCAGTCTTGTGGAACATTTCCTATCTGTCATCCTTTATCCTAATGAACTGCTTGAGCTTACAATTCAGTTCCTGGCCGTAGGAGTCAATCAATCATTTCAATTAAAAATCAGGAACACTTTGCCCTCAGCCACTCTTCATTATACATAGCAAAATATTTACCATTAGATTTCTCATTCTGGCAACTCAGTTCTATATCACATTAAAAATTTACTCTTAAAACATTTTAGACCCCTTACATAAGATTATAACACACAAGTGCATCCATATATGGAAAATTATACATAGGCACTCTACCCATTCTCAAACAGTTTCAAGTTAAAAGTACTGCACTACAGTAAGGACACTGGAAAGATGTTACCTTGAATACATTTTTAAAACATTTAAGAGAGCTTGAAAATGAGATATGTGTAATAAATATCAATGAAGAAGCTTCATGGAATTACAAAGAATTACATGGTGTATGAACAGTAAGTAGAATACTGCTTAGCATTTCAATATAAATACAAACCTGCCGAGGGAACAAAACAGTACTCTGCTTCTAATGCACTTAGGCCTATGCTAAGTGCATACAGTACTGTATGTTTATTATATACGTATAATACATAAATGTATGTATAATTACAGTTAACAACTGGCTAGATCACCCAATAGCAGCCCAATCCAGATCCAATGAATCTCAATACACACATACCTTAGATACCCCAGACCTGACAAAGAAAAATAACTAGGCCTAATATAAAACATTAGGCCTAATCTGTCTAGAACGTGGCTTCCTACCCTCCTCACCAAAGCTATAGCTACATAATCTTCATGTTTAAACAATAATAAGGCAGTAAGCAATAAAAGAACACCCACATTCCACAAGCAACCTACACCCTATGCCAAGTGTAAATGTGTCCTTCAGTAACCAGTACTGTCAGACTTCTGTTTACAAAGAGCAACTGGCTACAGCATTTCTGAGGTTAACTCATCTTAAACATGTCTAATGCCCACTGAAAATTGGAGGCCGCAGGTTCTTTGTGAAAATTATTTTGTAAAATAAACACTATCTAAAAGCACACTGCTTGCAAAACAAAGGGCTAGATCTCATTTAGGCATATTCCAATGTATTATTGTTATAGGGGCCTGTCCGCGTGAATTGTATTTTTATTACGAACCACTGGAAAAGATTTGGCTAGAATATCACTCACTACTTTAGCTGCAGAACAACTGAACTTTGTTTACACGCAGCGATGGGAGTACCTATTGGCTAAAGGTTCAAGCTGGTAGTAGCTGACATAAACAGTCAGTTACCTTTCTGTAAATTTTTAATTTTCCTTTTTTGGTTAAACCCCGTATTTTGGTTAAATCAAATTAACTAGCAACTCCCACCGGAGCTACGCTATGTGGGAACAACAGATAACCCAGCGGTACACCTGGCATTACTAATACACGAGTTGGCCTTGTCTTGGTATGCGTAGGCCTAAGCAATTCTGCTGTACACAATAGTAGGCCTAGTTACGCAGTTCTGAGAACTTCAGTTGTGTGTGTGTGTGTGTGATCGAAGAGCGAGGCTAAAAAACAAACATGTTCCTTCCCTAAGACATGAAGCACGTGTTTACAGAAGAAAGGTCGATCGACTGACTTGAAATATTTCCGAGATGGGCCATCAATTCACGCTGAAATTCATTATATTTAATGTGTATTTAACCTTCTGAGAGTGATCAATGTCAGCCGTCAGTCCGTTTCAAAGAAAGTACAAGTCGGATCCGTATCTGTATGTGCGTTTGTGTCAGTCATAAATAAACCCCCACCCATCCACCAACACATGTATGTTTTAAGGTCGCAATCCACGTACACTCACCTATGAATTTCTCTCCCTCTCCTCTCTCACTCTCTCTCGTCCTCACACACACAGCCAGCCGTGTACGTATGTACACCCATGGACGTGCATGAAAAACTGAAGAGAGAGAGGGAGGGAGAAAGATCTCCCTCACCACCCCAAACTGCGCCCCTCCCTCACCCCGCCTATGTATGTGTGTGCGTGTATGTGTGTGTGTGTACGTGCGTGGCGGTGTGTGTACAACTTATGCGTCCCCCTGTATCTCCCCCAAATAACCCCCTCTCCCTGACTCCCTCTGTCCAATCCCCAATCCTCTCCCCCGCCCCGCCGCGCTCCGCTTTGTTCCACGCAGTAGAAGGGACGTAACCCGCAGCCCACTCCATTTTCTACCCCCTCCCCTTTTCTCAGTACCTCTTCCTCATACTCATAACGACGACTTTATAATCAATTCCTATGAACAAGGCAAGTCCCAACGATCACCCATCCCGTACTGACGTAATCGTAGTCCTAAAGTGCAAGCAACTTCCCTTTTTATGATAACAAACAGACCTATTCCCCCTCCTCCATAGCATGTGGCTTGCGTCCTTATGCCTAGCCCGGCGCCCCACACTCCACCGGCGGGGTGATTCTACCCGACGAGTTTTCCATCATACAAGTTAAGTCCAATAATTGATCCGAAATCTAAATATCTCACCATAAACTCACTTAATGTGGTTAAAACAAGAGGCTGCAACCAGTGTCGCTGGTTGCACTAAGCCATATCTAGATTCAAAGTTGCGCGCTAAAATCCTGTTGGTGTTTGGCGGGTCGGAGGGAGGCAGTCGTCCGATGGATCTGTCACATCCAACTTCAGCTTCCGATAATTGGAGAAGAGACGCACTTACACACTTTGCACTTGTATCACCACATCGGCCACCACTTATCACTCGACCACTACCACTTTAAAATCACCATTAATCCGAAAGTGCCCGGGAAAAGGCGAGAATTTAGCGAGCCATCTACTCAGCTGCTGTAAGTCAGCTCTCAATATGGCGGCGACTGGTCACGTGACGGAAAACAGTGACGTCACTATACATTAGCCAATCAGCAGGGGTTTTCTACGTCACGTGACCTACAGTGCCGCTTCGACCAATCAACGTGCAAGGATACTGACTTATATGCCCCTATTCCCCTGAACCCCCCGCTCTTCCATTGGGCTCCCCCACCCACCCCTTCAGTGCCTTCTGCAGGAGAAAAGTACACGTGGTTTTTGGCTTCATATTCCGAAGCTTTGACCTAACATCTTGACCCATGACCTCAAACAACGTTGACCTCAAGTGACCCAACCATTAGACAGACTGACACCAAGATAACATTCCCACAAGGGCTTCTGAAGGGGGCACATATCTCCGAGGTTTACTGACGAGGAGGAACGAGGTGCCCAAAACCCAAGTATTGCAGTCAGTATTTAGTGTCACCCGAATGGCACTGGAAACCTCTAATTCATTTACAACAAGTGGTGGGAACTATTACATCACTGATCTCCCTTTGCCAATTGCATTACCGAACTCGTAACGTAATATCTCCCTGTCTTCTTTTGCTCCAGAGAAACTCACAATAAACAACACGATCCACTCATTTCCTCGTTATGACTGGTCTTTGGGAACGATATATTTTCCAATAGAGAGAACGCCCTCGGGCAAAATTAAACTTGTGCTCACTACCTACAGCAAAACCACTTTTAATTCGTCTAACACATTTCACTTTCCATACAGAAACTCGAACGTGAAATTCACGTATGAGAGCATCAGGAGCCTTAGTTAAAAGAAGACACAAACGCAAACACACATACAGCAGCCACAGAGAGAGAGAGAGAGAGAGAGAGAGAGAGAGAGAGTCGAGGGGGAAGGGAGCGAGGGAGGGTTGTAGGAGGGGAGGGAGAGCGAAGCAGGAGAAAGGAGTAAGGGAGAGGGAGAGAAGCAGACTGCTGAGGGAGGGAGAGAGAGGGAGAAGCAGAAGGAGGATGGGAGGAAAGGGGGGTGCCTTGGGAAGGGAAGGGAAGGGAAGGAGGGAGTGTGTGTGTGAGAGAGAGAGACACACACACACATACAAAGATAGAGTGAGAGAGCGAGCGAGCGAGCAAGTGAGAGAGGGAGAGAGACTGAGTGAGTGTGTGTGTGTGTGTGTGTGTGTGTGTTGATACAGAGCGAGGGCGAGAGACATTATAGGTTACAGTAAATGCCGACGGAAAATGAGTAACAGAGAAGAAGCAGAAGAAAAGAAAGAAGAGAGAATTTGAAGTGGATGATGAATACTGTCATGCGGCAGGAGGAAGAGAGAATTTTGATACCGCAAGGGATAATTAGGCTGTACTCTATAGGGCGAACTGTTGTATGAAGACGCCTTAACCTCCCCTATGAATGACACGCTCTCTTATTTGTCTCGCATACCTTGTGCGTCCACTAATTTGATCTGAAATCTCGCGACGCCTCATTGCCAGCGAAGATAATAAACTGTCCTCGCTAGGACATTAAGTTCGAGAGATTTAAACACAACGCAATTCCATGAATGAACGCAGCATTACGCAACTCCGTCGAATGACGCCCGTAGATCCCTCAAGCCGCAGCGCCGCTGTGAATCAGGTCATGGTGGTGACTGGGACTAATGTACTTTAAAAGCTAGAGCAGTCATTTAACCGAAGGTCCCGCAGGAGAAAATCTACGAACGCAGAATATACCGATCGCTGTCAAAGCGTACGTTTCTTTGTTTTTGTCTTAACTTGCTAGAGCTAGCATACTTATTCGTTTTTTTTTTCTTTTTCTTAGTATAGCTTTTTAAAAATTAGGTTTAACTGTTACTGTCATGATCCCTTTGTTTCTCGCGGTAAATAAAGACAAGAAGAGAATGAATGTTACGTCAAATTACAGTCCATCTTCCCCAACACGGCAAAGTCTCCAGCACGAGGAAGGAGAGAAGAAGAAGAAGAAGACGGGTAGGTGGAGTCCGGTGTTACATCACCGAGGTGATTTCACGCTCAAACGTTGACGGGAAAAGGGTCACTGGAGGCTGTGTTTACAAGCGTTCCATTTCTGTATGGATGCGCATTGGAGAGAGAGAGAGAGAGTAGTGTGGCCGAGTCGAATTTACGTTATTAATATAGAGACAAACGATCCCGCTTTAGAGAAAATTAAAACTGACAGATAGCAGGCTAGATTACTGGATAGAAGGGTGGCTGGATTCTGCATCATGCTAACACACACGGGCAGAAGAAGAAGAAGAAGAAG